>NC_141998.1:26237361-26577803 GCF_049901715.1 Pseudonaja textilis
AGGCTGGTCCTTGGTTTTAAAAACCCACAAGCCCTCTTTCCTCTGGAACGGACCCCAGGGCATTCACGCCCGCTGAGAAGCTGTTGTCCACTTCCCATATCTTCCTTTCCAGTCCTTCGGCCTCATCTTTGTTTTTCTGCTTTCCACAGGATGAAAAAAACCAAGTTCTGACCACCTACATTTGGTACAGGCAGGTAAGGAGGCCGATGTCTCTCTGATAGCATCCTGGGTTTGACTTTATCTCCTTCCTTGTTGGTTCTCCTTCCCTCCTTGTGCTAAGCAGGGTTTGTTTAATTGTGGATTGTAACCTAAGCGTTGTCCGAACGGCTCAGCCTCTAGGTGTGTGGGGGGGTAGACAAGATACCTGCCATTGTTTCTCATCCACCCTGCAGCACTGGGTCGATGAATTCTTGAAATGGAATCCCCAGGACTTCGACAACATCACCCAGATGTCCGTACCCACCGAAGCCATCTGGATCCCAGATATCCTGATCAACGAGTTGTAAGTCTGCAAATACCCTTCTGGGGCTCCCTTCCCCTGCCGACGGCGTGGGTCAGGGCAGGTTAGAGGGGGAACCAGGTGGTTTGGTGGGCCCTCCCTCCCTCCCTCCCTCCCCCTCCCTGGCCTCAGTATTCTCAGCTATGTTTTCCCCTTGGCTCGTCCCCGGCTCCATCTTCTGCGTGCCGTTCATTGCAGATGGAGAGAAGGCTGAGGAATTGGGATGGTTCCAGGACTGGAAAAGTATAAACAGCCATAATTACCCTTCTTGGGCTGGGCGTTCTGAGGAAGCCTTTGTGGAGACAATGGAGGGGCAGCTGCAGAGCTGCCAAACTCCTCTGGAAAGAGTCCGAGAAGGCATCTCTGGTGCCAACGGGCCTTCAATTCCTGCTATTGCCAGGCCTTTGCGAGGGGTCGGGGTGGGGGCAGCTGGAAGGGTCCTTTGGGGAGGAGAGCTCCTTCCCCCCTCCCCTTCCCAGAGCAATTTACTAATGTCAAACGACTTCCCTGACCAACCCCCGTTTTCTTAGAGCAACACGGTGTACAGAAGCCACCAGGCACCCCAAATGTTCCTTGTTTGTTCCCGCTTCCTCTTCCTCCCGATCTGAATTTTTTTTTTTTTCCAAATAGGCTCTTTTGCAGGAATTAATTCGTGGGAAGCAGGCAGGTTGCAAAAACAGAGTTGTTTTTCTTTGAGGCCCTGTTTCTCGAGAGGATCCGTTCTCCACCTTGGAAAAGTGGGTCTGGGGATGTTCCAGGGCCCCTCCGCCCTTAGGAATTCGCCTATGAGTTAGACCATTGGGGTAGCATTTTTCTCGCGTTCCTATTTCTCCTCTTCTGTTTCCCACAGTGTGGATGTGGGCAAATCCCCTGAAATCCCCTACGTCTACATCCTCTACAACGGGGAGGTGAGGAACCTGAAGCCTGTCCAAGTAGTGACTGCCTGCAGCCTGGACATCTACAACTTTCCCTTCGATGTACAGAACTGCTCTCTGACCTTCACCAGTTGGTTGCATAATAGTAGGTCACCCGCAGTATTGCTGGGTTCCTGGGGACCTCCTGCATGCCGGGGGGAACAAACCGTCTCTACAGTCCAACTGGAGAGGGTCAAACTGGTGTCTACCACCTCTGGCAGCTGCCAATATCTTCTTTCCAACCTAAACAATCCTGTTGACTACAGAGAACCAGCAGGGGTGGGATTCAAATTTCTTAACAATTGGTTCTGTGGGTGTGGCCTAATTTGTGGGTGTGTCTTGGTGGTCCTGTGACTGGCTGGGCATGGCTTGTATGTAAATATTATAAATATTTATGTAAATATTAATTTTTTTTATAAAAAAGAGCAACTTTTACTCAAAATCAGGCAAAGCTGTCAGTTCAACCCTGGGTAGAGGGCAGATATTTCTCTTCTCTGGGCCTAATGAGAATGTATCTGCTGAACAAAACTCAGCCCTGGCAACAGGAAAGGCACCTGGCCAGCAAACACTCAGCTCGATTCAGTTGGCCAGACTCCACCCACAAGGGATTAGGAGGTTGTTAAAAGAAGATGAGGTTGGCTACCATCTCATAACTTGCTATGAGGCTCTGGTTCCCACCCCGTTTAAGTCAACCGTTGCCTTTTGTTCCTCCAGTCCGGTGCTTGGTGTTCAAATCACCCTTCTTTGGCACCCTTTTCCATTTCTTTATCCTCAGTACGAGACATCAACCTCTCCTTGTGGAGGACCCCAGAGGAGGTGAAAAATGACAGGAGTGTCTTCATGAACCAGGGCGAGTGGGAGCTTCTTCACGTGCTCAGCCAGTTTCGAGAGTTCAGTGTTGGGGACAATGACTACTACGCAGAGATGAAGTTCTTTGTAAGTTGCCAGGGTGGGCATTGGAGGGGAAGCTGAACTGGGTGCCAGGAGCACCACTGGCCCAGGAACTGCCCCAAAGGCTGGAGGCAGGAGGATAAGATGGGGTCCCAGAAAGAATTAATAACCACCTGACCAGATACGGTAATTATAGCACAGTTTATGGGCAGCCGTCCTTCTCATGGCCTAGAAGTTGCAGCTGGGGTGGGGTGTGAATAAAATAGCTGCTGGTCTTTTATCTACTGAGCCAGTCCGAAAGTTTTGCTTCGGGTCTTCCCTTCTCATCTCTCTTTCTGCCCTAACAGGTTGTCATCCGGAGGCGCCCCCTTTTCTATGCTGTCAGCCTGCTGCTCCCCAGTATTTTTCTCATGGTCATGGATATCGTGGGCTTCTACCTGCCCCCTGATAGCGGGGAAAGGGTCTCATTCAAGATCACCCTGCTCCTTGGCTACTCCGTTTTCCTAATCATTGTGTCCGACACGCTACCTGCAACCGCTATCGGGACTCCCCTTATAGGTGCGAGAGTAACAGCACTTAGACTTACATACTGCCCCATAGTGCTTTACAGAAGCGGTCACCTGGCTAACCATCTCAGCCCTCTGAGCCTCCAGGTCTTCCCTCTGCTTGGAAAGCCCATGCTCGTAGTCCTCAGTGAGATGCTTCCGCTGAGCCTCCTTCTCGGTCAGATCCAATTTGAACGGAGCCAGCTGTTTCGCCAACTCTTTCGCTCTCGTGGGGCTGCTTAGGTCCAGCAACTTCTTCCTGCTAGGGCCCCCTTAGGAGCCTGGCTGGGAGGGGAATGTCAACTTGGGAAGCCATTTTGGGAGTCAATGCTTCCACGCTGCCACAAGCCTGAGAAAGTGGGAGAAAGTGGTTTTCAATGGAGTAGCTCTATGTAGGCAAAATAAAATTCTTTTGTTACTTCAAGGTCATTGAGTATGGCGCAGAATGAAATAATAATCTGACTTTAGGATGGATCATGATTGGGCCTTGTGATGTGATGATGGCCAAGTGGGGGAGGGGGATGGATTTGTAGTTTGAATATTGCAAGGAAGCCCGAAAACTTTCAGATTCGGGATTCCACAGATGTGCCAGTTTACTATCCAGATAAAGGTGCCTTTGAGATATGTCTGTCTTGGAATTATTGATTGGAATGGAGGTTTGCTGGAACCCTGATAGGGAGGGGCAGCAAGAGGCCAGCAAGGTGCCCCTTGACATGCATGACATCAAGTTGGCCATGCCTACCCAAGTCACAAGACTACCTAGCCACACCCACCCAGCTGGTCATTAGGCAGATCATACTGGTGGTCTGAGGGATTTAAAATTAGGAATGTAGTGGTCCCTGAGGTCCAAAATCTTGAGTCCCATCAGGATTGAACTCCAGATTGTAGACAAGAGTTAGCCTGCAGTCCTGCATTCCAACCACTGTGTCACGAGAGCTCCTAATACCTTTATAGTCTTTGCTGGGATATGATAACCTAGTGGCAACACTCAGTGAAGTTGAGGAAAAGAAGAAACCCTTCCAAGACCTGCAGGGGTCAGAGGCAACCCAAGAGGACCATCCAACTGGCTTGAGGAAAATGTCTTCTGGCTTGCTTTAGGAAGCGGTGCCGTGAATGATGGGTAAGATCCGGGGAATTCACATGGAATCCATATCTGGGGCTCAACCTGTTGTCTAAGTTGAAATCCAAGATCAACCGAGGAGGAGGCTGGAATGGAGGAGAATCAGGAGGAACTAGGATCCTTGATATGAGCAGCAGAAGAGAACTTTGAGGTAGAAACGAGAGCTTGCTGAAGTCTCTGCTTTGCTCCTGCAGGTATCTATTTTGTGGTCTGCATGGCCTTGCTGGTCATCAGCTTGACAGAGACCATCCTCATCGTGCGCCTGGTGCACAAACAGGACCTTCAGCCCCATGTTCCTGACTGGGTGAAGCGCTGGGTTCTAGAACGGGCCACCGTCCTGCTCTGCATCCGAGACAGGAAAGGGTTCCGCCCCACCTGCACTCAGAGTTCCAACATCTCCAGGGACATGGAGAATAACGACAGCACAGGTGAGAAGTCCCCAATCAGATGGCATTAAGCCATGATTTGTCAAAAACAGCACAACTGGATGGTTCACACACAAGATGGTTTTGTGTAAGGTGTGTAAACCTAGCTACAGGTAGCCCTTGACTTACAACCGTTCATAGAGTGACCGAAGATGCAATGGCACTGGAAAAAGGGACTTCTGACTCTGAATGGTCACGTGATTGACAGTTGACCCACATTTATGATGGTTGCCGTTTCCCAGGGCTGTGTGGTCCCCTTTTGAAACCTTCTAATAAGCAAAAGTCAGTGGGAAAACAGATTCACATAACAACCATGTTACTAATTTAAGAACAGCAGCGATTCACTTAACAAATGGGGCCAAACTCACTCAACCCATTTCTCAGTTAGCAACATAAATTTTGGGCTCCGTTGTGGCCATAAGTTGAGGACTACCTGTATTTGGGGATGAATATTTCTCTTCAGTGGAGGGAGATCTTATTTTATGAGCCTCAGTGGCGCAGTGGTCAGAGGGTAGCACTGCAGGGCTGCTTCTGCTGACTGACGGCTGCCTGTAATTTGGCTGTTCGAATCCCACCAGGCTCAAGGTTGACTCAGCCTTCCGTCCTTCCGAGGTGGGAAAAATGAGGGACCAGATTGTTGGGGGCAAGAGGCTGACTCTGTACACCGCTTAGAAAGGGCTGTGAAGCTCTGTAAAGTGGTATATAAATCTAAGGGCTATTGCTATTTATGAGGCTTGAAAGTTTGTGATCGGCTAAGTAAGCAAAGAACTGAGCCTTCTTTTCAGCGTGCAGGGAGGGTCTTGTCTGCATCCTCTGGGTCTGATTCAGCCGTATCAATTTCCGCCTCCATCCTCTTCCTCCAGCCAAGCTGAACCACTACAGCTGTGATGCCACCCGTGACTACGAAGGCAGAACGGGGGGTGCCACATCCCCACTGCAGGCCCAGAGCCCAGAGTCCCTGGCACACATCCTGCAAGAGATCACAGCCATCCGCCAGTTCCTGGAGAAGCGAGATGAGTTCCGGGATATCGCCTGCGAGTGGTTGCAGGTGGGCTACATTTTGGATGTCCTCCTCTTCCGTGCCTACTTAGTGGCGGTGTTGGCCTACAGCATCACTCTTGGCATCCTGTGGTCCATCTGGCAGTATGCCTGACGCACCCGCCTTACCAGGGAGACCACGCGCCACGAGCCTTTTGCAGATCTTTGGAGCCCCCGCTTCTCAATTTAGGAAGGAATATTGGTTCAACTTTCAGGTTCTCCATAAAGTCCCAAACTCCAATCTATCTTGCTGAGGGGAAAGTACAGATTATCACAAATCTCTTTATCCCAGGTTTTTACATTTTTTTTTTAAGTTAGATTTTTCTAAGGACTTCATGTCCCTTGCATCGTCTTGTCTTTATCTGTGTAATCTCTTTAAGAAGGGAAATTTTGGTCCCTGGGAACGATTTATTTTTCAGTGAATTTCAATCCCCAAGATGGGTAATAGAAAGTTGAAGTGTGTTTTGAAGTAGTGTTCAACGGCATTTATATTCTGTGTGGTTATTTGCACTCATATTGTCAATCGGCCTGTCTGTAAAATGGGCAGCTGCTTTTCTTGCTATCCTATCTGTTCCTTCTCCTATCTGTTCTACAATAAACAGAATTAAACCGAACATATCCAAGAACCGTGGACCGGATTGCTTAGCTTATAAATGAAGAATCAGAGACGATTTCTCTGCTGAGTATCTAGCGGAGGCGAATTGTTGCAGCTGTTCTTAAAGGGAGCATTGATTGGAGTGGAAATAAAATGCTTATTTAAATGGATAATTCAAGGAATTACCTTCCGAATTGTAAACCTTCCAGAGTTATTTGGCTGAGACAGGCATCTACAGAAATTGTACAAATAAATCAGTAAAGAAATAAATAAATAGTCTTGAACAGGCTGAATATTTTGAAAGCAACAATATTACATCGTAAGGGAGAGAGAGAGAGAAAATATCTCAAAAAGGAAGAAGGCCTGAAGCTGCTTTGGGGTGAGGGAGGTGGAAGATTTGTGCCAGAGCAGATTCTGTTGAAATCAATACAGAAAAGTTGATAATTCCTGAAATGTAAATGATTTGAGATTATATTTGACCGCTCTTTCTTCTCCTGTTCCGAAAGACCATCAGCACCTCCAATGCCAACCTTAACAGAACAACAGAGTTGGAAGGGACCTTGGAGGTCTGCTAGTCTAACCCCCTGCTCAGCCAGGAAGCCCTATATACCATCCCAGACAAGCGGCTGTCCGATCTCCAGTGTTGGAGCAGCCACAACTTCTGAAGGCAACTTCTGTTCCTCTGATGATTGTTCTCACTGTTAGGAAGTTTCTCCTTAGTTCTCCACGTTGCTTCTCTCCTTGACTGAATTGCATCCACAGCTTCTTGTCCATTGTTGATTAGTTCCCATCCGTTGCTTCTTTCTTCCTCACAAGATGCAGCAGTGACAGATTTAGGGACGACCTGGCCACTTTGATATTAAAACGCTCGTGTAAGCGGAAACGTCTCACCTGCAAGAGCAAGGCCATGGATCCCATCTCACCCGATCCCCTCCGGCTTGACATACATCTCCTCAAATCGGAAGTGTGTGGCTCGGTGGGGATCCTTTCAGCACCCTGGACAGAGCAAGCGGATTTGCAGGGCAGGTTGGAACGGCTGTTGATCCTTCCAAGAAAACAGAAAAACCTTCCAGAAACTAAAGCTAATAGGTACCGGAGCATCTCTCCCTCCACCTGTTGCTAAGCAGGGGTGTAAAAGCCACACGTCAACTTTATTTATTTATTTTTAAATACATTTTTGGGATTTTACAATGAAAACAGACCAACAACACATACATAAATGTAAGAGAGAAAAAGAAAATATGAAAAGAAAATAGAAAGAAAAAGATGGAAAACAATTAAAAATGTTTTCATCTTCAACAGTTTGTGAGACCTCCTTTTTATCCTTATTTTATGCCACTTAATCCTTACACATATCTGTATATCAGTACTACGATTCTATCCCATCTTCTTTTACCTTTTAGTGTGAAATCTGTCTTTGGTCTATCCATTTGTACCGGCAGTTCCAGCTGTTGTAGTATATTGAAGTGTCTTTATCTTTTAATGCCAAGGTTAATTTGTCCATTTCTGCACAACTTGAAATTTTTTGAATAACCATCTCCTCTGATGGAACATACGTGAACTTTAGACCACACAAAGCTCAAGAGAAGGAAAATTAGAGAGAATTAGATGCCTCCTTCTTCAGGGAAGGATCTGAGACAGGAGCTGAGCTCTGTTAGGACTCGGCACCCACCCTTCTGCCTCTCTGCCACTTGGCAAATGTTAGAGCAAGCATCTATGGAAGTTCTCAGTCATCCAGGTCAGTCTTGCCCCAAAGATACTTTTTCAAGACCCAGCCAGGACTTTATGGACCTAAAAGTCCAGTTGCCTCTTGAAAAAGCATCTTTGAGGTATTAGAGAGTAGGGGTCTTCAAACTGGACAGCTTTAAGCATTGTGGACTTCCAACTCCCAGAATTCCTCCTCCAGTCATGTTAGCTCAGGAATTCTGGGAGTTGAAGTCCACAAGTCTTAAACTTGCCAAGTTTGGAGACCCTTGTATTAGAGAAAGCCTTATGGTCTCCCAGTCAATGGCCACTTGATGCCAAAATACACTTCTATTTGGCAAAACGTAAGTAACAGGCAGACTATTCACTCAGCTCCTGCCCATCTCTTGGATGGCAAACATTTTCTCAGATTCCCCCTATAGGATGGCAATTTCTGATCAATGAGGACTTTGCATTTTGTCTAACTTAGAAGAGCCTTTCCTCTGCCTTGGACATTAACTCCAGAACCCCTAACTCTCATACGTGACTAGAGTTTCTGGCGGTTGGTTCAGGGCTTTGGAGAGAGGTTGGCATTGCAAGTCCTTGAGCATTTTCTCCTGGGATGTGTGGCAAACAAGCCTCTGAAGAACAACTGCTTACAAACCGTCATCCAAGCATCCATCTGTTTGGGAAGCGAATGCTTGTCACATCCAACCGTTTCTCACAATCAGTTATTCAAAAAAGCTGATCTTTCAGTCCCCCTCCATCCTGCATTCACCCAGAAGGTCAGGGCTCCAGCTGAGGCATACATCAGCTGGAAAACGAAGGAGGAGGAGTTTGCCAGGACCTGTCAGGAGGAAATGCACCGCCAACAGATGCTGAGGAAGAGAAATGTGTCACAAGCTGCATGTATCATCATCTGCCTTGCCAGGGAATGCAGCTTTAGCCACTGATTAATACCAGCCAATATTTTCATAGGTACCAGGTGAGTGCATGGAAGTCCTGGCAGGATGAGCTTCTGCTAAAATATCTCCTGGCAGCTATAATTTTGAGCGTGCAACATTTTTAGGCCGGAGGCCAGGGATTGCATTCCAATACAGGGCTGGCACAGAATTGGATTCATTTTAATTGGAATTGAATTAAAACAGAATCACATTTCAGTTAATACAATTACCTGCCATGTATTGTGTATTATGTTCCGTTTCCGTTGCCTTACAAATCAGAGCTTCAGACAGAATTGCTGGGCTGCTTCCGAGTCCTCGTGCTACCCTGGAACCAAAGTCGTGCCTTCCAAAACAGTGCCTCCCCTCCCCTGTGAAACGTATGGACTTGCTGTCATCCCTGTGACAAGGATTGAGTCTCTGGCAGGTATGCTAAGATCGAGATTCTCAAACCCATAATCAATGTAAGGCTATACTTCTGACCCACTTGTATGTGCACCAAAATAGTGCAATCTTCTCCAAAGTTACAGCTCAACATCAACTGATCTTTGTCTCATTGATAGTTCAGCTTGTGGTCTTCATACATTGGACATCAAGAAGAGTTTGTTTCCCTGAAGGGATCCTCATTCCACAGTCAACCCTCCGTGAACAAACTAAATTTTCAACAGGAAGGGGGAATGACTAATAAGAAATGTGAAGTGGATATGGAATTGATCTGAAATGAATTGGAAATCAATGAATCACAAAGTATAAATGTGCCTTCTGCAGAGTTGGAACAGAGTTGGTCTTGTTGTCTAATCTTGATTAACCCTGGCTTAATGCCCTTCCAGGAGGTGGCAGAGCTTTGGAACTGTCTGCATGTAAAAAGTAAGCACTTTTAATACTCAGCAATGACTCTTCCCCACAGTTTTTTTTTTAAAAATCACACTCTTATGGATAACTTCAGAAGGCTTTTCAGATGGTTGAATTTTCCTGGTCCTATCAGATAACTGACTTACAGGAACCCTTCAGCGGGACAGGCAAGTGGGAAGTGGGTTAGTGTCAGTGTGGGGTCTCGGCCGTGGGGTCCTGCAGTAATGTACTGATGATCTGTAAGTGGCTGGTTATTGATGAGGTGTCCTGTTAAAGAGTTAGTAAGACACTAAATCAGCCCCATTGATCCTAGCGAGATCGAAGCTGCTACAGACCTGATCACTACAATGGGCAATTAACCACCACTGGAATGAGCTGCCTTCATGTAACATCAAATGCTTCAACAGACAAATCCAATCGACACATCGACTGGGTACTTCCTGGTGCTGTGACGAGGGGTGTGTGAGTGTACATATATACCATAAACAGTTGCAAGAAATGGGATGCATTGGCGCTCCAGGGTCTGAGACGCTCTCGTGCCTGTAGGCCGGGCTGCCATAATATCTAAATCCATTGAACAAAAAACAACAGTCTATTTGCATAACATGCTATGCCCATACTTTACTCAATAGTAGTAACTGTAAGAGGGATCTTGGGGTCTTGGTGGACAATCCCTTAAATATGAGCCAGTCATCTGCTGCAGCTACAAAAAAAAACAACAGTTCTAGACTGTATAAACAGAGGGATAGAATCAAGATCACGTGAAGTGTTAATACCACTTTATAAGTCCTTGGTCAGGCCATACCTAGAATACTGCATCCAGTTATGGTCGCCATGATGTAAAGAAGATGTTGAGACTCTAGAAAGAGTGCAGAGAAGAGCATATAAACATATAAAGAACAGTTGCTGGAATTGAGTATGGCTGGTCTGATGAAAAGAAGGACTAGGGGTGACACGATAGCAATCTTCCAGTATTTAAGGGGGTGCCCCAAAGAAGAGGGAGTCAAGCTATTCTCCAAAGCCCCTGAAGGCAGGACAAGAAGCAATGGATGGAAACTAATCAAGGAGAGAAGCAACTTAGAACTAAGGAGAAATTTCCTGACAGAACAATTAACCAGTGGAACAACTTGCCTCCAGAAATTGTAAATGCTCCAACACTGGAAGTTTTCAAGAAGAGATTGGACAACCATTTGCCTGAAATGGTATAGGGTTTCCTGCCTAAGCAGGGAGTTGGACTAGAAGACCTCCAAGGTCCCTTCCAACTATTCTATTCTATTCTATTCTATTCTATTCTATTCTATTCTATTCTATTCTATTCTATTCCATTCCATTCCATTCCATTCCATTCCATATCATATGGCTGGTTCATGGGCCAGAGGTGGGTCAGTGGAGAGTGGAGATCAGCATTGTCTCTCCTCCCCCTTCTCTTCCTTTCCCCACCAGGACTTTTCTTCTGCAAGTTGTCTCATAGGTTACACACCCCAAGAGGTCCCCTCTGTTCTGTGTTGGTCAGACTGTGTGCAATTCTCAGCACCTGCATTCAGAATGGAGCATCTCCAAAGGACAGACAGTAAGGGGTTGCCAAGAAAAACTGGAAAGGACCGGCTGGAAGTGTTTGTTGTGTTTGGTCTGGAGAAACCTGACCCAAAGCTTTCACCTGCCAAGGACCACAGCCCAGCAAGAGGCCATGGCAGATGGAGGGAATCCTCCAGCTCAGGAGCAGAGTGACTCTTGTAGGCCTCATCTCTTCATTGCCCTCTCTGAGAGCGGGGATTCCTGGTTGGACATCAGAAAAGAAGGTCCGCATGGAATAGAATTCTTTGTTGGCCAAGTGTGATTGGGCACAGAAGGAATTTGTCTTTGGTGCAGAAGCTCTCAGTGTACGTAAAAGATGTCAGTGATAAATCAAGGAGAAAGAGATTCATAGGAATAATTGGATTCCCCTCTTGGAATATTCGAAACAGAGGCTGTTGTGCGGATTCCTGAACTGGACAAGTGCTGGCTGAGGTCAGGGGTGGGGAACTCTGGCCCTTTCTGGACTTGTGGCCTTCAACTCCCAGAATTCCTGAGCCAGCAGGGCAGTTGAAGTGCACAAGTCCTAACCTCTGGATTAGGGCATCGCTCTGTCCTGCCCCAGCCTTGCACTGAACGATTCCGTGAACTGGTGAACACACGGAACAATTTCCCTTCCTGGCTTGGGGATTCTCCCCACAGGCAGCAGCACAACTTGAACTGGGGAAGAGATGGGAAACACAGCCGCCCCCGAAAGACAAAGGGACGGCCAGAAAAACACTGTCCTTTCTAGTTACCCTGAGTGGACACATGGCCCTGTCCAGCAAGGCGAGAGGGCTGTGTGTTTGAGCTGCCCACACGATGGCGGCAGAGCCTAGAGATTCCGCAGCTTTCAAACTTCTGAAGACAAGGAAGGATCCAAGCCTTCCACAGTCCCGCTGGCATCCACGGCTTGCAAGCAGGTTTATGTTGTACAGTAGATATATTTGGCTAACCAGGTTCTGAAACGGAGCGCGGGATTGTCATGCAAAATTGAGAAGTGGGCTTTGGTGGGGGAACAAGCCCTTGGTTTCCCACCAGGATAGGGATGGCGGCAGCAGCATCTATCAAGATAGGATGTTGGCTTGCAACCTTGCAGCCTCCAAGTCTACGGAATTCTCTGGCCCATAAGCTTGCAGTCAGCCTCATCTTTGTGCGGTGAATTGAAATTAATTTTTTTTTAAAAAAAAACAACGGTCTGGTTGACTAGAAGTGTTTAAGCGGAAGTCCGCTAGGCAATGACTGACAGGTTGAGTGAATGGTTTGCAGCCCAGAAAATGTGGGAATTGCTCTAGAGTGGATGAGACAGAAAACCGGGAAAGGCCTTCCAAAGATATAGCGCCAGGTAGGGATACTCTAACCTGGTTTCAGAGCTTTGGCAATTAAAGTAGAGACAAAGGCTTTGTGGGGACAAATATGCCAGGATTCATCCACTATTAAAGAGAATTTCTGCTCCAGTCACACACAGCGTCCAGCCATCATGAAATTCTAAAGAAATTCTGCCCAGGGGTCCCAGCATACCAGCAAGGGGTGGGGGGGAATCAACGATATTGACAGCTACAATAAACAAGAAATAAACCATGTAGCACCGGAAGGTAAAAGGACTAGAAGCTTGAAAGGGAGTTGAAGGAGAATTGTCTCCGAAGCAACAGAGGGAAGTAAAATTTGGTCCTGGGAAGTTGCAATGGGGTTACAGGCAGATCTTCGCAAATGGGGCGCTTTTCAAAAGCTTTATTGTCTGCTGGAGTTCAGAGTGTTTAGTCTCCATGTGCCAACTGGCTAAAAAGCTGGAGTTTTTTCAGCTCTTCCCATCTCCCATGTTCCACTGCGCCCCTTCCCATGGGGGTGGAGGCCCTCCGTCATCCTTCCAAGTGTCTCTCTGGGTGGCTCCCCCCAAAAACTCAGGAATGTGGGAGGAACAGGCTGTTCTCTGCCATCGTGCCTTTCTGAACGGATGACCTCACCGGAGGTCAGTAAACGCAGCCGCCTGACATGAGCCGTCCAAAATAGCACACAGGCTAAATAAAAGCCGGTTGAAGAGTCGGAGCAAATGAGGATAGTATTTCGAATGAAATGCCTAAAATCACCCAGCCAAAGAAACAGGGTGGGAGGGTGGAGGAGAGGTATTATTCTAAAATACGACGTTCTTTATGTTTTGCTTATGATGCTCTGACATTTATTTCAGGATAGGAGTGCATAAATTCAGCGTTGCTAGAGAAGTCACTGGCTTGCCAGTGTTTGCGGAAAGATACAGTATGTTTGGCACGGCTTTAATTTACCCCGTGCTTTTTCGTGCTGAAGTTATTTAACCACAATCTGGTTGATAAACCGTAAGGGCTGAGTCCACGCCACGCACCGAGCGGAAAAGACGCTGGAGACGCTGCAAGGGAGGGTTTATTGGAGATGTCAACCTGGTTACTTTGACTGGGGAACTGGAGGCTAAAACATAGGAAGGACGGTCGCAGGAGTAGGAGAGGGCTAGTCTAGAGAAAAGCAGGAGTAGGCATGATAGCCGTGTTCCAGGATTTGAGGGGCTGCCAGAGAGAGAAGGGGGTTCAACTTATCTTCCAAGGGCAGAAGAAGAAACCTCGGATGGAAACTAACCAAGGAGGCTAACAGTGAGGACACTTAACCAGTAGAACAGAAGTTGCCTTCAGAAGTTGTGGGGGCTTCATCCCTGGAGGCTTTTGAGAAAAGACTGCACATTTTTGTCTGAAATGCCATAGGATCTCCTGCTCGGGCAGGGGTTGGACTAGAAGACCTCTAAGGTTCCTCACAGCTATTTTGTTAGGCTGACTGGCATGCCCAACCTGCTCAACCATGCCTCATCCTTGACCAACCAAACCAAGCCACGAAAAAGGAAAACCAAAATGGGCTTTCTTGCCTTTTTTCTATTATCCCAGCTCTTTTCCTTCCCTGGTTGGGAAAAGGTGAGGAGGCCGACCAGCCGTGTTTTTTCTGGATGGGGCAGCTGAAAACTGTCTATATATGCTCATAAATAATCTGAATATAAACAGCACACTATATTTAAGTAGCACTAATTACCCCGTTGATTCCACGTAATTAACGTTTAACTGCATTTTAATTTTCATGGGATTACACAGCTTGGCAGGGCAAGTCCCCTCCCCTCCCCCCACTCCTTCCCCCCGAAAAGGTTCACATCATAAAAATCCCGTCGGATGTCTGTGTTTTCGATTTAGAAGCCGAGAGCCGAGAAGGAGCAACCCTGGCAGGGCTTGGCTAAGCTGCCACGGATGGCATCTCAGGGCATGTTTTAAATTTGGTTTGGGGTGCTGGGCCACTGTGGGAACCCCCCAGAAGCCCCCCCACCCACCCAAGAGGCACCCTTCCTTCCCGTCTGCCCAAGCAGGGAGGGGCAGCGCCTGGCCACCGGGTCCTCCCCCCCGCTCCTGGGCCTGTGTGGCGCAGCCACAGGGTGCCTCCCCTCGCCTCCGAGCAAGCGGGGGCCGAGGGCGTTGGGCAAAGGGCTGTACAGTTTGCATCTCCATTTAAAAAAGGGGGCTGGTGCCGCAGTTAATGTAATCAGTAAATAAATAAAGGAGGGCTTAAGCGTAGTGTACAGCAATCAGTTTAGAACTACAGGATAATTAACCCAGCAGGAGGCCGGAGCAGCCTATAGTCGGGTTTAAATGAGCGAGTTCACTTTCATTGAGGCAAACTTGCTCAGCTCCCTGGGGAGCACCAGAGACTCCCAGAACAGTCTTGGCAAAAGGCCCCCCGAGAGGAACTACAGCGTGGGCCGCCAGCAAGCTCCCCCCCCCCAATCCCCCCAACGCTCAACCCAGACCAACCCTTGTCCTAGAATGCCACTGAGTCAGGGGGGCCTGTTTTGTGAAATGACCGCCGTTTCAGGACTCTGTTTCTCCACCACTCAAATGCCCCCCCTCCTAGACAGATTCTGCTTCTCCCTCCCCAAAGCCAAAGGTCCACACCTGTGGTGGGATTCAATTTCTTTTTTTTTACTACCGGTTCTGTGGGGCGTGACTTGGTGGGCGTGGCGGGGGAAGGACACTGTAACATCTCCAGTCAGAGGTGGGATTGGCCGCTTCTCCGAACGACTCAACATTTCTGCTACCGGTTCTCCAGAACTGGTCAGAACCTGCTGAAGACCACCTCTAGTCCACGCCATTCGAGAAAGCACCATGTAAGACTCACCGAGGCTAAAATGGAGGAAGAATGAGCATAGCTGGTCTAGTGGAAGACTGCTATCGTGTCATCCCTGGTTTAGGGGAGAGAAGGAGCAGGGGAGACAGGAGAGCAGCCTTCTGGTATTTGAGGGGCTGCCCCAGAGAGGAGGAGGAGGAAGGCAGTCAAGATATTCTCCAAGGCACTCAAAGGCCGGACAAGGAATGATGGATGGAAACTGATCAAGGAGAGATTCAACCTGGAAATAAGGAGAAATCGCACAGTGAGAGCAATCAATCAATGGAACAGAAGTTGCCTTCGGAAGTTGTGGGAGCTTCATCCCTGGAGGCTTTCAAGAAGAAGTTGGACTGTTATCTGTCAGGAATGGTGTAGGGTCTGCTTGGGGGGGCTGGACTAGATGTCCTACAAGGTCCCTTCCAACTCTGTTATTCTTTTTAGAATTCTGAGCTTGTTTACTCCATTCTCCATCCCCAGATGTCCAAATATCTAGGTCATTGGCACAAAGCCAGCAAGGTTCTCCTTTGGATAATAAATCCATGATTCACGAGACAGACGTAGAAGTAATCATGGGTGTTTTGACTTCTAGCTTTCTTTGGATGGAGACTGTGGGCTTCAGAACTGACAGCCCTCCAGAGCAGGGGTCTCCAACCTTGGCAACTTTTAAGACTTGTGGACTTCAACTCCTAGAATTGGTCCACAAATTTTACAGTTGCCAAGGTTGGAGACTCCTGATTTAGAGAATGATTGGGACCTTCCAGCATTTCACCACCGGCCTCTGGTAATCCAGACCCTATGGAAAGATGACCACGGATGAGTATTGACGTTCCTTTCCCGCTGCAATAAGGGGATAGCATCTGACCATGTTTGGAATGGCCTACGGCAGCATTTCTCAACTTTGGTCACTTGAAGATGGGTGGACTGCAACTCCTAGAGCAACACTGGCTGGGGCATTCTGGGAGTTGAGGTCCACCCATCTTCAAGTGGCCAAGGTAGGCCTTTCATTCCTGGAACCACAGCCACGCTCCAAGCTTCGGGTGCAACAGAATTTGTGTCTTGCCTAGTGAAAATCTGGGGTGTTGGAGCAAAGGGTTTCGTTCATCACACAAAGCCTTTGTTGCACTTGGTTTTGTTTCTAGGACCCGGTCTGGATCAGTCCCGTTTCTGGATTGGTGGACAGATTTATGGCTTAGATTAGAAGACCTGAACTAGGTTAACATGAACTAGGTTCAACTAACCACAGTTGTGGCTTGGTGTGGTGTATGAAGCCGGTCAGGGGTGGGATTCAAAAACCCCAGTAACTGGTTTGCTGCCCATGGTGGGTGTGGCCTACAGGAACCTCCAGTTTGTCCGTTTTTTGCCCTTCCCCAGAGTCCCCAGACTCTCGGACCTCTGGGAGGGCAAAGATGGCCTCTCCCGGGCTCTGAAGCCCCTCCGGAAGCCAGAAGGGGGCCCATTTATGGACTTCCGGAAGGCCAATTTGCCCCCCGCCCTGCCAGAGCCTCCACGGGGACCCTGCACTTACCTCCATCGAAAATGGGCCGCGTGGAGATTCCTGGGAGGGGAGGGGCGGGGTGGGCAGGGCCAGCCGGTTGGTTCAAATCCCCATTCAGCGAACCAGATGCAAATTTAACCCACAGTTCGCCCGAACCAATCCAAACCGGTAGAATCCCAGCCCTGAAGCCAATCTCTCTCTCTTTCTCCCCTCTAGCGGCCAATCCTGGGGTGTTGTTGTTTTTTGGGGGGGGACAAGGGGAGGTGAGGAGTAGATAAATTCAGCTCAATGACATCATAAATTGACTGCCAATTACTCCTCTATCCCAGCGATGAAAGTGCAAAGAATAAAAGAAAACAAACAGCCACCAGCATCAACGACTGAATTAACTTTATTGTATTTTTTTTTCCTAACTGCAGATTCAAGATATACAACTGAACATTGCTATTTTCCTTATGAGACTTATAAATAAAAATACAAAAAATGTCCACTACAAAAAAATCTACTGTTAGTAGGATGTAAAAAATATTCTCTTTGCTATAGAAGGCACAAACTTCACTTAGTGACAAATGGAGAGAAAAAAAACCTGCAGCAATACATCATTTTTTTTTTTGAGGGGGGGGAAAAACTCCTTTTGTCGTGTTTTTTTCCCTCCTCACCAGAAAACACGGAAGGTTTACAGAGGATGCTCCTGTGCCTTACAGAATAGATGCAGGAGGAGAGAATGGCAACTGGAAAAGGGACATCACAACTTTCTTTGGGGATGAGGATGCAGGGAGAACTGATTAATTGTGTGTGTGTGTGTGTGTGTGTGTGTTTAAATGCGTCTAAGACTCTAGAGAAAGCTTATAACAAGACGCACAAGCTGCACTGCAAAGGAACTAACAGAAAAGCACTTTGTACAGGAAAAAATATATATACATAACACAGTATTTGAAAAAATCAACTAAATAACGACAACGACAACAACAACAAAAAAAATAACTGGCACCTTCTTAAATCAGGCTAGCAGGAGGTGCTGAGGTAGACTGAGCCAGGACAGCAATTTTTTTTTAAAAAAAAACAGGATTTCTCTTTTAACATGGAGCGATCAAACTGGCACTTTTAACCGTGACAACATGAAGAGATAAAGAGAGAAAACACAACAAGTGAAGAATAAGCTTTAAATTTGCTTGGTCCTGAAGGACAGAATTGGTCTTCAGTGCTAATATATATAGAGAGCTAGAGATAGATATATCTGAAATCTATGAACATCCTTGGAGATTTGGCATGGCTTCTGAGGCCGCCCCCGCCGCCCCCCAAAAGCCATGACTCTTCTAAACACGATGCTCAACAAAATACTGAGACGCGTGTCAAGAAAATGGCAGCCCTGGGCCGAGGGAGGTCATGGTAAGGGGAGAATGAAAGCTTGCACAGATATCCGGCCCCTGGACCTCTTTTGCCCCCTGCCCGGTTCTGCCCACCCCAACCAACCCCCAGCCTTCTCTGCCAAAACCCCTTGGCACCCATCACGGGAGAGCAGCCTTTAGAGACTGGAGGGTGGGGTCAGGGGGAAGGAGAAGCATTCCATCGGATTATCTGGAATTGAAGTGAGACCCGCTTAAAGCGTAGAAGTTGCCCATTGACTAGGCTTTATACTAATTCTCTGCCGCTGCCAAGGAGTAAGGCTTTTGACAGCTTTGGCGTGGGCTCCACGTTGTGCAAGTCGGTGTTGCTGTGAAGCAGAACACAGCCCTATGGGGTGGAAGCAAAGGGGCTGGCGGGAGTGCAACATGGGCCGGGCACCCAGTCTTGCACCAACGGAGCCCCTTCCACCAGTGCCAGGGAACCGTGAGCCGAGAATTACAGTGGGGGGGACGCCACCATTTTGTCATCCAAGAATAAAGATGGGGCGATAATACCATGACATTCCTTAGCTAGCAAGTCCCCCCCCCTCAACCTCCCCCAAGGTACCAAATCATTAATTAAGAAAGCACTGCAGCATTTTATTCCCCTTTTCTTTTTCCTCCCCAAAATGTGCAGAAATCAACACACAAACACACAAACACACTCCTTTTCAGGCACAAAGCTTGACAAAAAGAAAAAGCCATATTTTTTTTTTCCAAAGTTGTGTTGAGGATCATACTATGAAAGCCGCCCCGGTCTTGTTTCCCACCACAAAGAAGCCACAAAGTTATATTTCTCCATTGGACAGACACGCACAGAACACACACACACACACACACACACCGGCAAGGGTTTGTACACAATAACTGTACTGCTTTCAGTTTCTGAAATGTAATCCCAAAGCAACAATCACAGACAGCCAGGAATATATACCTGCAAAGCGAAGCCAAATCAAACCCGCAAAGGAAGGGGTCGGCGGGAGGGAATGGCCGCCTGCTGTAAGGCGGTTAGATTGGGGTGCCAGAACGGCAGCCGGTTAAGGGGCCGAAGGAAGAGAGGAGGGGATCCCAGACCACCCCCGGGGCTCTAGCCCTCCGAAGCCCCCCCAAATCCCACCTGGTTTGTGACTCCCCCTCTTGTGGCACCAACCCTGTCACTGGCCAAGCCAGCTTGGATGAAGCCAACCAAGCAATGGCAGGAGGCCAACTATCATTAAAGGAGGGAGGGAGGGAGGGAGGCGAGTGCCAAGAGGCCGGCCCCCCTCTGCTCCCCAAAACCAGGGGAGTATCCTTCCCACCCACCCCTCCAACCCGTCCTCTCCAAGGGTCCCCCCGAGAAACCCTGGATCCCAAGTGTGCTTTGCCCGCCCCGAGTGGATCACCATCTGATCTGGCAAACTCTTTACAACAATACTGCATGAATTTATTATTTAATACTAGGTTTCCAACGCATACCCCAGACGCAAACGTGTTCCTGTTCACATTTACAAAGGGAAGGAGGGGGACGACATCCTGCTTGACACAGAGACTAACAAAGGTTACAAAAATATTACACTTTTGAAATAATTTATCAGTCCAACACTTTTAGCTTTGGGGAGGGGCGGGGAAGAGAGGAAGGCTCCTCAAACGCCTCCCCGCTCCCCGTTTTAAAAAGACAACACCCAACAAGGTTGGGGCCATGTCAGGAGGGCCGGTTGCAGGGGCTGCTCCCGACGAATGTCACCCTTGGTACATTTACTGCATATTGTTCATGAAAAGATCTGCTTTGAATGTTGTCATTTCTCTCTCTCTTTTTTTCACATTATAAACAAAACTCTACTTAACTGTTCACATATTCAAGTTTAACTGGTTTATTTTTCTTTTCTTTTCTCTTTATCAAATTGCTAAAGGTTTCACTAAATTTTCCACTCTCTGGACTTACAAGGACATAGAGCAGGAGTCCCCAAACTTGGCGACTTTAAGACTTGCGGACTTCAACTCAAGTTGACTTCAAGTTGAAGTCCACAAGTCTTAAAAGTTTCCAGGTTTGGAGACCTCTGACACAGAGTCTCTTTTATCACTCTTTCTCTCTCCCCTCACCCCGTTTTTAAGGCCTTCAGTATTTTCCACCATGGAGGAAGGATCAGGGTCAGATTTCAGGAGGGAAAGTGTGTGGAGCAACAGGACAGAGATAGATCGCTTAAAATTCTTCCATCTACACCAGCGAGTCTCAATCATGACCACTTTCAACTGCATGGACTTCAGTTCCCAGAATTCCCTAGCTAGTATGGGGAACTCTGGGAGTTGGGAGTCCACACACTTAAAATGGTCAAGGTTGAGCCACCTGGATCTGCACTTCCTTTGCTAAACATTTCCCCCCATGTATAAAAGCAGCTAAATGACAAAATAAAATGTCCAATTTGCAAATATAAAGCATGAGATGAGAACTGAAGTGAAATTTACAAAGCCACCTGCCCCACAAATATTGCAAAAACTGTGCTTCTGTAACTGCCAAATTACAATAATAACAATAATAATAATAATAGGAACAAGAAACTTAACAATAACAACAACTTAAAAAGAGGTAGCTTTTCAAGATCGTCTCTGAACCAGGTCAGGCTGGATCGTAAAAACAAACACCAATTTTGGTAGTAACAATAACAATAACAATAATGCACAATCAATACGAAACAAGGAGGCTGGCCTGGAGAGCAACGTCCGTGGGGTTTCGGCGGCTGTGTTTGGACACGGGTGCAAACTCTCCTTTCCAGCCCTGCCTGGCAGCCTTTTCAGCGATGAACTCCCAACTCATCCCACCTCCCCTCCCCCAGAAACCCAACTCAAAGAAGCTCATGAGGTCACAAGAAACCGAGGTCATTTCAAGTACAATGTGCGAAAATGAGGGGCGGTGGGGGCAAAAATCATCAAAATGAAAGCAAAGACACAACGAAGACGGAAGGCGGCTGCATTCCCCTCTCGGTTGCGATGGCGACAGAAGTCCAGGCAGGAAGAGCCTCCAGAGAAGTCTTGATGGGACGGTGTTCAGTGGGGCAGGAGGGGAGGGGGGGGCAAGAGAGAAGAAGAGAAAGAACCTCTCCCGGTGGCTGAAGGCACCAAGGGTCTAGATGGAGAAGCAAGGAAGCCTCAGGCCACTTGCCAGCTCTTCAAGCGGGCGGAGGCAGGCCTTTTCAAGCTAAGGTGGCCCTCCAAAAGGGGCATCCCAGGAGAAGGACATCGAGGGAGGGGGGACAAGTGAAAATCTCGACTGGATTGAATTTTGATTGCACTTAAATCAAAGACATGAAGTCCACTCAACAGTCACTCTTCCAGACCTGTATTCCTTCCTTCCTTCCTTCCTTCCTTCCTTCCTTCCTTCCTTCCTTCCTTCCTTCCTTCCTTCCTTCCTTCCTTCCTTCCTTCCTTCCACCACCTTGCAATTGGGTGGCTATTTTGGGAAACATTCTGGAAGCTGCCCCTAACCTAAGGTTTTGGAGGCGAAGGGGAGAAGTCCCAGGTTGCCCAACTTGCCTGGAGCAGAAAGAAGGGTGAGCTGGAAGAGAGTCCTGGAGGTGACCCCACAACCAAGAAATAGGCCTATAGAAGAACTGTTCATCCTCTTGGCAATGTTGCTATGTGCAAAGCAGAAACAGAAGATCCTCCCTAGAAGAAACTATTGGGGACATGAAAGATGGTTACAAGGTGGGCACGTTCTTCTTGCTGATGGTCGTAAGGTGGACGCTCGGGACAAATGGCTCTCTAGCCTCTCCAATAAGCCCAGGTGGCTGCCAGGAGACACACCTGTTCAGAGACAGCATTAGCTCCTACATCTCTGGGATTTGGTCTTCCAGCCTTCTGAGAAGAGGAAGTGGCGCTTCAAGGGGACTCCCAACTTTGGGTCAGACCTGCCCAGCCAATTTACCTGGCCGCCAGTGATGCACAATGTGCAGAAAAGGCACAAGGCTGAACCTCTCCTGCCTCTTTAGCCCGCCCACCCCCACATTTGCCAGGCAGAGATCAGGACATCAGTCCTGGGCAGAAGGAAGATCCAAGTTGAACCTTGGACAGCTCCATGGACCAAGAAGGCTGCTCCATGCGCGGAAGTCAAGATTGCAAGGAGTCCTCCACACTGCACACCTCAAACCCAGGTACCAGGATCGTCTCCAGGTGGTCAGAGTCTTCAGACAGCCCACCCCCATGAAGAATGGAAGTTGTGTCTAGGGCTGGTTTCCCTCCACTGATGGCCAGGTTCTCCCCAGCTGCATGTGAATGGAGCTGAGACTTCCATGGACTTTGTCTTGTGGTCATGACAAGAGGAAGAAGTGGGACTGAGGCTCTTGACCAGGAGAAAGCACGGCCCCTTCGCCCCCATGGAAGTCAGTGGGGAAGGGCTGGAGAAGAGGGGCTCCGCAGAGCTCCCCAAAGCCTCAGAGGGTAGGATCGGGGGCCTCTCTAGCAGCTGCTGGGTTTCCCCTAAGCCTTGTCATTTGGATTTCTCCTCTGCTCGGACACGGCCGACTGTCCAAGCTGGCCAATGTGCAAAGTGATGCTGCCTCTCTCCTCCTCCTCCTCCTCCCCCTCTCCCTTCTCGCTTCGGAAATAAATAAATAAAAAAATAAATGCATAGAATGGTCTTTGGTCAGAAGAAAGGGGTGCAGCTCCCAGGGAATAACTGGAGGTCAATTCTGAGCACATTTTTTGGGGGGAGGCGGGGTGTCTCCTTCTTTGAGGCAGCAAGACCCCAACATTTCAGCCACCAAGGCTAAAACACGACCGGTTGAATCGATGAGAAAAGGGTTGGCGCTGTGGGCTCTGATGGTCTCCCGTAGCAGGCACCCCCTCCCCCCAGGAGACCCCCTGCTCTTCCTCGTTCTTCTCAAGCAGCTGCCAGGAGGGACCTGGGGTGTCCCAAGGCTGCTGGTCCCTTCCCCACAGCCGTGGCGCCACAGACCTCCCTGGCTGTTCTGCTCTCTCACACTTCCATCTCTCCCAGGCAGGTCCTTGGATTTGGCAGCTAGGCCACCTCTCAGAGGGACCAGGGAGGATGGTGTCTCTCTCTCTCTCTCTGTGTGTGTGTGTGTGTGTGTGTAAATTTGGGGAATTGGCTGGATGCGTGTGCGGAAAACTGCATCCTGCTGTGGAGGTGACTTCCAGGGAGGGAAGGGAACCCATTGGAGCCGCCTCATGGCGCTACAATTCCAAGGGTTCTTGGGTAACCAAGGCAGCAGCTCAGGGGATTGACTGGATCTCAGCTTACACCCCGACAGAGAGAAATTAGCCGTCTGTCTCCCACCCCCCCAGGAGTCCCTGGAGCCACGAGGCACCCCCCCGGCCCGGGGACACGGCCACCACGTGAGACAACTTCACAGCCGGCCAGGGCTGGGGATGGGTTGAAGGGGGGGGGATGCTCCCTTGGGGGGATTCTTTGAGGGCCCCCAATGGGGTCTCCTCCCTCTCCCTTGTATCTCCCTGACCCTCCCGCTCCTTGCAGCCTTAAGGACCACGAAGCTGAGAAAGCAAAATGAGAAAGGAAATGAGGAGGGGGTAACAAAAGGAAAAGGGAAGGGAGCCATGGGTGGGGTGGGGGTGGGGGCGTTGGTTCTGTCCAGTCCTTTCCAGCTCCTCTCCTCCTCCTCCTCCTCCTCCTCCTCCCGTCAGACGTAGCACAGGTAGAGGTAGGTCTTCTCTATCCTCCAGTCGGCCGGGATCTCCTCTGGCTTGTGGCTCTTCATGTGCTTCTGCATGGCGGAAAGGCTGGGGCAGTACTCCAGGCAGATGGTGCACTGGTAAGGGGAGGCTCCGTTGTGGGTCCTGAGGTGCTTGATCATGGCGGAGTAATCTCGGGACCGCTGGTGGCAGAGTTTGCACTCAAACGGCTTCTCGCCTGTGGAGGGGGAGGTGGAGGAGGAGGAGGGGGGGACAGGAGAAGAGAGGGGAGAGGAAGGAGGAGGAGGAAGAGGAAGAGGGAGGAGAAAGGAGAGGGGGAAGAGGAGAAGAAGGAGGAGAAGAGGGGGAGAAAGGAGGGGGGAAGAGGAAGAGGGAGGAGAAGGAAAAGAAAGAGGAGAAAGAGAAGAAGGGGAAGGGAAAGGAGAGAGGAAAGAGGAGAAGGAGGAGGAGAAGGGGAAGGAGAAATAAGAGAGGAAAGAGGAGGAGGTGGGGAAGGAGGAGAAAGGGAAGGATAAACAAGAAAGAGAACGAGGAGGAGGAGGAGGGGGAGGAGGAGGAGGAGGAAGGGGAATCATGGGTGGGGGTGGGGTGTTTCAAGTTATTTCCAAAGTGCAGAGGGAACCCTTTTCCTGGACCCCCACCCTTCTGGAGCCCGGGACGTGGGAGTCAGAGTGAGAATGGCCACCTGGTCTCGGGCCTTACGTGGACTAGTTACTTGGGGGCTACTCCTTGCCTTCCCAGGCCGGAGCCAGCTGGGCTGGGGGGTCTCCAGATACCGAGAGGCTGCAGCCGGCCCGAGAGCCGAGGGGGCTTCCTTCCTTCAGGGCCATAATTAAGGGCCTGGCCTTCTCCTCGGTATCGATAGCCCTTCCGTGCCCAGGCAGAGCAGATAATGAAGTAATGAACAGAAAAAGCAATCTGAATATCGACCTGCTGTTTACAAAAGCTGCCGGCTGCTAGTGCCCAACGCCGCCATGCGCAAGCTGCCCGGGGGTGGAGGGGAGGTGGGGGGGCAGGGCTGGAGGTCCCCTTACCCGTGTGGACCCTGTAATGGGTCTCCAGCTGATGCTTCAGGCTGAACTTCTTCCCGCAGCCGTTGCATTCGTAGGGCTTCTCCCCGGTGTGGATGCGCTTGTGTCCTTTCAGAGTGCTCTCGTCCCGGAAGCAGCTCCCACAGAATTCGCACTCGTACGGATGGTCACCTGCAGCCAAGATGGGGGTGGGGGTGGTGGGGGTCAGAGAGAGGCCCATCTGTGGCCAAGGGACCAAGTCCACCAGGGCCCAGGGGTCACTTGTAGCTCAGGGTTGACACGAGGGGGGGGGGTCTCCGACCTTGGCGGTTGTCTTGCAGACATTTCATGACCCAGCTAGGTAACATCATCAGAGCTAGTCACTACGTTACTGATGATGCTACCTAGTTTGGGTAATGAAATGTCTATGAGAAAACAACCAATCTCAGAGAGCACCAAGGACCCCTTAGTCCTCCTCCTCCTCCTCCTCTTCCTCTTTCTTTCTCCCACTCCTCCTCTCCACAAACCCCACACTTCCTTCTAGCACTGATGATGTTACCTAGTTTGGCTAATGAAATGTCTGCGAGGAAGCAGCCAAGTTCAGAGAGCACCAAGCGTCCCTCGGACTTTTAATACTAAGTAATCCGCTTAAAATTGAAACCTTTCTTGTGCAACTAATACTTGGAAGCCATTTGCAGTGGTTCTTTATTCAACGTTATTATACTCAACTTGGGACAGAAAAGACAAACCATTTTATGCTTGCAATATTGACGTCCCAAATTGTAACCAATAGGGGTGGCCGTACTTTACCCCCCCCCCCGTTCTTCTTTACCTGAAACAATCTAAGTTATCTAAGTGGTAGAATGCCAATAATTTTCAATTCATGTTGTAAAAACATCACTGTGGTCAAAATAATACAGCTCGGCATTTATAAAAACGTCATTAAAAAGGAGGTGAAAAATTAGGTCCACCCTGAAGATCCAGGAGCCAAGGTGGCTTACTGGGGTCAGAAGCTGACCATGAGCTCAGAGGATCTCCAAGAGGGATGGAGATGCGCTCCAGGAGGCCTTTGAGTATAAGGTGGTGGCCAAACACTTGTAGGATGGAGACACGAGAGGATGGAAATCAAGATTCCTGGCCACCTTGAAGGAGGACTTGTCTTCTTCTGGACATAGAAGAACCTCATTTCTGGAGTAGCCAATCAACAGGTTCTGGAATAGGGAAAGTTTTTTTCCCACCCAGGGATGTATGTTGGTCCTTTTGGTGTCTTCTGCTGCTCCCCATCCAGGCCGTTGCCCAGGCGAAGTTCTCAAGGGGTTGCTGAGAAGATCCAGACTGTGGCCACCAATCTCAGGATTCCTTCTTCAAGGGGTGGGATGCGGGCAGGCGAAGGAGGAAGCGAGCGAGCGGCTTCAGCTCCTTCGCCCTCTCTTTTAACAAATATTTATTACAGAAACTGAATGGAAGGACAATAAAGATAGATTGATCACCCCAGACTTTGTTCATGAATATTTAAATATTGCTGATTTGTCTTGTCAGTGTAATTACAACCTTCTCCAGGCTCGGCAAATCCGAAGTTTATGGTAAAGAATGGCCCCACTGTATTTCACTTGTCCCGCTGCAGATGTGCAGAGCCGCCAAGCGTGTAATGCTGCTCCCATTTCATACATTTTCCTCCGCTGCTGAAAGCTTAAGTCATCCACAATGACCTACGCTTTTTCATTATCCCCATGTCAAACCCAACTCGTGCCTGAGCATAAATTCTCCGCCTTGTTATAGACTCGTAGGCGGCTGCCTCCACTTCCTCGGGCCCAGGAAATTCGGCTCCCTTTCTGCCCTCCCTCCAGCTGCTTCACAGCTACACCCCACACAACATACACACGCACACAGGTCTTTAGGCACAATTTCTCCTAAATTAGGACCCTCCAGGCATCCGTTGTTGTTGTTGTCTCTTCTTCTTCTTCTTCTTCTTCTTCTTCTTCTTCTTCTTCTTCTTCTTCTTCTTCTTCTTCTTCTTCTTCTTCTTCTTCTTCTTCTTCTTCTTCTTCTACTTCTTCTTCTTCTTCTTCCTTCTCCTCCTCTTCTCCTCCTCCTCCTTCTCTTCCTTCTCTTCTTGCTCCTCCTCTTCCCCTTCTCCTCCTCATCTCCTCCTCCACCTCCTTCTCCTCTTCTCCTTTTCTTCCTCCTCTCCTCCTCCTTCTCCCCTCCTCCTCCTCCCCCTCCTTTCTTCCTTCTCCTCCTCTTCTCCTCCTCCTCCTTCTCTTCCTTCTCTTCTTGCTCCTCCTCTTCCCCTTCTCCTCCTCATCTCCTCCTCCACCTCCTTCTCCTCTTCTCCTTTTCTTCCTCCTCTCCTCCTCCTTCTCCCCTCCTCCTCCTCTCCCTCCTTTCTTCCTTCTCCTCCTCTTCTCCTCCTCCTCCTTCTCCTTCCTTCTACTCTCCTCCCACTCCCACTCCTCACTTTTGAAAAAGCGGCCCTGTTTCTCTATTTTGGATACCAAAGCAAACCTAGTTTGCAGAAGAGGAGAAGAAGTAGGTTCCGGAGCTGAGCAAGGAAAGGCAACAGAATTTATCGGGTTGGAACGAAACCAAACGATGGTTCCCCGATAGCTAGAGATGCTTCCTTGGACTCCTCAGCCTCGGTTTTCTCCCTTGTAAAATGGGAATGGCTTCGACTCACTTTCCAGGCAGAGGCACACCTGATTCCACGTGGCTGTAAAGACTCTGGAATTCTGCTTCTACAGGGTGAGGTCGGGAAAGTCAAGATGGAGGATGCAACTGTGGGATGGAAACTTCCACCCAGGTTTTACTCCACACACGACACGATGCCCCGTGTGATACCCGTCACACGGCCACCACCCTTGGCATTTTAAAACCACTTTCTAAGGTCACTCCTGCCTCTGTTGCTGCCGCCGCTGCCCTTCCCTAGTTTCAAGGCTGATGGTCGCCTTAAACTCCTTATTCCTGGAGAGAAGAGGCAAAGAAAGGCACACACACGCGCACACACACTCACAGAGCCACACAGATGCAAGCTCCCCACGCAGCCACAGCCTCCTCTGCGCATCTCTGTCGGGAGTGACAACGGATCTGTCCAATTTATGTTTCAAAGGCAGCCACCTCTGAGCATCGATGGGGCTCAGCTGCTGCAGAAGCCCCCTCTCCCAACAGCTGGCCTCGGGTGCAAAGCTTCTCGGAGGCCGTTTCCGTCCCCGGCTTGGGCTGCTTTCGAATGGGCTCCCTCAGCTGCACCGGGGGCCTTGATGCCTCGTTTGGAAACCCCAAGGAAGCCGGCCAGTCCCACTTCTTAAGGGGTTTAAACCTGGCCTCTCCTGGTCTAACCAGTAACAAGCTTCTCAGGAGCTTTTGTCTACTGTACACAAAAACCCTGATTGTTTTCTGTTTTCTTTTTTGGGGGGGAAAAAAAGAAAGAAAGAAATCCAATTTATGGCTCGTTGATTCACTTTGCAAGGCCGCTTAATGAGGTTGACATTAAGTCCAGGACAAGCGGGACTAATTACAGCCCCCACTGGCTGGCTGGCTGCACCTGGGACCCTGTCTCTGCCCCCTCCCCTCCTGCCCCCCCCCCTGCATCTCTGGTTACCTGGTGGACTGGTTAGCCAGGGAGACGGCCAACCCCCAAAGCGGGAGCCGTACGGCAGCCACCTGGTTTGATTACCCAACCAGCCACGTGAATCAGGGATCTGTCGGTGCCAGAGGCTGCCTGACCTGTGCCCCAAGGGCAGCTGCTGCTGATGCGAATGATGCCACTCCGGAAGCAAAGGGGGCTGGGGCAGACGGAGGAGGAGCTGGCACGCAGGAGGCTCCTTGCAGAAGGCAAAGGGGGCTGCTGTCCCACAGGTAGAGAGAGCCCCGAGGCTGCTTTTGGGAGAGAGTGGACAGCGGTCCAGGACATCATACCCTTCACACACTCACTCTCTTTCCTTTCTTTCTTTCTTTCTTTCTTTCTTTCTTTCTTTCTTTCTTTCTTTCTTTCTTTCTTTCTTTTTTCTTTCCTTTTTTCTCCTTCCTTCCTTTCTTTTATTTCTCTTTCTTTCTTTTCCCTTTTTCTTGTTTCTTTCTTCTTTCCTTTATTCTCCTTCCTTCCGTTTTTCTTTTTTCTCTTTTTCTCCTTCCTTCCTATCTTCCTTCCTTCCTTCCTTTCTTGTTTCTTTCTTCTTTCCATTTTTTTCTCCTTCCTTCCTTCTCTTTTTCTTTCTTTCTTTTTTCTTTTTTCTCCTTCCTTCCTTCCTTCCCTTCCCTTCCCGTCCCCCCTTCTCTCTCACACACACACCACACACAAACACACACACAAATGTGATTTGTGCTAAAACTGGCTGGTGCATCTGTTATGATTAGGCTCAGCCGGGCAGTGCCCGCTGGTGCTACAGCAGCTGTGGCATCCCCTGGGCCTGGACGGTACCCTCACACAATGCAGAGACACAATTCAAAATGATCAAATCTGATCAGATCCTTCTCCAAGAAGCTGGAGCAGAGAATAAACAAATAGATTCCACTCCTTGAAATCACTTTTTTTAAAAAAAAAGAAAAGCTCACAGCATCCTGTGATATTTTAGGACAGTGTCTTCTGAGGACAAATTGGCCACTCAAATGAAGCGCCCATCAACAGCAGGCAAACGTCTTAAAGGTCGGATTTGCTCTTTCTGTGTTATTTGCAGCAGGAAGGACGAACCCCAATGGGTCAAATTAGCAGCCTGCCCCACGTCCAAGCGAGCACATGCCCCCCCCCTTTGGCGGGAAGCGACAGCTGGCCAAACCCATGTGTTTCCCAACCGTGGCAACTTGAAGGTAGGCGGACGGCAACTCCCAGAATTCCCTGGCCATCAAGGGGTATTTGAAGGAGAACCCTGGGTGGAGCGCCTTGACCCTCACCCTCTGTGGCCCTGCGAATTCCCTGCCCGTTCTTGTCCAG
This sequence comes from Pseudonaja textilis, assembly GCF_049901715.1. NCBI lineage: Eukaryota > Metazoa > Chordata > Lepidosauria > Squamata > Elapidae > Pseudonaja > Pseudonaja textilis. The sequence continues at coordinate 26,267,040 of NC_141998.1, forward strand.
GGACGTTTCCCAGGGGCCCCACCCTGCTTACCTGTATGCGAGCGTAGGTGCCTTTTGAGGGCTGTGTGGCTGGGGAATGTGCGGTTGCACTCGCTGCAGATGTAGCTTCTCACGCCAGCGTGCACTTCCATGTGTTGCTGCAGGGCTGTCTGCGTTTGGAAGCGCTTCCCGCAGAGCAGGCAGAAGACGGCCATGTCCGAGCCTGGATGAAGAGGAGAAGGGAAGGTCACTTCCAGGAGAAATGCCGGGGGGGCAGAAGGTCTGCACCCCCCACCCCAAACACCCCTGTCTCACTCCACTCCCTGTGTCTGGGACATGGGCCACCTGCAGGGGTGGGATTCAAATTTTTTAACAACCGGTTCTGTGGGTGTGGCTTAGTTGGTGGGCGTGGGTTGGTGGTCATGTTATTGACTGGGCGTGGCCCTCTCAATATCACTCACATCGAGGCACGCATCTCCTCGCCTGGCCTCTCGTAACTGTGGGGATGCTGCAACAGTCGTAAGTGTGAAAAATGGTCATAAGTCACTTTTTTCAGTGCCATTGTAACTTTGAATGGTCCCTCCACACAAACAAAGTACCAGCAAAGGAGGGGAAAAAAACTCCAGAGACGTTCCTGAGACAGGAAGTCTAGTCCTGCCAAGAATGTAATAAGGGTTAACGGAGAGGTGATTTCTGTAAGCAACACCAGAATGTTTCCTTCCTGCATTCCTTACAGGATTAGCCCAGTAATTTCTTCCTACAACCGGTTCTCTGAACTGCTTAGAATGTTAACAACCGGTTCTAGGGAATAGGTTCGAACCGGTAGAATCCCACCCCTGGCCCTGGCCAGGGAAAGGGAGACAGAAGCCAACCCGTCCCTTGGTCACAAATTCCTACCTGGGTTGAAGAGCAAAGCCAATCAGGAAGGCTTTGCAAATTAGCTTGCAATCCTGACCTATCTAACATAATTTCTTCTAATTTGGACGGTTTGGGGGAAAGGATAAGAATTATGTAGGGATCAGGCAGGTTTTCACAAATCTGTGCAGAGATTTTCTGTCATTTAAGAACCTCTTCTCTCCAGAGTTGGTCTCCACCCATCATGCAGAGACCGTGGCCGGTTTCCCTCTTGGGAGAAATGAAATTATGCAAACTTGACTGAAGAGGACATTCAGCTTCCGGAGTTTTCATCTCTTTAGTTGTCTGTCTCCATGTCCATCTGTCCATCCGTCTATCTATCTATCTATTATTTACTGGTATTTACCAAACTGTTGATCCATCCATCCATCCGTCCGTCCGTCCGTCCATCCATCCATCCATCCATCCATCCATCCATCCATCCATCCATCCATCCATCCATCTATCTATCTATCTATCTATCTATCTATCTATCTATCTATCTATCTATCTACCTATCTATCTATCTATCATTTACTGGTATTTACCAATCTGTTGATCCATCCTTCCATCTATCTATCTATCTATCTATCTATCTATCTATCTATCTATCTATCTATCTATCTATCTATCTATCTATCTATCATTTACTGGTATTTACCAAACTGTTGATCCATCCATCCGTCCATCCATCCATCCATCCATCCATCCATCCATCCATCCATCCATCCATCTATCTATCTATCTATCTATCTATCTATCTATCTATCTATCTATCTATCTATCTATCATTTACTGGTATTTACCAATCTGTTGATCCATCCTTCCATCTATCTATCTATCTATCTATCTATCTATCTATCTATCTATCTATCTATCTATCCGCCTACTACTTATTTTACAGCAGAGAATACAAGCAAGTTTTCAGCAGGCAACTTCCTTGCCAGAAAACTGTAATAGCGAAGGTTGTGACTTTTAATATATTGAATTCTATCAAAGGCAACAATCAAAGGAACTTATTAACTAAACATTTCCCCCTCTCTCTAATGAAACCTGATTATTATACTAGTTAGGGAGCAAATTAGAATAGAATAATATAAAATGAAACAATAGGTAAATTAAAGAGAGAGACAGAAAATAAGACATGCGAGGATATTCATAGGGTAGATGTGTAATTTCACCATCTGAAATTGAGAAGAAATGGTTTCTCTAATGGGCTTCCCACATATCCACAGGCAAACCAGAGATTATTTTGAAAATGTATTTTTAAAAAAACCATAACAATAACCACTGGTGGAAAAACTTCTGAACTCCAAAAGAATCAGGACTTTCTTCTCATGGCTCTCAAACCCTGAACTCCCAAATATTTTGAAAATTATCTTTCTAGGCTGGATGGGCAGGAGCGGCCCGTCTCGGTCTCCCGTGGTTTGGGGCAACCCAGGACATTGACTGGGTCTTCCTGAGCACTAGGGGCAGCTTCGGAAGAGGCTTTCCCCTTGGAAGCAGGAAAGAAACACCAGCTCCGTTGGGAACATTTCCACAGCTGGGAAAGACACGGATTGTGTCCCTCTGGAGCTGTCTTCACAAGTGTGTGTCTCTCCCTTGTGAAGACAGGTCAGAAGGAAGCCTGCCTCTTCATTCTCGCTGCCAGCTCAGCACGACCTCCGACAGCTTCCACACCAATTGTGCTCGGGTGCCTGGACGTGTTCACTCACCAAAAGGATGAGGGGTCAGTGGTGGGATTTGAATTTTTTTACTACCAGTTCTGTGGGCATGCCTTGGTGGGTGTGGTGTGGCTTGGTGGGCGTGGCAGGGGAAGGTCACTGCAAAATCCCCGCTCCCTCCCCACCCCACTAACCTACTTTCCAGCTCCCTTCTCCTGTGCAGGGCAACCAAAGGAGGCCCAGCTGATCAGCTGGGACTCAAGGGGAGGCAGAGAAGAAGAGATGGGGTTGGCGGGGCCAGTCAGAGGTGGTTCTTTGGCTGGTTCCCCAAACTACTCCGCTCCGAACCGGCAGAAGACCACCTCTGGTGAGGGTCAACCTTTTGACTTCAGTCTCCCGCTTATGAATCCTTGAGAGAAACCCCCAGCCACTTGACACAAGACTCTTCTCCGGCCAGTGTCCGCAGAGGTGACCGAGTTCTCCCCCCGCCAGCCCCGCATGTCAGTTTTGACACACGGCCGATACGGAACAACCGTAAGGCTCGCTTCTGTCGCTCGAGGCATCGTTCATTGCCTTGAAACCTATCAAACAGTTTAAAAGTCAGATCACTCCGGCAAGAATGAAGGGAGCAAACGGTGGCTTTCTGAAAGGCCCTTTCGGAGCAAGGTGGAAAATAAAATGATCCAGAAAAATTATACGAGCAATTCATTAGCAGCCGCACAACATGGCAAGGGACGTGGTGCGCTGCCTTGAAAGAATGAAAGGAAGGAGGGGGGGAGGGAAGAGAAAATGAGAAGCAATTGGGACTTCATTTGCATGCTAGAAATGAACTGTCCATGATTAGCTTTGCAAGGAAGCCGGGGGCGGGGGGAGCGATGCCAATCGCCCTCATCACAAAGGCTAAATAGGCTTCCATGTGGAACGCAGGTCACGCCAGGAAGGTGCCCAAAGGCAGAGCTGCTACTACTGAGTAACGTCCTTTGGGCCCAGAAAAGATTTCTCCCCCCGCCGCCCCACCAAAAAAAAATTGGCAACGTATTTCCAAACCAATTCCCGCGGCATCCGGTGAAAGGAAACCACGCGGGATGGGGAGGGCAGCTCTCCCTTCCAAGGTTTTGGCCACACCAAACCTTTCGGTGTTTCTACGCATCCATTTCTTGCGTGTGAGGTGGGGTTTGGTTTTTGAGAGAGGACACCATGGTGTGTGAAGCTGCGTAGAATGATACAAATGAATGCAGATAATCGGAGTTGGAAGGGACCTTGGAGATCATCTAGTCCTACCCCCCACCCCTGCTCAAGCAAGAGACCCTAAACCAGGGTGTCCAACCTTGCAACTTTAAGACTTGTGGACTTCAACTCCCAGAATTCCTCAGCCAGCAAAGCTGGCTGAGGAATTCTGGGAGTTGAAGTCCACAAGTCTTAAAGTTGCCAAGGTTGGACACCCCTGCCCTAAACCATTCCTGATAGATGGCAGTCTAGTCTCTTCTTGACCTTTGCTTCCTTCTGATTGGGTAGATTCGGGAGGGAGGAAGGGCTGGGTTGGGTACCACAGCCGTGGCAGCTTCATTTGCAGCCAAGGAGGCGTAATCTCAGGGAGGGGGGACTTGTGAAGGCAACCCGAAGACCCCTCTCATGGTCAGCGGTGGGGTTTTTATTTCTCAGGCACTTCTAACTTGGTGAGGCGTAGATGGGAAATGTTACAACCGCCTTCGGTCCATTACAGCAGCATCATATAAAACGAAGGGGATTGAACTCAGAATAACAGAGTTGGAAGGGACCTTGGAGGTCTTCTAGTCCAACCCCCTGCTTGGGCAGGAAACCCCACACCACTTCAGACAAATGGTTGTCCGGTCTCTTCTTAAGAACTTCCAGTGTTGGAGCATCCATAACTTCTGGAGGCAAATTGTTCCACTGGTTAATTGTTCTCACTGGTAGAAAATTCCTCCTTAGTTCTAAGTTGCTTCTCTCCTGGATGAGTTTCCATCCATTGTTTCTTGTCCTACCCTTGGGTGCTTTGGAGAATAGCCTGTCCCCCCTCTTCTTTGGGGCACCCCCTCAAATATTGGAAGACTGCTATCGTGTCACCCCTAGTCCTTCTTTTCATTGAACTAGCCATGCCCAGTTCCTGCAACCATTCTCCGTATGTTTTAGCCTCCAGTCCCCTAATCATCTTTGATGCTCTTCTCTGCACTATGTATGTATGTATGTATTATGTATGTATGTATTTACTTAATATCCTGCCTTTATTATTTTTAGAAACAGCACAAGGTGGCGAACATTGCTTGTACTCCTCCTCCTCCTCCTCCTCCTCCTCCTCCTCCTCCTCCGCTGTGAGGTGAGTTGGATCAAGAGAGAGACTGACTGGCCCAAAGTCACCTAGCTGGCTTTCATGCCTGAGGCGGGACTAGAACTCACTAGTCTCCTGGTTTCTAGACCTTAAAAAAAAATGTACAAAGGACTTTAAGGTGCACTTGGTATGCCAAAGGCCCCAACTGGGCTTCTAAGACAGGCCAACTTGAGACCCCTGGGGGAGCCTGAAGAGACCCCACTCCTGCAAAAGCCACAGGGGTTCAGAAATCAGGGACCCTGGGATGTGGGGGTGGGGGTGGGGGCTGCTCCTTCTCTTCTGGGTCTTTGCACAGAGCTGCTTATGAAGCCGCACGCACCGGAGGTTGCCGGCAGAGCTTTTGGCAAGAGCAGCTCGGGGATAACTACTTCCTGATGCCGATAAAAGCCCAGATCCTTCCTCTTGTTCTGACACAGCCATGCGCCTCGGGAGCCGATCCAACCCCGAGCGCCAGCAAAGCAGCCCCTCTCTGCTCACACCTGCACTGGCTTCCACCCCAATTGGAGCCCAGAGGGGGAGGGGCCCTGCTGGAGCTGGTCCCAGGTGCGCACACCTTCCCGGCGCAAAGCTCTCATTATCTTGCGTGGCAAACGCCAACTTCCTCATGGAGAAGGGCCTTTAAATAGACCCTGGCTTCCTGAGGGTGGCAATTTGTTAAGCGGCAGGCAGGCGAGTGCCAGGGATTTCGGGGGTGGGGGTGGGTGGGGCAGGGGACAGAGGACAAATGTGAGGCCACAGAGCTCCGCTTGTCACCCAGATGTAGGCAGCAGCCTCTGCGTCCCCCAGCTTCTCCGAGGCAAGGAGACGGACAAGCCGAGGCTCCAGGCATTCAGGCTGGGTTGATAAACTTTAAGCCGAGGAACCCCCGTTGCTGTCTTCACGGAAGGGATGGTCGCCCTCAGAATCAGAGCGGAGCAGGAAGGGACTTTGGAGGTCTTCTAGCCCAACCCACGCTCAAGCAGGAGATCCTATGCCATTCCATACAATTGGTTGTCCAGACCTCCAGCAATGATGAAGCACCCATGACTTCTAGGGACAACCTCTGGTTTGCTGCAAGCTCCTTCCCTGCACCCGCTCCTAAGCATTCACCAGCAGCTTTAGGTCAAGCACACACCTTCCTCCTCCTCCTCCTCCTCCTCCTCCTCCTCCTCTGCCCTGCAGCAGCTCAGCTCTGGAGAGACGGATTTCTGCCTGCATCTTAAGAGAATGCAAAAGAAGCTCAGTTGACCAGAGCAGCTTTGGGTTGGTTCTGAGCTGCCCTTGAGAGCTTTGGCAATGAGATGTGCCCTTCTCTCCCTGGAAGCACCCCTTCCATGCAAGATTCCCAAATTTTTATTTTTACACTTTGCATCGCAGAGGTTTCAGACGCAAGGCGATAAAGGCCCCTCGCCCCATGCCTGCCGCAAGAAACTCCATCGGTGAGCCTCTCTTTTGGCTGCGCCCCCAGCCCATTCCTTAGCCCTGCGCTTATTAATGCTGTCCACCGGTGGGAGGGCTGGCAGGCAAACAACCTTCCAGGTACCGGCTTCCAGCACCAATGATGTCCCTTAGTTGCGTAAGGAAAGCTTTGCAAGGAAACAGCCAGGTTCAGAGACCCAAGGAGCCCATAGTCCTCTTCCTCTTCTTTCCTTCTTCCCCTCCTCCTCTCCTCCCCAAACCGCAGTCCCTTCTAGCACTGATAATGTTCCATAGTTCAGTAATGAGAGGTCTGAAAGAAAACCACAAGCCCAGAGCGCATCAAGGATCCCACAGACAATCGGCTTTGGATAGCCAAGACAAGAGGGACGATCACAGCCGTTTCTGCAAGAACCTGAGCTCTGCCCGCCCTTCCCTGAACAGAGTCTGTGGAAAGTGCAGCTCCTGGATCCACCTGTTGGATTGCGGGCCCTCCCATCGCCAAGCAGGGGGGTTGGGAAAGCAGGAATTATCCGATCCCTGCCAATGACAGGCAAAGACCTTGCCTGGCGATGAATTAACGAGGCAAAGAATGGAAAACACTCTTGAAGAGAAGCCGCTGCTCTTTTGACGTGGGCCAGAATCCCTCTTATCCACTTCCCGCCTGGGGAGGGGGAGATGAAGCAGAGCCCCCCCCTCCCTTTTTCTCCCCAGCCCCACACGCAGCCTCTCCCAGCCTTGCTGGTGTTCCCAACCCCGTCACTTCTGGCAACAAAAGGGGAGTGGGGGGGAGAGAGGCACCCACAAAGAGTAAATCCCCCAAAGTATGCAGCCCTCGGGGCTGTCACTTTCAAAATGTCAGCAGGACCGGGGGGGTCAAAGGTCAGGGGTCCGAAGGCCTGAGCACCTCGGCCAGCTGTGGCTAAGCGGCCCCCAGCCAGCAGGACGCCTGACCAGAGTGGTCTCCCGTCAGTTGCCCCCGCTGAGGCCAAGATAAAGGTTGCCAGCAGGAGAGGAAGGGTGGACAATGACGCCGGCCCGGTGCGCAGGGCTGGAACAAATCTACCGAGGCACCCCCGGACCCTCATTTGTGGAACTAATTGGGCCCCAATAATGCTGTGGGGGGGGGAAGGAAGGAAGAGGGGCCAGGAGGAAGCATCGTGCGTGCTGAACCTGCTTCTACAGCCGTTGCCGAACACAAAATAAGCCTGTCCCCCAAAAGAAGATTTGGGTTTTAACCCAGCTGGAGAGGAGGTGATGGCACCCCGCGAGACCATCCAGCTTGCTCGTGGGGACAGGAGCAGCAGATTCCTAAGCTTCCAAGAGGCAGGGACCCTGTCTTGGCAGGGCTGGATCAGTCCCTCTTTTTGTCGGGCGGGGGGCGCTGAGGCAGCAGAGTGTCCAGTTGGTGCCCACGGCTGGCCTTTGGGGAGCCCTCCAGTTGTGGTGGCCGTCCCCGTGGACACACTGGGAGAGTCGCTCCCCCATAACTCTCCCTTTGAGAGTAAACCCTTCTCCAGGAAGGCCTCCCAGATCCTGGTGAGCTGCAGATTCCCAGCCAGGACGAGAAGTCAAGCCAGGCGATTGTACCCCCCTGCTTTGCAAAGGCTAACCAACCGTCATGAGATAATAAGTTGTCGCATTCAGACAATGCGCGAGCTGGTTCAACAAAGAAACTACAATGACGCAACGAATCACCCGCAACTCTAATTTTGCTGCCCCCTGTTCCAGAGGAGCGATGGGGAGTGCAAAGGGGGGGGGGAGGGGGATAAACAGTACCGGCTATGTGCACTGCAAGGTTGACCTAAAGACGCACCTCAAGGTTTGGCTGCAGAGCAGACACGACCACAAGAGCCACGGGGCTGCCTCTCCAACCGGAAGCTCCCCGAGGCACCATCACCTTGCAAACGTTCTCCTGGCCCAGCTCCGTCTCTTCAGCTGCTACTTGGGGGGGATCCGGGAACCCTCCAAGGTAGGGCTGAAGGACAGGTGTGAGGCACCTTTAGGGACAGGCTTAGCATCTTTTTCTCGGCAGGAGATAGAAGAGCCAGGTAAGAGCAGAGAACGGCTGTTTTGCACCAGGCAAATAGCGACTTGTATTTCCATGGAGTTTGCAGGAAACCTATTTCGTCCCAGATTGCTCTTCATTCCTGGCCACGTGGCCAATACCTCAAACAAAATCTTTTGCTCCCACCTAGATAACACTTTGTTTTCTGTTGCTATAGTTTGTCACTGTCTCCCCCCCCCCCCAAAAAAAAAACCCTCTGAAAAGACAAACAGTCTGCGTGTCCCTGTATAAATTAAAGGTGTTCTTGGTGCTTTGAAGCAGAACCGGCTATCTGGATCTAAAACTTCTGCCTCTGCTGCAGAATCTTTCCATCATTTGGGGCAAAGGTGTGGGGGGGGGGTTTATCTGCCAGACCACCGGAGGAAGGGCAGCCAAAAATCTCTAGGCCTTCATTTGGGCCATGGACCCCTTTGAAAGTCTGAGAAAATCTCAGAAATCTTTTTCCAGAAACGCGTCTTCAAAGGCATAAGAGGCATAGATATAGGTCATGTGTAAAGTACAGTTATCAACATTTTAACCAATATGCCATATAGGTGCCTCTTTATTAAGCCATGAAAGGAATAGAAAGACCATATCATTTTTTTAGGAGGTAAACATTGTAAAAATTCAAGATTTATCAAAGTTAACCAATATTTCTGGAGTCAAGACAGAGGCTATACATGAGATCATTCCCTGCATACAATATTGAATGGAAACATTCGGTTACAGGTTAGTGAAAATAAGAGTTACTCCATTTTTCCCCATTCAGCTTCATGGACCCTGAGTCTCTTTTCCAGGACCTGGTCAAAATCTTCCTATTTCTCCCCCCACGTTTGAAGAACGGGGAGCCATCCGGGGCTGCCTGAAATAATGGGTGCCTATCGCAATGCCGTAAATAAATGAACAATAAATAGCCCCATTGCAAGAATCTCTCCCTCAACCAAATCTCTTCGGCTGGTGCTCTACACTCCTCTTGTCCCCAGAAGCTTTGCAGGTACGAAGTACAGCAAGAGCGCGCAAATCTTACTTCATTTGCAAAATTTGGTAGGCTTCCCTGGACGAGTGGGAAGCAGGGTGGCTGGTGTGTGTGTGTGTGTGTGTGTGTGTGTGTGTGTGTGTGTGTGTGTCTGGTTTTCCAGCAGGCTGAGTGTTAAGAAAAGGACAAAGGGCAGCACCATCCTTTCTCTACCCTTTCCTTGTGGCCAACGTTGGCAGATGTTCAGCAGAGAGAGAGAGAGAGAGAGAGAGAGAGAGACTGAAGGGGCTGGTTGGCACTGGGCCAAGGAATAAAGAGCTTTTTCGGGAGCCAAATCCATGTGTGGAGGTGAGGTTGGGGGGGGGAGGGGGTTTGACCCTGTTCAGGGCAACTGCCAAGGCGGTTTGTCTAGTCTTTGGCAGCCTTGCCAACTGCTGGCCCAACACCCTTCACGCCATTGTCCCTCCCAGGCAGCCGCTCAATCTGCCACGTGGCCAGAGGGGAGCGGGGGGGGGGGAACACACGCTAATCCCCATAGCCAAATCTATTAATTTTAAAGAAAACCGCCCCCTTCCCTCCAAAATACATTCATTCCAGACCTGGGACTAAAACAGCAGTGGGCGGAAACGCCCTGCGGCCATTTCTGTATTTCCACCTTTGTTATTATCATGACATTCTCAAGGCCTTTATCTTTCTTTCCAACTATTTCTTCCGCTCATTGAATTCATTTAGGTTTGTGGTGCTGAGATTGTTTCTTTCATTCTTCTTCGGATTGGCCTCATTTCCCTACTGAAGCGCCAAGCAAGTCAAGATGGCGGCTGGGAGAATGACCCTTCACCGAGCTCGGCAGGGCCCTTTGCAGTCACCGTGCTGACTTTGCGGGACTCGGCTGCTTTCGTGCTCCGGCCCAAACCTGGAGCCTTTCTCAGGACTTGATGAAATCTTAAGAGGGCGTGCAGAGTGCTGGAGAGGTGGCTGTCCACTAAAAAATTACTCCTTTGGTCTTTTTAGTTGCCAGCAGAAAGGGAGTGGGGAAAGCTATGCATTCCTTAAATGCCTCGGATAATCGCCTTGGCAGCCCAAAGTTGTCAGAGCGCAAGAATATCACCGGAGAGCATGACGGATGACTCTTGGCTAGGGATGCGTCCCATTGGAGAATATACATCCAGGGGGCGGGGGGAAGACCAGGGTCAAGGGGGAAATGAAGGATGTATTTTAGGGTCTGCTGCATCCAGTTAACACCAACATGGCCGCTCCTAATAAATCAATTTTTTTTTACTCTGAGAGATGCGGCTAGAGACTTACGATTTGAATGGGGGTGGATTTGTTGGAGTCCTGACAGTGGCTGTCCCAGGATCAGCCCTACCACGTCCTTCTACCCCCTGCCCAATTTCAGCAAATGTTCCTGTTTTAACAGAGCAACAGAGTCAGAAGGGACCTTGGAGGTCTTCTAGTCCAGCCCCCCTGGGCTCAGGCAGGAAATCTTATACCATTATCAGACCAATGGCTGTTTAAACCTCCAGTGTTGGCGTACCCAAAACTTCTGGAGACACGTTGTTCCGCTCATCAATTGTTCTGATGGCCAGGATGCTCTGGCAGTATATTTTGTTTTAGTTTTTGCAATCTCCCAAGGTTGTTTGCACATTTCCCCATAAATATTAATAATAATAATAATCCAGTGCATCCCATTTCATCCACTTGAAGCTACTGGGAGATTCTTTTCACCACCTAATAGAGGCTTTGAAAGGGAGACTAGAAGCCAACGATGGAGCTGGGATAGACGGAAGCTTTTCAAACTGACACAGACTGTAAACCATGGAATCCATTTGCACTGCATCTCTTTCCAATGCGTGTGTGTGTGTGTGTGTGTGTGTGTGTGTGTGTGTGTGCGCGTGCGTGTGTTGGGGTAGTGCCAGCCAATTGTTTCTTTTGGGGGGATCTTAAGAAAAGCCCTTTTCCCATCGCTTCTTCCGTCCGGAACTGGACAAAAATGGAGCGTTTGTGAAAGTGGCAAATCCACCTTGTTTTGAAGACACGTTGTGATATTGGAACATTCAGGCGACGCAAGGCAAGGAAAACGGGGAGAAGTCACCCCCAAATAACACCCAGCCACCCGAGGCATTTTTTGGGGGGGGGGGATTAGAAGAAGGGAGATGCGATCCCAGAAATGGGAAAGGGGGGGGGTAGACTTATTCATGGGCTTGACATTTTAATGTTTTTCCCCTCCCTTTTTCCTTCTCCAGAAGATGATTACAAATTTAGAGCATTTAAATGCTTTTTACTGTCAACAATTAAAACGGGAGAATATGGATGGGGAAAAGCATTGCGGCCATTCATTTCCACGGTAACGGCGCTATCAGAAAACACCAAGGGGCCTCGGCAGGACTGTACGGCGCACAATAGCCCAAAGAGAGAGAAAAGTATACCATTAATTTTGTAGGACATTCAAAAGCAAATTAAAATATAAAAAGCTCCCAGCACAAAGATAGATATGGAAAGAAGGGGCAGGAGAGGTCAAGCTTGTGGAATTAAAAGTCCCCATCACAGCCGAGGAGGCTTAAGGACGGCCCCGAGACGTGGCACTGCAGGGCCACTGGCCTTTACGGCTTTTGGGAGGGGGGGAGGGGAGGGAGGGAGGGGGAGGGAGATCAAGGGCTGGGGTGGGGGCCGGGAGAGAGGAACAAGTGGGGTCAGGCAAACGCCCCGGATGGACGTGGGCCTGTTTCCTTCAAGGCAGCAGCGGGAGCAAACCATAAATGCAACAGACATCAAAGGTGAAAAGAGGTTGGCACCCAATTTGGGGGATGCAATGGGAGTGGCTGCAAGAGAGGAAGAGAGGGAGGGAGAGAAAGGAGCAGAGAGAGAGAGAGAAGGGAGAGGGAGAGAGAGAAAGAGGGAGGGAGTGGGAGAGGGAAGGAGAGAGAGGGGGAGAGGGAGAAAGAGAGAGAGAAAAGCAGAAAAAAGAGAGAGAAACTGAGAGAGAGGGAGGGGAGAGAAAGAGAGAGGGAGGAGGAGAGAGAGGCAGGGAACCAGGAGCTGATTTGTGCACACAACTGCTTGAAGTATTGGCTGTTTGAAAAGCAGCATCTGTAGAACTGATGCTGTACCAGGAGCTCTTCTTACTCGCAAAGCCCAACTCACTCACTGCTGGATGTTACAAACGCTACTACTGAATCTTTCCCGATTCACCTTTCAAACCCTTCCCTTCCTTTCCTTCCCTCTTCTTCCTTCCCTTTTCCTCCCCCCTCCTTCCTCCCCCCTCCCCCTTTCCCAAAACCAGAGGCACCGCTTGCTAAATGCACAGCCGCTCATCCTCCCTCCAGCCGGCCGGGTGGCTCTGCCGGTGAGCGGTTGGGGTGTGGGGGGGGCGAAGAAATAAATACGTCTGGAGACACACACATCCCATTAAAAGTTAAACCCGGCACCGTTCTTTCTCCCAACCCGTCATGTTTAATATGCAGCAGGCAGGCCGAAGGCATAAAAGAGACACGTCCCCTTTAAAAGGAAATATAATTTACAGTGTGCAGCCAGGCGCTCCATAGCTCCAATCTCGTTTACTATAGAGAAAACTCTGCTAGCTGCTCTGTATCCCACAAATCCGATTTAATCAGACAAGCCAGCCAGCGTGGCTTGAAGTAAAAACGGATAATTAGTAAACAGAGAGCTACTTCAGTGCTTCATTGGCATTCGAGCCAGGCTACTGTGTCGCATTTAAAATGCAGTCTGATGAAGTTTACAAAATCAAACCATTTGTTACTCCTATTGAAGAGGCTTCGGGCCACTTGCAATTAAATTGGAATTAGTGCTCGGAATGAGATACAGCAAATTCATACTAAAAAGGGATCTGACTTTGAGACATTTGACTTCGAGTCTTACCCTCCACCCCAAGAAAAAAAAGAAATACAGAAACACACACACACCACTGTGGCCCCCGCCCCCAGCTGAGTCCACAGGACAGAATTTGGGAAACTCAGAGGGGTTGGGTTTTTTTTTTTTTGCAAGGCAGCGTCTTGCAAGACCTCAGCTTGGGTGTGTGTGTGTGTGTGTGAGCAAATATTGCAGGCATCATGGGTTTACTTTTGGGGTGCAACCTGTTGTGTGCATAAGGCCACGATGCTTGCTAAGGTAGGTTTAGAGTTTAGTGGGTTGGGCGACCATAATTTCTGGGGCTTGGGGATTGTGTGGGTTCAATCTATTGTGGGGAAGCCTTCCAATGGGTGTCTTCCCAGGAAATGAATGTCTCAGGGGACAAAAGAGTCCTGAAGGGATCCATATGACCACTCCATACAAGCAGAGTCGTAACCTTTCTCCACCCTTGAGACCCTCACAGAACATGGATACAGCTTCACCTTGTTCTCTTGCTTTGAATTTCACCTTTTCCATGAAATACTTTGACTTCAACCCTCCAGGAACTGCCCTGAACTGAAATTACTGTGGATATTAGCAGTGTTGTTTCTTGCACTCACCCACCAGTCTTCTTAGGGAGTCACTGCTTCAACTCACTAGGCCCCCTAGGTCCCCCTAGCTCAAGAGCATCCCACCCAACGGGGAGAAGTTCTCTGGGATTTTCTAGCAGTTCTTCCTTCCTAGCTGGAGATGAACCCGAATCTCGGAGAGTTTGCTTGCTTTGAAGTCAAACAGCTTGCCTTCCTCGTTGCTCTCTTCTTCCTGCACAGATGGCTTGGTCATCTTGCCAAGTTCTAAAGTCAGCCCTGATGTGGTGCCCATCCACAAGGACAAGCCGGTCAAAAGGAAGCTTGCACTGTTTTGTGAAAGCAAGGTCTACCATCCTGCCTCCCTTTCTCTCCTGACTCCTTATTCCAAGGAGAAGAGTCTAACCGGTGTTAACTCAACCTTAGCAACTTTAAGACAAGTGGACCTCAACTCCCGGAATTCTTTGCTGGCTGGGGAATTCTGGACATGGAAGTCCACTTGTCTTAAAGTTGTGAAACACTGGTTTAAGCAGCCTCCAATACCCATCAATTGAAATATGCCCAACTGGAGGAATCTCCCATTCCCACAACAATTCTGACTGGTTAGAAATGACCCATTGTGTTCGTACGCTTTAGGAATATCAGTGATATACTTTGAGAAGTGGCTCACACATTTCTGGAAATAGCTAAAATAAATAAATATTGTGTTATTGGGAAAGCAAAATCTGTTCTTGACCACTAGCTCTGTGGATTAACAAAAAAGCATGCCCGATACTATGGAAATTCAATATTACAATACACAAAGATCATTGATTAAGAGACCACCACTGCAGAGCGTGGGATCAGCCTTCCACAGTCGAACGCCTTCCATCATCAACAGGTTGGGAATGATGGGATTTATAGTCCAACGCATCAATAGATTGGCAGCTTGTGGAAAACTGAGGCAGACGGGTTTGTCTTTCAAAAGATGCGTTCGTTGAGTGATGAGTATCAAAACTCTGACTGGATCAATAGAGACCTGATTGGTTACTGGGACTCTGGAATCCTTTTCTGCCGTGCCTTGAACAGGCCAATTGGAGTTCCACCAGTGAGAGCTCAGTAGACCGCTTGGCCTTCATCTGGGATTGGATGGGACAACTTGCCATGGCCAACTCAAGGTGGCCAACTCACCAGAGGACAACGTGCTGCGGGACAATTCAACAATTCAATTATTTAAAATAGTTTTTGAAATATTTTAATTGTTGCCATTCACATTTCATTCTGTCCTTCCTTTTTCATCCTTTCTTTAATGATTCTATTGTACTATTTCTTCCATATTAGTGTAACTCTTGTCCTGCAGTGAGTTGTTCTATGGTGAGTTGGCCATAGGAAGTTGGCCATGGGGAGTTGTCATACCTGGGATGTATTTGCCAACAGAGACATAGGGGCAGGGGGGTGAAGGATGAAACTTGAACGGAGCCAGCAAAGCCACAGAACAGAGTTCCTTATATATTTTGGTATTTCAGTGGCCTTTGAAGGAGATGATTTTATTTCAGTATTATAAGTATGTTGTAAGCTGCCCAGAGTTGGTAGATATGAAATGGACGGCAAATAAATTTCATAAATAAATAAAATTAAAATCACATTTTTATTGTCAAACTATTAATCTATATCTACCAGAAAAGTATGGTTATGAGGATTCAAATGACCAGGATGTAAACAAGAAGGGGACAATGTCACAGAGCTACCCACAGATCCTCCCAACGAATGCTTGTTGGGGGTATGTTTGGTTTCTTCTCCAGTAAGGCTTCCCTTACTTCCTGTTCCTTTCAACTGCCTTCAGATCAATTACACCTGCTTGAAAACAAGTGAGCTTTCTCCCTGTTGAAGCAATCCCCAACAGATCAAGGGCCGAGGAGTGAAACCTGTCAGAGCAAGGCCCAAAATGAAGACAGCTTCCTTAGACCATGGGCACATTGCATGGGGACAGGTGGGAGGAGGCTTGTTTTCATCACCGACCATCAGTGAGACTTTGATGTTTTGTCTCAAATGTTTGGGGAACATCAGTCAACCAGCAGAAGCAAAGAAACCTATGAGTAATTCTCTAGCGGGGATTAAGAAAAGAAAGGCTGCCTCCATCTGGCAGAAGCACTGAACTTCTAGAGGTGTTGATCGAGACCTCCGGCCCTTCCTAACCTGGAGAGGGATGTATCGCAGATATTTGCTGCCTGAGAATCTTTTGACTGAAGATGCCCCCTAGACCAGAGGTCTCCAGCCTTGGCAACTTTAAGCGTGGAGGACTTCAACTCCCAGAATTCCTCAGCCAGCTTTGCTGGGAGTTGAAGTCCTCCAGGCTTCAAGTTGCCAAGGTTGGAGACCCCTGCCCTAGACCAACATTTCTCAGCCACGTTAATTGGTGTGGACCTCAACTCTTGGAATCCCCCATCCAACTGACGAAAAGCGCTGCCCCAGGTGGGGCACCCATGGTTAAAACATGAGCTCTGTTCCACTTAAGGACAGGCTCTTCTAACCGTTGTGGAAAATCACAGCACCTTTTAGAGAAGAGGGGAAATAAGATCTTAGAAGACGCGCAGAAGTCTAAAAAAAGAATTTGGCACGTGTCTTAGAATGGATTTGGCCATTTCTCTAGGTCAACTTCAAAGGCTATTTTCCAAAATTGAGGATTAACCTGGGCAAGGATCAAGCAAATTCAATTTCTCACACAGGTGATATGCTGGCTGTGTTCTTAGCAAAAAGGACAGTTTCTTTTCCTAAGCATTTACACAGAAGAACTAGTTTTTTTCCTCCTTTCCCAAACTGTGTGGAACTCATTTGTCTACCAGCAGAGTTTCAAAAACAGAGGAAGCAATCGGTTCAACGAGGCCATGTGTGCTTCATCCCTTTTAAGTGTGTTTCCCCCAGATCTCGCAAAGGAGCAGCAGAGGGGTGTATAACCTGGCCAAGCCCCAATCAGCATTCCTGCCTCTTGCAAATTTCCTTGACCATTAGCAACCCCGTCCATCGCTCTCAGCCACTTCCAACAACAACAACAGCCTCACATATACAGACTTCATTGCCAATTCAGGACTGACAGGACAAAACGCCCTATGATAACACGCATAACAGAAGTCAAGAATTCAACAACAGCCCAAAAAGTTGGAGTGTAATAAATCCTAAAAAATAAAATAAAAAAAAAAGCAGAGGTCTCAAAACGAAGGGAAGTATCTCAATGTGCATTTCTCAAGAGCGGATCCTGGGCCTGCCTCCCCATTACACCGCTGAGTTGTGAACAAACTTTCTTGCAGGCTGGAAGGCTGCTCCGGCCTCCGCTGATTTATTCCAAGGGCCATCTGGACTTTGGGAACAATGTGGGCCCATCCTTTGAATGGCTGGCCATGTTAGTCACACCCTCCTCCTTCGACCTCTGCGTCCCTCCTCTTCACACAGCCCCTTTGAGGGCCGCCAAATGGACGGGATCCCTTTCTCCCTTCTCTTTCGTTGGCTGGCATTCAGAGGAGACAATAGGGCTTGCCACCCATCGGTGGGACTGGCAAACGAAACATGAGATATGGGTTGGACTAGAAGACCTCCCAGGTCCCTTCCAGCTTTATTCTGATGGATTGACCTTCCTTGGGATTGAGACCTTCTAAGGCAAGGGTCCCCAAATTGGGCAACTTTATGGACCTCAACTCCCAGAATTCTCAAAATGTAGCGGGGGCTGTTTCAGGGAAGACCACCAGAACTTCGTTCCTGCCAACAGGTGTTCAGCCTGAGATCTGCTGAGATTTACAGGGGTCTCCAAACTCGGCAACTTTAAGGCGTGTGGACTTCAACTCCCAGAATTCAGCATAGCTGGCTGGAGAATTCTGGGAGTTGAAGTCCACAAGCCTTAAAGTTGCCAAGTTTGGGGACCTCTGCTCTATGTCCTTGTAAGTCCAGAGAGTTGAAAATTTAGTGAAACCTTTAGCAGTTTGGTAAAAGAAAAAAAATTAAACCAGTTAAACTTGAATATGTGAATAGTTAAGTAGAGTTTTGTTTATAATGTGAAGAGAGAGAGAGAGAGAGAGAGAGAGAGAGAGCGCTATGCTGGCTAGGGAATTCTGGGAATTGAAGTCCACAAGTCTTAAGGTTGCCAAGTTTGGGGACCTCTGATCTAAGGTTTCCCAAATCTCTTGAGAGTCTATTATGGATGACGTTATGAGGCCAATAGGTCTCTAATCCATCAAGGATTGACGCAGACTTCATCACATGCCACAAAGAGGGATGACATTGAGGTATAAACATTCGTTAGGGGAACCAACTGAGGACTAAGGTGGAAAACTGGACCGAGTCCCTTCAAAAACTTATCTTCCTTTTGGGGTTGTGGGAAAAAATGCATTTTTTTCTAGGACACTGGTTGGCCAACCTTTTTGGCATCAAGTGCTGAAATGGGAGCGCGCCCATGCCAGAAACCGGAAGAGTAGCCCCCCAATGCATGCAAGCGGGAACACTGGGAACAGAATGCTTAGCTTCCCAGCCGGGCACCTGGTCTTCCTGTTCCTAATGCGCATGCATGCGCAAAGACCAACGGGCTGGCGCGTGCATGTGCTACAGGGAGCTGCTCTTCCGGTTTCCGGTGCTCCCCTGCACACGAAGATCAGATAGCTGGTGCGCATGCATGTGCTGAGCCTGGAAGAGCAACAGGCCACGGCTGGCGTGCCCGTAGAGATGGCTCTGCGTGCCACTTCCGGCATGCGTGGCATAGGTTCGCCATCATGGCTGCAGGAGGCTGCACCAGTGCCAAGTCCAGTGTTAGGGACCCTCCTCCTGCTGTCAACCCGTCTCCCTTCGCCATCCTGGCCAGCCACTAAATCCTCAGTTTATTTTAACTTTATTGCCCTTTTTCCGGCAAACGCCCAAGGAAGCCTGATTATGCCAAGAATAGAGGCAGAAAGGAAGGGAATCAAGCAGCTATTAGTGGCAGCCGTTTTATTGCAACAGGGACACAAAAAAAAGCCCCCAACAACCCGCGTTCCTTTCATGTTCGGTGGAATATAAAAGCCCCGGAACATTTTAATTTTAAATTCTTATCACTGAATTTACTGCTTTTCTCTCCCCGTGATTTGTGTGGCTTTTTAATTTTTACAGTCTCTCCAGCAGCCAGATGCTCGTGCCTTGGGCCAAAATAATAAAAAGAAAAAAAGAAAGAAAGAAAGAAAGAAAGAAAGAAAGAAAGAAAGAAAGGCTACCGCAGTCAGGAGTTACAAAACTGCCCCCCGCCCCTCCAAAAATGCATGCTTGAAAGAAGTTAATATCTCAATTTAACAGTGCTGCATTGCTAATGACGCTTTGATATGTGGTTGTTTTAAAAGGCCTGATCTCGATCTGGATAGGAAACGCGAAGCCACAAAAATATTCCTGGGAGGGGGAGGAAGGAAAGGGAAGGTTTTTTTTTCTTTTTTTGCAGGATTCTATTTCAATGTTACCTTGCGCATCCTCCTCCTCCTCCTCCTCATCATCATCATCCAGATAGTGAGACTCTCAGCATTGAAAGTCCTCAAGAATGGAGATGACAAGCCATGTCCGTGAATTGACAGGTGCTTTGGGGTTTCAAGGAAGGTGGGGTTAAGTTCAGGATGGGGGAAGGGAAAAAAAAAAAGGAATACCCAAGACCCAAAGCTATGGGAATCTGCCCCACCCATGGGATCTGCTGGGTGCCAAAAATGAGCCGGAGTCAGAAGGAAGCGAGCAGAGGAAGAAACAGGGAAGCCGATTTGGAGGTGAGAGCCGATTTGCTCTAGCGGTGAAGGCACCAGGTTAGAAACTTGGAGACCCTGAGTTCTAGTCCTGCCTTGGGCCCAAGGCCAATTGGGCCAGTCACTCTCTCTCAGCCCTAGGAAGGAGGCAATGGCACCCCACTTGGGAAAACCTTGCCAAGAAAACTGCCGGGATTAGTCAAGGCAGCTTCCAAGAATTGGACATAATGGAACGGAAAGGAGGGTTGGCAGAGAATGAAGGTAGCTCATGCGACTGGTGGGGTTAATTTATTTAGATTTGTTTATTTATTTTCTATGGGATAAATGTGGCTGGCTGGTTTACACGAAGACCAGCATAAAATCCATCCATTTCCTGGGTCCTCAAGAAGGCGACCGATCCGTTTTGTGACTAAAGGAAGTGTCGTTGGGGAGGACAGGATTCAAGGCAGCCTCCATAAGCCTACGGACCAGAATCAAATCCTGATTTGTCAATACTTCTCAGGGTGGTCTCCTTTTCATGGGCGCCAAACACAGCAAATGGAGGACTGGCTCCTTCAGTGGCTCAAGAGCAGGTGGTTGGCTGGTCAGTCTGTTTTTTTCCACAGGTTGTGAGATGTCCACACAGAGCGGTAAATGAGTTTAGGGTTCTTCTCTGGAAGACTTTGCCTCATCACGAGAAATGACACCTCAGAGTCCGGTTGGAGGGATAAAGGGTGTGGATTGTGGACCTGGTGGGTGAAAGTGTCTAGGATGGGGCCCCAACGAAGCAGCTGGGGGAAGGGAGTGAGATGATCCATAAAACCAGTGGAACAATTAGCTAAATCGAACGAAGGCAAACACAGCACAGCCACAATGGGAAAGAGGTGACTGTATAGTCCCCTACAGGGATCAGAGAGAGAATGGATTTTGCGTACTTTCCCAAGCTCTACACAGTTGCAAGGCGTCCACAGATGAGAGAGAGAGAAAGGAAAGAAAGAAAAAGAAAGAAGAGAGAAAGAGAAAGAAAGGGAGAGAGAAAGATAGAAAAAGAAAGAGAAGGAAGAAAGGAGAAAAAGAGAGAGAGAGAGAAAGAAAAGAAAAAGAAAAGGGGAGAGAAAGAGTAAGAGGAAGGGGAGGGAGAGAGAGAGACGCAGAACTTGACAGGTTGTTTCTACCAAGAATAAAGTTTAGAAAAGGGAGCTGCATCTGGTTAAGCAGCGGAACAGGGAACGTCCAAAGAATCTACTCCATCCCAGCCAACAGTTCTAATATTTAGTTTCACAAAGGCGAAGCAGCTGCATTTCAATTTTCAGGCGGGTCATTTCAGACCAAGAAGGGCTGGGGGGGTGGGGGGTGGGGGTCCATTGCCTCTTTTTCCCAGAATGGGACCAGCCACGAAACCAGCCTTCCCTTCCAGGCCAACCGTCTACCACTCAGCAGCTCATGATGAATCTTCTCCGTAAAATTTCCTGTTTCCAGATAAAGGCAAATGTGAGGTGGGAACTAATGTAAACCAAAGCGTCTTTATCGCCTCTTTTATCAGATCCTAGTCTAGACTCTGGCTTAATAATAAAAATAAGAAAAGCTTAAGAAGACTTAACACGTTCCCTGTGTGCCTTCCTCTTCGTTTGTTCCCACCACCGTGCTTACAGTAAAGGTCATTCATTAAAACACACACACACACACACACAAAACACCTTGGCTGAAATAGGCCAATTCAATTACAAATAATTTCCTTGTCCTCTTGCAAGAATTTCGGAGTGAGGCGTCTTCGGAAACGAAGCATTTTAACAGAGGAAGTGATAAAGGGAGACCAAAGACGTGGTTGGGCCCCTGAGATACAGGAAATGAAAAGGTGAAGGACGTTATTAACGACGATCCAAAGTAAGACCGAGAATTGAACTGATGGGTGATGCAGAAAGGCTGGGGTGACTCTGGGCGGGACGGTTCTGGTCCAAGGATATCCAAGATTCTGGACATTTTGGGGTTCTGGGAAAAGGGTAGTTGGCTTGGTCGCCACAGAATCCATATGCACCATCCCAGGAGAAAGCTGGCTGATCCAACCAGAGGACTTCCTTGCCTTGACTGAGGAACGAGCTCCTTCGCTGGATGTGTGAGCAGAGTATCCACAGAAGAGATTATTTGCAGCCCAGGGTTCAACTGTGCTCTCTGAGCTGGGTGGTTTTCTGGCAGATGTTTCATGAGCCAACTAGGTAACTAGAGTGGATTCCCTAGCCAAGTCCTTCTAGCACTGATGATGTTACCTAGTTGGGTGATGAAAGAAACACGCACCAAGGTTGCCTCAGAAAAATAAGGGTGATGGGACTGAAAAACCAGGCTCTTCTTTTTTTGAGGGGGTTTATTTTTATTCAAAATAGGGAGGTTAAATGTGTTCAAAGAGCAATTAACCCCTTTGAATGCATTGTCCTGTATCAGCAATTAATTTTACCCCCTGCTCCCATCCTGACATTTTACCTGCCCGGTTGGCTTTTCTCCATCATCTCTCCCAGTTGCTCAAGAAAGTTGGTGGTAAACAATATTTGGGAAGGCTCTGAACAAAAGACAGTCTCTCTTTGGAGGAGAGTACTCAACGTTGGACGTTCTCAAAGTTGTGAGCCATTGCAAAATGAAACAGAAGGTCCCCTCTGCCAAAGGAAAGAGGGAAGACTACACAGGAGAAGGGATGGGACCACCCCTTCCATCCTACGGAAGTCTTTGGAGGTATGGGCACGTTCACAATATCTTCTCCCACTCCCTAGGTTTGGATTTAACCCCCATTTGACCATATTTTCATTGAAAACAACTCATGGACCATCTCTGGTGGGACAACCAAGGGATCCCAGAAATCATGGTGGAACATTTATGTAAAAGCTATTTAAGGAATTTGAATGGATGAAGATCGTCACCTTGGGAGGAAAAAAAAAATCCTATGTCTCTATCACCACACAGACACACCTGTGCAGTCCTGAATCTTACTGTAAGAGCCAAAGAAAAACGTGGGAAAATCTCCTCCGGACGTTTGTCATAGTTCTGAAAACCAGATGCCCGAAAGCATCTTCCACGTGGTTCCTGGGGGGGCTGCAAGGCTAATCATGCCACCTGAAGCTGTTCAAAGCAAGTTCCTCTATTTGGTCAATTATCACTGAGCTGCATCAATTAAGAATTTAATGGTTGGCGGGGGGGGGTTGTATCTCTGGGCTAAAGGGAATCTGATTTTCAAAGCCGGCTGGAATTTTTCACCGATTGCAAGTCCCCAAATCCTCCAGCCGAACGGCGAGAAGCGACGAGAGGGACCACAGTGGGCTTAAAAACAAAAACAAAAAACCCAAGACGAACCCAACCTAACTTCTGATTTTATTCTTCTTGTTTGAGACCCAGCTTTAATTAAAACCACACACCAACTCGTTAGTCGTGCTGGGGTGGAGGAGGGTGTGTGTGTGGAAATCAAGAAACCTTCCCTACCCCCACCCCAACACACAAATGTGGGTTTGAAGGTCCCAGGACAGCCCATAAGGTAAGCTAACCCTTGTCAAGATGAACTTTCCCCTGTTACTTTTAATTAAAGTTCTTTAGAATTAAAAAGGACACTATTCAGAGGGGCTGAAGGGAAGAAAAAAATCATTGACACTGGCCTGTCCCCCTCCCCTTTTTCCCAAGGAATAGAGAAAGGTGGTTTTTGTGTGCTGCTCCCCCAACCCTCACTGTACAAAAGGAAACGGATTTTCAGCAGGACACACAAGATGACCCCTTGACCCGCAACCGCTGAAAACTCCTCAGTGGCATAAATACCAGATAATCAATCACATACCAGGAGGCCTGGGCTGGCTGCCCTTCGACCAGCGGTGGAGTTTATGAGAGATGAACTGTAAGTGGACACCGGCTTAAGAGAGGCCCCTTCTGGCATTCCACAGGCCCTTCGGAGGATTTTACGGTGGACGGAGAGGCGGGGAGGGCCTCTTTATATGTTTCAGGGCTAATTATCCAGAGGAAGGCTTGTGGGGGGAGGGTGTCGTCCCACCAGGGATGCTCCTGCTTCTTCATGGACAAGTCAAGGGAGAAGGAGAAAGAGAAGGAGGAGAAGGGGAAGAGGAGGAGGAAGGAGAAAGAGGAGAAGAAGAGGAGGAAAAGAAGAAGAAGAAGAAGAAGAAGAAGAAGAAGAAGAAGAAGAAGAAGAAGAAGAAGAAGAAGAAGAAGAAGAAGAAGAAGAAGAAGAAGAAGAAGAAGAAGAAGAAGACCACCTTAGAAGGGACCTTGGAGGTCTTCTAGTCCAACTCCTTGTTTAGGCAGGAGACCCTATACCATTTCAGACAAACGGGTGTCCAATCTCTTCTTAAAAGCCTCCAGTGATGGAGCAGCCATAACTTCTGAAGGCAACTGCTGTTCCACTGGTTAATTGTCCTCACTGTCAGGAAGTTTGCTTGGCCCCCCCTATGAGGGGAAGAGGTGCCCCAAAGCTCTGATTTGGGCACCAGAGAAGAAACACTGATGGAAAAAGGATGCCCGGCAACCTCAACCAAATGGCTGGCTGAAGACCGTGCGGGGTCTTTAGGAAAACCACCCTGGTCTGGTCCATCTCATCAGCTTCTCTACCATGGCTGAGACGAGGTCAACCTTGGCTCTTCTTCTTCTCCTATCTGGGCAGGATGAGAACCATTTCAAATTTCACCCTCATCTGAAGAAGAGACTTGCAGGAGGGCCTCATCGAAGGATGGATTTTTGAACTTTGCTTTTGGGGGGGGGGAATAGGGGAGGGAAGAAATAAGGGGGGAAAACCCAAAAAACAAACACCCTCCCCCTCCCTTCCCCAATGCCAAGATGCCGAACTGGCTCAGTTAAATGGAGTCCCACTTGGCCACTAAATTTGATAATGCTCTTGTCCAAAGGTCAGAGGCTAAATATGTTCACGCTAATCCTGTTCATCTAGAATTAAAGGACAAGAAAGGTTTTCTGTAGCTTAGCAAAAAAGGCTTTTTCATTGCGCTCTAAATAGTTTTTGCAGAAGGGGAAAATTAAACCAGGGCTATTCACTCTTCGTTTAAATATAGATTCCGAGGTCTTGCATATTTTTCCTATTCTTTGAAGCAGACTGAGCTGCAGCTTCAAAAAAAAAACACCAGCAGCTCAGAATTATAACTTTGCTACCAACTTTTTAAAAAAAATTAACAGGCTCTTTCAGCCCTCTCCCCTCCTTTCTGGGTTGAAAACTGGGGGAGAATTCCCAGTTTTCGGAATGTGTACTTAGATTCAGATTTCAAATGCTGTCACACAACATTACAGTCACACAAAGAGTCTCTGTGTTTAGATATCTTAGAATTGGGGAGGGGGGGTGCTTCCAACCCATAAGAGCCAAGAAACTCTAACCTTAACTAACCCCTGATTCTATGCATTGCAAACACAACTTGTGATATATAGCTATTTTAAGGCTGGAAAAACCATGTTGCCAAAAACTCACGAAGATACACTAGGAGGAAACTGAGCCTTGCAAAACACAACTTAGAAGCTTGCCTTGGCACAAACTCCTAATATTTGGCGTTCTAGCCCCAGAGAGAACTAGGTAGCCAAAAAGGAGAGATGGAATAAATGTTAGAGTGAAAAGCTGTTTCGGTGATGTTATCTGCAAATTAACAGCACAAATTTGGGCCACAGCTCTGAAATACTTTTTAGATTGTTTCATCTAACAGCAGCGCTACAAACTACAGAAAGACCGTAGTTCAGTCAAGAGGTAAATGCTTGGGAAGTTGGATCTGTTGCTTGAAAACGCTGAAGGAGAACCACCCCCATCAACGCAGAAGATGCCAACTGAGGTGGAATAATCCCTTGTCAGTCAATGTACGAAGAATGTTTCAGGCCAAAGGGAAGGAAGGGGAGATGCTACCAAGGTTGGTTTTGTCCAGCATTTCATTCTTCAAGCCTTAGGGTGGTTTACTCCTGCTTGTATATCCATTTGCCACAAAAACATGATGGCTCCACATACAAATCTGTCCATTTCCAGATGAATTTCTTCTAACCTAATTCTTCGCTGCATGAAGGTTCACAAGGACCTGGCAGGAATACCCCAATCCAAGCCAGAAGGACCATCCCTGGTTTAAAAACACCTACGTCTTCATGATGAGTTGTGTCATTTTGGAAAAACTGTCTGGATGGAATCAAAGAAAACCTACCACCTTTTATAATTTCTATGTGATTTCATCCATGTGCTCATTAGCGTCCCATCCCATGGGAGATGGATGTTCTCCCTTACACTTAAGGCGACCTGAGTCAACCTAGGCAAGACAAGGGCATATAAACAGAGACCGAAACCCCACTTCCTTTTAACACGGATGATGTTACCTAGCTGGGTAACAAAGCACCTGCAAGGGAACAACCAGGGCAGGGCTGCTGGGGGTTCGCAGGGGTTCGAGAAAGCTCCTAGCTAAGGTTCAGAGAACCCCCAAACCCCACTTCTGGCTGGCCCTGCACACCCTCCCCTTCCCGGAGTCTCCACATGGCCCGTTTTGGATGGGGACTCCGGGGAGCGGGGGGGAGGGTTGGGCAGGGCCAGCCAGGAGTGGGATTTGGGGGGTTCTGGGAACTGCGCAGAATCTTAGCTAGGGGCCCTCCCGAACCTCTGCAGACCCTCAGCAGCCCAGCCCTGGTTAGAACCATTCAGGGAAGTTTGTCAGGAATGAGTAAAAACTAAAACAAAACAAACTAAATAAAATAAGAACAACATTTCTCCACCGCAGTTTCAGGTGGTGCACCTGATAAGGGACACTTCAGAGACCCCAGGAAGCTGAGCGTCTGGACGTTGGGAGTTTGGCGCCCGAGGATGGCGTCCCCCCGCCAAAGGAGACCCCTTGGGACCACCCTCCACACCAGGTCCGAAGTCCTGAACTGGGCCAGTGAGCGGGAGAGCCTGCCAACCACCGGCTGATGCTCCCTTGCCGAAGTCAAACCCAGGCGGGAGGGTTTTGGAAAGTTGTTTTTGAGGGAGGCATTCCATTTTCCACGCCAGAGCCAAGACTCACAGCAAACTCATTCCAGCTGCGAGTCATGAGGCTCCGATTATAGAAAGCAGCCTTTTCCAAAAAGAGACACCAGCTCCAGGACTTTCTGTTCCTCTTGAAACGTTCGGATGGCCCTTTTTCAAGTACATCAGGCAGATTCGGTTACAAGGAGGCAAAAGCAAGGCTGCGCCTGGCCGGGAGCCAATCCAGGGTGGGTAAAAAAATAATAAAAAAAAGCACGGGTCTCGAGCCAGGCTCCCAAATCCGATACTTAGGCACCAAAAATAAGCGGGAGGATTGTTCTAGACCTCCTGACATAGCTCTGACCGTCAGCCGCGGATGTTATTGCCAGTGAGAATTTGCTGGGGGAAATGTGGCTGGGCTTATTTATTTGTCCTTGTCTTAGACATTCACAGCACATCATCTAAAATGAGAGAGAGAGAGAGAGAGAGAGAGAGAAAGAGAGAGAGAGAAAGAGAGGGAGAAGGAGAGAGAGAGAGAGAGAGAGAGACGGGTTGCTGTTTGCAACGCCAGCTGTCCCATCTCAGAAAAATTACTAGGGAATACACAAAAGCGTAACCAAAACAATCGTGGAACTGGGACATCTTCGGTATGAAGACAGAGGGATTCAAACAAAAAGGTCAGCAATGAATTTCCTATTTTCGCGAAGGCTAGCAGGATAATAAGATGGTGGCTCCATCCTCTCCCCGATGTTTATGGAGTCCTTGTAATACAAATAATCTCGCAGCCTTTCCCTTCCTGGTCTGAATCCCACGTGAAAGAGCGGAAGGGAAAGAGGAAGGGGGTGACGACAGAGTCTACCAATCAGCATTGGGGTAGAGAGGGAATCGATCCCCCCCTCCTTTCTCGCGACTCTCCTAACTTTTACATAATCCACTGAAAGATCTGGGAAAGCAGGAACAAGATGGATGACAGATCCCTATGGTATCCCAACGGATCGGTCCATCAGAACGCTTATGGCTTACTTGGACAACTTCCTCGCAAATTTAGGCACATCTATGTTAAGAGACATGCCTTGTTTGCAAAAAAAGGCCCCAGATCCATGAAAATCTGCATCATGAATGCGAAGGGAGCCCTGGCTCAAAGCTTCTGGGTGGGATTTCGGGGCTTTGGGGGGCTGCATTGCAGATCTCTGCAAAACAGGGTTTGTTCCGGGCACATCAGTCAACTTTAGAATTCAGTAGGACAAGGATGTCCAATCTTGCCGATTTTAAGACCTGTGGAGTTCAACTCACACAATTCCTGCCGGCTGGGGAATTCTGGGAGTTGCTTTAAAGTTGCCAAGGTTGGACACTCCTTCATTAGGGCAAGATAGCTCCCACTGTGGAGGATCAACATATGGAGGACTATTCATCCTGAGGTCTACAAGTTGCCTTTGGTTCAGAAGAAATACCAGTCATGAGGGATCCACCAGGAGAAAGGGAAGGTCTCTACCTTCAACTCGACCATTCCCCAAAGGCTGGCCAGTATCAGAACCAAAATGCCACATTAAAATGGGCATCAGCCTGTTCCAGAAGGACTTTTCTTAAGCTCCCATAAAATGCTTACGGTCCCAAATATATCAAGCAATTTTGGATTGTAGGTTTCCTACGTTCACTTAATGGAGCTCCTTGGATTTGGGTCAATAAGCACACGGAAGAGTTTGCCCGAGTTTTGATCTTGGGTCATCCATCAATCCATCAATCTCAAGAAAGTCAAAGAGAGATGTTGGCCTTGGGTTGTGTAACAGCTGCTGTGTCGCCTCTAAAGAGCTTTGTAAAACTGTCCTTGGTTATAAGTCAGAGATCAGCTGGAGACTCAGCCAAAGAATGGTGAGAAGACAATTTCAAACTGTGTGGTTAGCTGCAGTGGCTAGCTAGGAGAAAAACGGGTTTCTTGCAGTTGAAAACCTTTGGAGAAAACCTCATAACCATCCTTCCCACCAAGAAATTAGGAATCAGCACTTGACAGGTAAAGGGCAAAAGCGAAGAAGGGCCTGCATTTTGCCTAGATCCATTTCTGCCCTCCAGGTGTTCACTTCCCCTGTCCCTGCTGAATGTGGAGTCCGAATTCCAACCCTCCGAATTCCCCCTTCCTTGCGTTTCCCTTCCATGTAACCAATATGAAAAGGGGAAAGATAATTACCCTTAAACATACTTAATGCCAACGGTACATTATCCCGGTCTATGGAGTACCAAGCTGATAGTATTTTCCCCACAAGCTTAATCAAGCTGCTATCTTAAAACTCTCTAGAGTACTGTGAAGCAGTAATAGAAACTCATTTGCTTCCCGGGGAAGAAATTTTCATTTATTCAGGCTGGGGAGGGAGTGTGTATGTGGGGGGGAGAGACAAGCTTTCAAAAGTCAATGGGGGCACTGTCAGAAGGGAGGGGGTTCTGGACTGTCCAAAAAGGCATGGAAAGCCAACAAAACTCCACCTAGCCATTGTTTGCCTTTTTAATGGATTATACACATAACACTTGTGGTGACACCAGAGTTCAGGTAGAAATGTTTATTAATAGGACCTGAACTGCTGCCAAAGGAGAAGAGAAAAAGGTCAACTGAAACCAAGAGCCAACTCCAGCCTCTTCTCTAAAGAGGAAGAGACACCACAGAGGGTTCATCAACATGAGGTGCAAAGAGGAGGACCGAGCCACCTTCTTCTCTCTTCTATGGGCATTTCCTGGAACTGGTAGAGGAGTCGGGGTGGAGAAGAAGACTCGAGCCAGAAGAAAAGATGGGGTCGCTTCACCCAGCCCGTTACTAAGTTGTGGAATTATTACTTACAAAATGTAGGCTGACCACTGTCTATAATAAAAGGTCCCAAGAATTAGATAATTCCACTGAAGACAGATCTATTAATGCTTATTAATTCTGATGGCAACCTGGAAATACCGTTTCAGAGGCTGTAGAGGAGTTGCTTGAGAAGAAGGTCTACTGGCTTCCAAACGTTCCTTTGGGTGTCCTGGAGACTATCCGAGGGACATCTGAGAGAAACAGGAAGCCAGTCTTTTGATACCACCTTAGCACGTTGACTTTTTGGGAAGCCAAGAACTTGGTCTAAGGTTCCTCACCTCCCAACGTCTTTAATGGAGGTGGACCTCTCTGGTTAATGGAGTAAGATCTTCAACTGGTCCAAGAGGGTGAAGTTTGGTGGCTCAGAACTTTTTCATACATGCCGTAAACATGCGGCCATAGCCATTCTCTCATGGGCTCTTTTCTCGGGGTCCTTAACCTGATTCTATCCCCATCCTCCCATTATTTGCAGATTTGAGGTTGTTTCATGTGAATGCAACATGAACACCTATAGGATACTGGTGGGCTGGGAGTAGAATGCAGAATTGCAGGCAAACTCTGCCCAGAGCCTGGAGTTTGATCCTCATGGGGCTCAAGGTTGACTCAGCCTTCCATCCTTTTGAGGTCGGTAAAAATGAGGACCCGGGTTGTTGTGGGAATATGCAAATAATGTTGACATTGTAAACTGCCTAGAGAGTGCTATAAAGTGCTATGGGATGGTATACGAGCCTCTTGCTATGTTATCCGCTTGCTGGTCATTTGTTGGTGCACCTTTTGTGCGCGTGCAATCCACAGAAAGCTGGCATCCTCTGTCCAGGTGGAATGAAGGAGGCCCCTCGGCCTGCCACAATTTGGTCTTTCCAGGTAAGACAGGCACAAAGGTGACATGTATTTTCTCCAGATGTGAAAACTGGCTGGAAAAACAGCCCCTAATTGCAATCCTTCGACAGTTCTGATCGGAGGAAATGACGCTTGTTTTAATGCTTCCTCCGAAGGTGCCGCCAGCCAACTTTTTCTCTTTTTTAAAACACACACATACACACACACAAAAGGCAAGTTGTGAGCTACACATTCCCCTCCGTCTCCTTCTCAGCAATTGCCACCCTTGTGGGAGGCAGCCCCCACCCTCTCCCGGTACCTCCACTTACCACAATACTGTTTTGAATCTCTAAAATAATGTGACAACTTAATGATGGCACAATTATCTAAATGTTTAACAGACATGTTATCTAAGTGAATCCGATCGAGATTCCATCCCGCTGACAATAAACATCAATGGAAGCAGCGAAAGTGATGGGCAAATTATCACAAACCCTGCAATTTCAATGCTATTAAATTTGGAAGAATAACAGCCCCAAGGCCTGGGAGTGCTGAATAAAAAAGACCCTTGTGTTTGTCCAATATTAAATCAAAATGCTACCAACATCCCCGGGAAGGGGGCGGGTGGGGGCGGGAGAGGTGGAAGCAAAACAATTCATCGCTTTTCATGTTTTGGTTACACATTGGGTTTTATTGACTTCTCCCTTCCTTGGGGTGGCCTGTTGGTGGGGGGTCTTCTCCACAGAGGCTGGGGGCAACTGGACACCTCGCGGCTTTTACCCCGAGATACAAGAAACAGAGGGCGGGGAAAATCCCTCTTTTTCTCCTCTTGTTGGCTTTGCCAGCAACAGCAGTGATGTACTAACGTGTTTACTAATGATCTGGAACGAGAGACGGAGGGGGAGAGAAGGGAGGGGGTGTGGCAGAAGCTGCCAATAACCCAAATCAAAATCAGAAAAGGCGTCACGCAGGGTTGAGACGGAAGGTGTGCAGGAGACGAGGTTGCATTTGGCTGACCCAGGCCAGAAGGAAGATGTCAAAGCAACAGTCAGAAGAGCTGAGGAAGGGGAGGAAGGGGGCTGGGGGCCTTTCCAACCCCCAAAAAAAACCCGAGAATGCTTTATGTTGAATTAAAACAGCAGCAAGTAAAAATTGTGGAACGGGATGGAGAGCTCCCTTCTCATTTGGAAACAAGACTCGAATCGCAGAGAGAAGCAACCTAGAACTAAGGAGAAATTTCCCTACGCCTGGGAAAAATTCATTGGTGCCTCCGGAAGCTGTGGGGGCTCCATCACCGGAGGCTTTTAAGAAGAGGTTGGACAACCACTGGTCTGAAATGGTATCATAGGGTGGCCAAACTCTTCTGCCTTTGCTCCGTTGTGACAAATCAACACCCATGCACCCCCGGGCAGATGTTGGACTGCACAGAGCAGGACAGGTGGTCGGCAGCAGGTAGAGGAGACCCCTCAGGAGGCCCATCTAGCTCTGAAGAGCAGGACTCCAACTGCATCATGGCTGAGAAATGAGAGGCTCCTAAGCTATCCTTGATGTGAGTCACCCTACATATCAGGGTGGTGGGAAAAGAGTGAACTGGGGTGAGAGGAGTCCATCCCTTCCAGAGGATGGGTGCCCAATGACAAGCTCATTTCCCTAGCAGGACGTCAGACCGTGTTCTGCTCCAAGAACTTTGCTCATGTGAAATATCTTGGCCAGCCTTGAGAAACCTTATATCCATCACCTCTGATATTTTAAAGTCATCTGCTTGGAGAGAAGAAAAGAATCCCGCGCACGTATACAACCCCTGGGTAATCTGGGAGGGGTGGAGTTCATTTCTGTTTTTGTTTTCATTTGACAAGAACATGGTCTCACCTTTTCCAACTAAGGCAGAAACCAGGAGATTCCAATCGGACTCCCTGGAGATTTTGGAAGACTTGTTCTTGAGAAGGAGAAAAATTGAGGGAGGGAGGGAGGAAGGAAGGAAGGAAGGAGACTCTTTCTACTCCCACTACAACCAAACGGCCACACACACTTTAGTGTGGCCCAGTTTGACCGAATTGTTGGGTCACCATCAACTGTTCCTCACCCTACACCAATTGGTTGCCCCCCCCAGATTCTGGAAGATGGAATTCTGAAATATCTGGAGATTGAAGAAGGCTGGAACTGGAAGCATCACAGCCGAGACCTGTTAGAAATGTCCAGCTATTCCACAGATTCATGAAGTTGCAAGAATCCAAGTGTCCATTTCCCTGAATGTCCTCCCTGCCTCATAGATCCTTCATCAAGCAGAAGGCATTGCAACCGGCCTCCAGAACATTTCAGATCTTCTTGATGTTCCTCATAAACCCGGAGCCCAACGGCAACAATACATTCCCGACTCACACCCAAGAGTATACCCGTGCTCAACCATTACCATCCTTGTTTCTAGCGAACAACACAAAACACTTCTTCACTTGACATTTCATTCAAAACAACTTTTTAATCTTTTCCATTCAGCTCAACTCCTGGTAACTGCAGAGACACGTATCCCTGTGGCTTTCTTGGCAAACGAACGAAAGGGCCCACGACCCTGAGACATCTCATTAATTGGCGGGATTTGTTCTTATAAGAATGGACGGTTGGCTTTGAACTAGGATGCGCCAATCCAGGGATGACAGATGGCTACCAGGGGCTGAGAGGATGGAGATGTCTGATCAGTCCCTTAGAGGGACCCTTCATGCGTGCCCTGATCTTAACGGTCTTACAGCAACAGGATCAACAGATACAGTCTCCTCTTTATGTCTAAGCCAGCTTTTCCAAATCTGCTAGCAGTAACCACAATTCTTATACTTCTGGGGAGCCCACATAGGTAGAAGAAGAAGGAGGGAAAGACCTGCCTAATCCTTGCCGCCTGTCTGGGAAGTGTAGAAAGAAGGTAAGAAATAATCGGCCTTTCTTGCTTGGGCCTGAAAACCTCACTGCTACTAGCAGTCCTGACAGGGGTGGAGGGGGCACACACCGAGCCTCCTCAAAGCCAACTGGGATCCTGTACAGGCATCCAAATTAAGGCTCCGGACTTTGCTTCAACGCTTCTGCTTCACTGGTTCCACTGTCCATGGAATCTCAAATAGGTGATTTGGGGTCCTGCTTTCTGGAAGGATGGAGAAAAGGTTGGGGGGGTTCCTCTAGGGGACACCCCTTTGGGTAATTTAAAGAGGGTTTTTATATCCCCCCCCTTCTGTCTCCTCTGCTCAAGGTTCAGCCCCCTGCTTAATTCCTAAGATTAAGATAGTTTGCAAGCCATGTAGCCCCTTGCATTTGATTTCTGTTCTCCGAGATCTTAATTTTGCATTTGGCTCAGGTTTTTTGGGGAGGGGGGGACGGACTTAATTTTGGCCCACTGCTCTAATTTCCTTTCCACAGAGGATCCATTCCATCCCACGACCAGAAGCCCTCTTGGCTCTGCAGAGGAAACTCCTAGAAAAAAGGACCTCTTTTTTTTCTCATCCACCAAGCAAGGCACCTGATATTCTCTGAGACTTAACCGGCATTTGGGGTTCCTGAAAAAGGGTTTTGAAAAGGCTCCTTCGCTTGGAAGGCAGGGCGTATATTCCTCCCACCCTCCGAAGTGCAGCCTCATGTCCCGCTCAGCGAGAGGAAGCTATCGATGTCTTGGCAAGGAGAAAGCCCGCTCTGAAAACACAACCCCTCTCTGGCCGGTAACCGAGAAGGCCTTGTTTACAGCTCAAGTCGGCGATGATGAACGTGTCCCATTTGGGTCAGAGTGACCCAGCGCCTCCTATTTTGGTCCCCCTCCACGCTGCCCTGGCACGGAGGACAATCTCCTTGGCAGGCCCCGACATATCCTCTCAACGCTTTCAATCAAAACATACTTCATGACTCTCCGTGGACCCCTCCCCGCCCAAGGTGACCGGAGAGGTTGAAGGCCGGCTGTCCTCTCCGAGTTTAGTTCCAGGAGGGCGCCTGGGAGGGAGGCGTCCTAGAAGGAGGCATGATGTAAACAGGTGGGGCTTCTTGTGCCCTGGGACAGGAGAGGCACAGAATGCCCACCTTTCAATCTTCCTGGGAGTTTTAATGCACCTTAACAGAAAAGACATTTTAGAAATAACAGAATAACAGAGTGGAAGGGACTTGGGTGTCTTCTAATCCAGAGGTCTCCAACCTTGGCCGCTTTAAGCCTGGTGGACTTCAACTCCCAGGCTGGGGAATTCTGGGAGTTGAAGTCCACCAGGCTTAAAGCGGCCTAGGTTGGAGACCTCTGCTCTAGTCCAATTCTCTGTTCAAGAAGAAGATTCTTTACCGTTGCAGACAAGGCTTGTCCAATCTCTTCAATCAAAACCTCCATTGTTGGAGCACCCACAACTTCTGCAGGCAAGTGGCTGTCCCTTCTCACACAGAAATTCCCTAATTGGGGTCCCACCAGAAACAAGGAGTTTTTGTACAGTTAGACGAGAAGAACGCAGAACTAGATTTCTGCTTTGTTGTTCAAGTTCACACCTGCCCCGGGGGACCCTTTGGCCTGGGGCAAACTCCAAGGACACCGTATGTGACCAACGTCATTGCGTTACTGATATCATTTCGTGGACGAAGGGCCAGGATGCATGTGGTGCCCGTTGGCAGATGTCCGTGCGCAGAGGCATTGGGGGGGTGGGGTCAAAAAAGTCACAATGGCAGCTGCATCTTCCTGTTGAAACAGACAGAGCCTCGCCACACACTTCTGGCTGCTCCTATCTTGGCTCGTTTACACAGACACACAAACAGATTTACACACACACACACACACTCACACTCATGCTCTTGATTCCGTTGAGTTTGGGGAGAAAGTTTTGAGAGGAAATTGTGGCTGTGCCCCCCATGCTGTTCTGGGTCACCATGGAGGTCCTAACTCCCTGCTGGACATGTTTTATTTCTTCTCCGGCCAAAAGGAAAGAGACGTAGGCGGAGCCAAGGGCTGCTCCTTTGCAGAAGCTGGGGAGACAATGCAGATAGGTGGGGATGAGCCTTAGGGACCCCCTCCCCCCATGTGCCACTGTGCTCAACAAATCATTCCAGCTGCTCTTCTCTGCACTCTTCCTAGAGCCTCAACGTCTTTTTTTATAGTGTGGTGATCAAAACTGGATGCGGTATTTTAGTAAGACCACCCACACCTGGAGTCCTGCATCCAGTTTTGGTCACCACACTATAAAAAAGATGTTGAGACTCTAGAAAGAGTGCAGAGAAGAGCAACCAGGATGATGAGGGGACTAGAAGCTCCAAAATATATGATGAACGGTTGCAGGAACTGGGCCTGGCTAGTCTAGGGAAGAGAAGGACCAGGGGAGACACGATAGCAGTCTTCCAGTATTTGAGGGGCCGCCCCAGAGAGGAGGAAGGGGTCAAGCTATTCTCCAAAGGCCAGACAAGGAACAATGGATGAAAACTGAACAAGGAGAGATTTAACCTGGAAATAAGGAGACATTTTCTGACAGTGAGAACAATCAAACACTGGAACAGAAGTTGCCTTCAGAAGTTGTGGGAGCTTCGTCCCTGGAGGCTTTCAAGAAGAGACTGGACTGCCACCTGCCAGAAATGGTGTAGGGTCTCCTGCTTGGGTGGAGGGAGGTTGGACTAGATGACCTATAAGGTCCCTTCCAATCTGTTCAACTACTCTGCATGAACATGGCCAACCTCCATGGCCCGATCTCTTGGTGGCAGCCCAGGCTCCAGAGCCACCTTCCTGATTAGGGGCTGAGTAACAGCCCAGTTTATTTGTTGCAAGTGACCACCGACCACCTGGCTGGTCTCTGAAGGAGCAAAGCTATTATTCCTTTTATTTACAAACAGGCTCTTTTGCCCACGAGGTTGCCAGATGAAATGACAAAGCAAACGTCCACCATGCTGAAGCCTTGCTGACCCACCTGGTCTTCGGGTGGAAAAGCCAGGAGCAGCAGACACCCAATGACTTAACGCTTCAGCTCTAAGATGTAAACTTCCCATCCTTAATGACCTGCGTGGCTGGATCAGTACTAAACAGATTTGCTTGCCTTAATACAGTCCAGGAGACAGCTAGGAGAATTCCCTCCTGGCTCTCAGAAGCCAAGTTCATACACCATGCAAAGGTGCAGCTTGTTTAATCGGAGGTTCTTGTGAAAGCTGTCACGGGCTAGTTGCTACTCGCACTAAGCTGCATATTTAGGTTTACACCTCACAGCGTATGGAGCCCCATAATCCTCTAAGCCGGGGGTGAGGAACCGTGATCCTTTTATGACTTGTGGACTTCAACTCCCAGAATTCCTGAGCCAGCAAACATCCATGGCTCCCCCATCCCTGCTCGAAGCCAAGATCAACCAAGTCTGTCGTGTGTGACCGCAAATGACATGGGTGCTCCTCATAGGTCTTGTAGGCTGATAACATATTTGAGCAGATGATTTGATGCTAGAATGATGGATGAAATCAGTGGCTATAAGGCCAGGATTTGCCTCTCATCTTCCCCCTTGGCTCCCTAAGGGCAACTGATAACCTAACAAAGGATGCCCAATTTCATTTCCCCGAGAACCTTCTCCTACAGCCTCACTCCAAAAAATCTGGAGAGGGTATCTCTCCTCCTTTTCTGCTT
Source organism: Pseudonaja textilis (assembly GCF_049901715.1). Lineage (NCBI taxonomy): Eukaryota > Metazoa > Chordata > Lepidosauria > Squamata > Elapidae > Pseudonaja > Pseudonaja textilis. The sequence continues at coordinate 26,303,661 of NC_141998.1, forward strand.
TTAAGTAGTAGAAATCCACCACCATCGTTGTTTTCTCTTCCAGGTTCTCAGTTTAGCTTGGAGGCCCTTAAGTTGCCTGAATATTAAAGGCAAGATGTCTTCACAATGGAGTAACAGGATCTTCTCCTCATGTTTTGGAAACAACTGTCCCATCCTGGGATGCAGACATACCAGCTGGGGATTAGGGTCACTGAAAACTTCTAGAAAGATCTCAGTTGCTACGTCTCTCCCGGAGGGATGAGAGTCTCGCAGACTCTGGGATCTACATGATGGCCAACCCCAGCCTAGCACCCCAGCTGCCCTCTGGGACAGCCAGTTCAAAGCATCTCTTATTTCATACTGGATGTAACGACAACTTGGTCACTTCTCCTTGCTGTGGAGCAACCGTCCAAGTCTTCTGGTGGGAACACCTGCTCACCAGGCAGATCACAGCTTGGGTGAACCCAATTAAATCGGGCTTTGATCAAATCAGAAATGGGGCAACCGGCGTTGAGCAACAGCGGTTGAGCAAAGTGCTGATTGGCACGGTTCGCAGCCCTCCACCCTGAGCCTCCAAAGTGGGGCCAAGCAGCCTCACCCAATTGGAAAACTATCGATGATCGACCTGAGATGACTGTTGCAACATCTCACACAACACCCACACCGATTTTGCTAGTGGTGGAACCAGTCCAGAAGGTTAACTTTTCCAACAGGAGTTACTACTCCCTAGTTGTAGGTGCTTTACATTCACTGGGCCTATCTGTTTCTATTTAGGGACAGCCTAACCGACCAAGATCAGCCTTCCCAACTGGTGTCTTCTACACAGTTATCAAACATGGACAGTCTGGGACCTTTAGTCCCAGTGCCTCTGGAGGCATCGTGAATATAGATCTTCCAGGTCCTTCCCTGGCCAAGCTAACGCATGAAATCTTGAGGAGAAACTGGGCAGGAGAAAGCTAGACTTTCTCTCCAATGTTAAGAACTCTCATCGCCTTCAACGTCAACATCCACAGAACCCATTAGTGAAAAGTTGGCCAAACAGTCCATTTTACTGACACCACCAGTTCAAGAAAAAGGCTCAGATTAGGAAGAAATGACACCAAACCATCTCTAAGAGGATATTATCTCCAAGTGCCGAGGAATTTAGACAAGCCCAACCCCCAAGGACACTTACCAGTGTGGGTCTGCCTGTGACTTTCCAGGGCATCTTCTTTAGAGAATTGTGCACCACAATGATCACAGAGAAAGACTTTGGCACCTGCTGTAAGGAAAGAAAAAGAAAGAGAGAGGGGAGGAAATTACGCTGATATCAAGAAGCTCCAACGAATCATTACAGTGGTCACTAAACTGATTCTGAGACACTAAATTGTGCTCAGCACGGCAGCCACAAATGGAGGGATCCCCAAATAGAATTGACCGTATCCAGGGCAAAGATTAGTTTTTAACTGAACACTGGAATGAATCCACGATCTTCACTCAAATATATATGTTGCCTCTTTCAAGGCATATCACGCTCTTATCCCATCAACATTTGGGGACATTATTCACACAAACACCATAACTATCAAATATACAGTCCAGAGAAAACTATATGTAGAGTTGATAAGAGATCTGAATGGTTCCCTGATATCTGAGAGGGTTCTTATTTTTGTACTTTTTCCTTTCCGTGGGTTATGGAGATTTGCAAGATAGGTTGTTGTTTTTTTAGCTATCCCAATATTAAACCAACATTTTAAAAAAATTATTCAGTGGTTGGGGCTGTGGTTAGAGCAACCATTACACTGCCATCACCAAGCTAACCCCGAATTAGACCAACAAGCTCTGGTTTATATGTTTTTGTGGCATTTTATTGGGGTTTGGGGATAAATGAAAATCTAAAGATACAAGCCATATACTGAACATTGGTGATAGATAGATAGATAGATAGATGATAGATAGATAGATAGATAGATAGATAGATATGGATGGATGGATGGATGTATAGAAAGATAGGAAGATAGGAAGTTGTCAGAGAGATAGATAGATAGAGACAAAAAGAGAGAAATAGAATATCTAGATATGACAGATGTTAGGAGTGAATTAGATGGTTTTATTCTCAGCCAGAGGTCTCCAAACTTGGCAACTTTAAGATTTATGGACTTCAACTCCCAGAATTCTCCAGCCAGCATATCTCTCTCTCTCTCTCTCTCTCTCTCTCTCTCTCTCTCTCTCTCTCTCTCTCTCTTCTTTTTTCCACATTATAAACAAAACTCTACTTAACTATTCATATATTCAAGTTTATTTATTTTTTCTTTTACCAAAGTGCTAAAGGTTTCATTAAATTTTCAAATCTCTGGACTTGCAAGGACATAGAGCAAGAGTCCCCAAACTTGGCAACTTTAAGGCTTGTGGACTTCAACTCCCAGAATTCTCCAGCCAGCTATGCTGAATTCTGGGAGTTGAAGTCCACACGCCTTAAAGTTGCCGAGTTTGGAGACCCCTGTAAATCTCAGCAGATCTCAGGCTGAACAACTGTTAGCAGGAACGAAGTTCTGGTGGTCTTGCCTGAAACAGCCCCCTCCTACATTTTGACAGATCCATGATCTAATTGCATGATCGTTCCAAGGAAGGCTGGGCCACCCTGGCATGGAGAGCCACTTGGAACATCTGGAGAAGTTCTACAATGAAGAAAAGGAACAGAGATGCTCTCCAGCTGCCTTGTATATCTCCACAATGCGTTTGGTCCCTCCTTCTCGTCTCTCCCAGAACTTTTACTTCAAAGAAATGAAATAGGGGAAAGATACGGGATTGGAACTCTGCTCTCCACCACGGGCAGATAGGCTGATGCCAGGGGTAAACAGGAAACTAACAGGCAGTGCCAGGGGAGAGTGTGGAGGGCTCCAAGTGGCGTGGCTAGCCTGCCAGTCTGCTCTGTGAGAGAGGTATAGATCCTGGTCATCCTGGTCTGAGGGGTACCTTAAATATTCCAGGCATGGGGGCCCCCAAATGTCCCCCTTTTGTGGAATTCCTGGCACAGCCGCTGGAGAGAGCTGGCTGAGCTAGACGGATGGGATCCAGCCAAGCAGATACGGGATTATCTGGGCACTGTGAATTTCAATGTGGACACAAAGTGTTTCTCCTTTGCAAAACAAAAACCCAAAAAAGCCCCAAAAGAGGTGATGAAAAACAAACCCAGCGTTTCCAGGGCTCAACCTCCTGATTATGTCAGCGTGTCAAGCAGCCTTGTTTTTCCGTGCCTTCCAACGCTCCCCTAATGATCACAACATCCCGTCAGCACACAAAAGGCTCGAGTCAACGGCAACGACACTATCAGATAAGAACAACACACCCGACTGAAAGATAATTTCCACGACTATTGTGAAGGTGTGGCATTTGTGGGATTTCTTAGAAAATGCACCGCAAGGCAGGAGGCAACTGTGGGTTGGCAGGGCCCCCATTGTAACAAGGGAAGCGAGCACAGAGGGGGCCTCTGCACGGCCCGCAAGCCCCTTGCGGAGAAAAATGAAGCCCCTTAGAGAGACCAGAGTGGTGAACTCAAGGGTTAGGACCTGGAAGTTTTGATCCACTGCTTCTGGTCTGAAGAAAAGAAAAGAAAAGAAAAGAAAAGAAAAGAAAAGAAAAGAAAAGAAAAGAAAAGAAAAGAAAAGAAAAGAAAAGAAAGAAAGAAAGAAAGAAAGAGGATGAAGAGAAGTGAAGAAAAATAAAAAGAAAGAGAAAAAGGTAGAAGGAAAGAAAGAGAGAAAGAAAGAAAAGAAAGAGAGAGAGAGAAAGAGAGAAAGGAAGGAGAAAAGAAAAATAAAGAAAGGAAGGAAGGAAGGAAGAGGGAGGATGAAGAAAAGAGAAGAAAAAAGAAGAAGAAAAAGAGAGAAAGAAAGAGAAGAAAAAGAGAAAGAGAGAAACAAATAAAGGAAGGAAGGAAGGAAGAAGAAAAAGAGAAAGAAAGAAACAGAAAAAGGAAGGAAGGAAGGAAGGAAGAACAGAAAGAGGAAGAAGAAGAAAAGAAAAGAAAAAAGGGAAAGAGAACGCAGGGATGATTTCGTCTTTAAGGAAGGGTCGGCTCAGTTGGAGAAAGAGGGGAGCGACAGCTGGAGGCCTCCTACCACTCTGGGGGCCCCTTTTCTTTCCCCACAGAACAGCCCCCCCCCATCCCAGGGCTGCTCTCCCAGAAAACCGAAGCCCCCTTGGGCTAGGGCCGCCCCCAGCATCAGCCACACCCTCCAGGTGCCCTCAGCCCCACCTGGCCAGCCGTGCCACAGGTTGGCCAGGGCTGCTCCAGCAGGCACGGTTCCCCCCAGGCCTCCCGCCAGGCGCTGAGGACCAGGGTGCCACGGCCAGCGTAGAGTGGACGGGGATGAGCGTGTGGCATGGCTGGGGCTTCACCCTGGAGAAGTTGGGGGGCTGACCCCTGGCGGAAGGGAAGCGAGCGGGGCCTGAGGGGGCTGCCTTATCCTTGGCCCTCCCCGCCTCCGTCTTCCCACCCCTCCCGGAGACCCTCCCGGAGACCCTCCCGGCCCCACGGCAGAGGGGACCCCCAGAAGGGAGGAAAATAAAACAGATGCCCCCCCTCCCCGCCGGAGAATAATCCCCCTGCCTTTAAATTGCCTCAGTAACGGCTGGCTCAGAGGCAGAAAAATTTGGCAGCAGTGAAATTAAAAGTGATAAATTTTCTCGCCAAGCTTTGATCGATAATAAAGGCCTCATCTGTTAATCAATAAGACAGTCTGCCTGTTTACTGTGCATAAGCCGTTCCCGGCTGCTTTTGGGGGAGGAAACAAGGGGGGAGATGTCAAGTTTGCATTCAAAGCAACTCAAGTGTACCTAAGCCAAATGGCCCGGCCCTCAAAAGAAAGCAGAATCCAGGGCGCTGGGGAGGTGGGGGGTGGCTGGGGGGCGGGGGAAGACCGGGTCCTGACATCACAGGCTGGGGGTGTGGGGGGAGAGGGAAGGAGAAGGCAGAGCAAGGCTGGACGTGCTCCCACGTCCCAAACCCAGATCAGAGTTTGGTTTGTTCCTTCCTTGCCCCTGCCCATGTGCAGAGTTACTTCCTCTTCTCCCTGAGCTGCTGGCTGAAACCGAGCAGGGGAGCAGAGCTCCGGGGTGCAAGGGGGCTGCTCAGGGAGAAGAGGAAGCAACTCTGCACATGGGCAGGGGCAAGGAAGGAACGGGGCCTGCAAACCGAACTCTGCTCTGGGTTTGAAAGCAGCTTCCATAAAAGAGGGTGCAGGCCTTCTTCAGCCCCTCTGGGGGGGCCCCTAGGCAACTGGGGGGTCAGGGGCCAAAGGCACGTGCTTTTGTGGGTGTTGGTGTGCATGTGCAAGGGGGGGGCAGTTTGCGTAGCCACACTTTCCGTCTTCTTCAGCGTTTCTGAAGGGTGGAACCCCAAACTTACCCTGTGCCAACTTCCATTATTTCAGCGATGGCTTTGGGGGTTAAGCCCAACGCAGAACATTTCATTTACTCCATGGGTAGACCCGGTATATCCTGGGTTTCTGTTCTAGTGACCAGCCACATTTAAAGTCCAAAAGATCCATTAAAATTAAGACTGGAGATTAATTAAGCATTATCCTGGGCAGATCCAGTGTCCGTGCCAAGCAGCCACTGGCAGCCAAACTGTGCCTTGAAAGTCAAGGGCAGCTGGGAGTCCCAGGTGCCATGAAGACTTACTTTTATGTAAATATATCTATCTATCTATCTATCTATCTATCTATCTATCTATCTATCTATCTATCTATCATTTATCTATCTATGAATAACTGGCTATGTTTAGTGTTTAGTGTGTATATATATACACACACTAAACATAGCCAGTTATTCATAGATGGCTCTAAAGGCTAAACAGGAAAGCAAATATTAAAGAAATATTCCTGACATGCATTCATGCTGCTAGTCCTGTATGGGAACCACCAGTATTTAAGGGTCTGGCAAAGCTTCAGGCTCAAGTGAAGTCTACCAGACTCCTTTAATGGCCTCTTCACCAAACCGACAACAACAAGCATCAGTGGCCCAAGAGTTTATGAGTGTCCTGGCCAAACATGTCCACTGTCCGGAAGAAAGGAGAACGGACCATAGGAGAGGAGAAGGCACGAGGCTTAGAGAAACCCAAATGGAGAACATACATGCTGCCCTTCCAAAAGGCAACTGGACTTGCTTGGTTATTTTCCTTCCAAACGTTTGGCTTCTCACCCAAGAAGCTTCCTCAGGTCAGAACTTCTGAAGAACCAAAGAAGCTTCTTGGGTGAGAAGCCAAATGTTTTCAGGTGGACGACATAAAAACAAACGAAGAATGTCCAGTGGCCTTTTGGAAAAAGCACCTTTGGGACAACCATGACCTGGATTGACTGGAGAATCTCCACAGACACACGAGGTGCGGTTGCCAGAGGGCAGAAGTCTCCAGGTCAACTCCCAAGCATCAACATCTCACCATCCTCATCCAGTCCCGGAGGCTTCCAAGACCCAACCCAACCCAACCGGGACTTTCGAATAAACATCTTGAATGTTCCCCCGAGAGACGCAGGCTGGGTTGCATAAGGGAAGTACAGCGCGTACCCAGAGAGCTGACCCACAAAACACAGCAGGAACAATGAGGGCAGGCCGGGCCATCTTAACGGCAGCCCGTACAGTCTTATTTACAGTACGCCTTATCAGCCAGGGAACAGTGCACGGCCTGCCAGTTTCCAAAGACCGGGACTGGGTGTTCTTTTGCTCGCTCAAGTCGATGTGTACTGGAAGCAGAAATTGTTGCCTGCCTGCCAGCACACACACACACACACACACATGCACACAAACACACACACCCCTTCCTGCCCACCCCAAGTGCTAAATCAAATCCGAAAAACAAAATGTGAGACCAAGCCAGAAATCTTGCAATCTGCACAGGCATAAAAAGACTGGGGAAAGAGGAGCCAGGGAACACAGCGGCTGCATATGCAAATAGTTCAAGGTTAATTTTACTATGTGAGTCACCAGGAAAATGTCAGCCAGCTTCAGTGCTCATCATGACTCCGGGGTTTCATAAAAACAAGGAGAGAGATTTATTAAAAGCACAGAACATTGAGGACAGAACACTCAAAAGTCATGTGCCGGGGAGGGGGGCTGGATTCAAACAACCCCCCAAACAACAACAACACACACACACACAATCCTAACGAAGCCGAGCAGCAGAGTTCACCGAAGCAGGACGTTGAAAAACAAAATAAAAAACCCGGCACCCCTTTGGGGAAGCTGCGGGCAACTGAGGGGAAAGACAAAAAGAAAGTATTTTTAGCAAGCTTCCTACAGCTGCGGCCGACTTCCTGATGGCTGACCCTGGAAGGACGGGACCCCGTGGGCTGCCAAGGCTCTCGATGTGTTGGAGGAGATGGATCGCCCCAGGCCCCAGATCCTCAGCCGGATCTCCCCTTCAACAAGGCTGGCAAAAACAAGTGGTTTTTTTCACACACCACGAGGATTCAGCAGATAGCCGGACTTTCGGGACAAGACCGAGTTCTCAAGCTGCCCCTTTACCTTTGGCATGTGTGACCCGGGGTGGGGGGGTGGGGAGGACAGGCCTTTTGAACTCCAGAAAGAAGTTCACAACACAACTTTTGCATTTCCAAGAGTATCCCCCTCGGCCAGGAAGGTCTGTCCTGGCAGAAGAAAATGTTTGTGGAAAGGAGCGGTCCTTGGTGCTCTCTCACCTTGGCGGTTTTCTTGCAGACATTTCGTTACCCAACTAGGTAGCATCATCAATGCTAGAAGGGAGTGGGCTGTGGGGGGAGGAGGAATGTGGGGTCCTTCATGCTCACTGAGCTTGGTTGTTTTCTTGCAGGCATTTCATGACCCAACAAGGTAGCATCATCACTGCTAGAAAGGAGTGGGGTTTGCGGAGAGGAGGGAGAGGAGGAAGAGGAGGAGGAGGAGGAGGAGGAGGAAGAGGAAGAAGAAGAAGAAGAAGAAGAAGAAGAAGAAGAAGAAGAAGAAGAAGAAGAAGAAGAAGAAGAAGAAGAAGAAGAAACAATGACAATAACAGCAACAAGAAAAAACAATAACAACAATAACAATAACGACAAGAAGAAACAATAACAATAACAACAAGAAAGAATAACAACAAGAAGAAGAAACAATAACAACAACAAGAAGAAGAAACAATAACAAGAAGAAGAAGAAGAAGAAGAAGAAGAAGAAGAAGAAGAAGAAGAAGAAGAAGAAGAAGAAGAAGAAGAAGAAGAAGAAGAAGAAGAAGAAGAAAAGAAGAAGAGGAAGAGGAAGAGGAAGAAGAAGAAGAAGAAGAAGAAGAAACAATAACAACAAGAAGAAGAAGAGGAAGAGGAAGAGGAGGAGGAGGAGGAGAAGGAGGAGGAGGACTATGGGGTCCTTGGTGCTCACTGAGCTTGGTTGTTGGTGGGCCTGTTCCTGGTTCTTCCCTGATTAGCTGGTTTAGTATTAGATTGTTTGTCTGCAGGTTGGTAGAACTAATTCCTGTCCTTCTTCTCATCAAAGAAATTCCACTTAGGATAGAAAAGTTGATTGACATATAAAAACCTCTGGAGCGAGTAGACTTTCTCTCCACCCGAAGACGGTCCCCCATCTATTGGAGGGAGGGAGGGAGGGAGGCGATTCTGATTTCAGCACCCAACGCCACAGAGACCCCGGCTGGACAAGGCCTGTCCGCTTTCTCCTGGGGGCAACCGGCTGAAGGAGATGCAGAGAGGGAGGGGGAGGGGGAGGGGGAGGACCAGGGCAGGGAGCCATGTTTGAGGCCCAAATCCACCAAGCTCCATCTGCCAAACCTTCCCAGGGAAAGGCTGGCGCTCGGGACCCTGGTCCAACCTTCTCCGGGTGGTTTTGCATTTTGTTTAAAGCAGGGAAAAAAAACAAGAGCCCCCCCCCCGCCCCCCCTTGGGATCTGAGGCTGAAAAATGGAGAGGCAACTGATCAGCTGCTGCCTGTCTGCATCAAGTCCTTTGAATAAAAGGTAGCAGCAGCAAGTCTTCGTCAGACCGGTTTAGACCTTCTGCCAAACAGTTAGTGGGCCCATGAATGTGGCAACCCAGCAGGGCTGTGCCTAGGGAGACCCCCCCCCCTTCCTAACGCTCCCCAAGCCCCGATTTTACCGGTTTGGTGGAGGAGGAGAACCTACTCTCCCCCAGAAGGTTGTACCTCTGATGTTAGGAAGTAGTAAAAACGTTTTAACTGGTTAAAAAGTGACACCTACCCAATTGCCTTTGGTGTGTGTAAGCCTTAACTCTCTCTCTCTCACACACACACACACACACACACACACAGACAGAGGCGGTTGGATGCAAAGATGCCTCTTGCTGATGTTCCACCCTTTGATTTCTCCTTCGCCTTCCCTCTCTAACTGAAGTGTGACATTGTACAGCACTACAGTGGATGTTTTGGAAAGGGAGATGTAAGGAGACACATCCAAACAAGAGCCTGCCTACACACAAACGCTCCTCGCTTGTCTCTTCCTCCTTTTAAGCCACCTGAGAAATCTGTATGAGAAATCTGTCTTTCTCCCCCCACCCATTTTTTTTTTAACGGCCTCCTTTCCTGAGCATTGTTAAATGGTACCTGCCAGGTAAAAAAATGACATTCAAATTGCCGGCTGAGAAAGTGGAAAGATTTGGGCTGTTAAGAGAGGAACTGAAAACACGAGCGATGCTGAGCACACAGGGCCAGCGATGAACTTTTGTGCAGCCATTTGCATTGAGGAAGAGATGGGATCAACCTGCTGAGCAGAATTGCTACCTCGCCACCCTCAAATTTATTTATTTATTTGCAGCGGAGGAGTTGAGAGCATGACTCAAATATGTGGAAGACACTGCCAGGAGCAAGAGGCAGCCAAGTGCATCAAACACATTCTCTTTTCAGCAAAGACTAGCTCGGTGATTTAAAAACAAAAATACTCCATTAAACATCCCCCTTTTTAACCCAGTCAATCCACTGTTATCAAGAATATCAAACAGGAACATCTGTTTAAACACTAAAGTGCCCTTGACGCTTCCCTTTCCTTTGCTTAGGTGTACAAATGCCACCAATAAACTGTCTCTTCCAGAGGGCTGGATAAAGGATGGCCTATTAACTTTATAAACCTACTAATTCAATCATTTGCCCCTCCCTAACGTTTTATGAGGTAGAAGAAGAAGAAGAGAGAGAGAGAAGGAACACATGAGAAGAAACAGAACCAACTGGAGGAAGAGCTCCCAACGTTGACATGACCAAGAGTTGAGAATTCAACTCTTTCCAGTTTTATAAAAACAGAAGAATCGGAGCCAAGGACTAAGGGCTGTAATTCGTTCGTAATTCCTGCTCTGGGACTGTCTCTCATGTATCACGAGGCCATCTCTCTTTAGCCCTAGTATGGTATCTCCACCAAGAAGGGACTTGGCTAGTCCTTTTTTCATGGGTGGTGGCAAGCCAGATGCTTAATGTTTCCTGACTTGGTCTGAGATAATCTGACATCCTTCATAACTATTAACTCTACTCATCTCCAATCTCTCATACGTCATGGACTATTGCAAGGAGAAGCTTCAGCTCTCAAGAGGGCGGAGATCAGAATAGGAGAGAGACAACACCTAAAGGCCATATATCTCTCCTTGTTTAAGCATCTCTCTCTCTCTCTCTCCTTCCCTCCTTTTTGCAAGAAATAGATTGCCAAAGGCAGGATTTGATCACATTTCCATGACAGCAGAACTATGTTTCTGAACATTTTTTTTAAAGGGGGTAACTTGGACCAGATGCCAGACAGTTTGTGAATCTGGGCCTCTCAATTTCAGCTCCAGGTTCTTAGAGCTGGTCATCGACTGGAATGACTGAAATTGTTTTGTGCATGTGTGTCCCTTGAAGATCTCTCCACATTAAATTGAGCAATCGCCATGAAAATGAGCAAAAATCTGTTGTATACTGCCCTGGGGAGGTGGTTAGGATACGATTGGTTGGATGGCCGGTTGGGCTGAAGACACCAAGAAACAGAGAGCGAATGCTCGTGGGGTCAGGCCCCCTGGATGTTATTGTACCCTCTTCCTTCTCTTTGGGTGGGGCTGATGGGTCTCTTGGTTCAGCAGGCAGCGGTGCAGAACCGAGACCCTCATGCTCTGACTTTGGGGTCCTGGAGAGATGCGAGTGGTTGGAAGTTATGAGGTCACATTGTTCCCAAATGCAACTGGGCCATCCTTCCATGATCCTGACGTGTGATATCTCACTTTTAACACACAACTGGGCTCTCGACCAAGAAGGGGGGATCGGATGCAGATTTGGGGAGGGGGCAAATAGCAAGATGTGTGCAACTGGCCTCTTGACCTCACCTCAAATGAAATCTGACCGGGCCCTCAAAGATACACCACGAATGTTCCAACTTTTCTTTTCTCTGAAGGCCACCCCACTTTCCTAGTTTGGGGTTCCTCTTGGAGGACAGGATTGATATCTCCCTATATCGCCTGAGCCCTGAGGAAGCTAGTATTTAATCCCAACAGTTAAGACGCCCCAAATCATTATTAATGCATCAGGTGGTTAATTTCGATGGACAATTTTAAAAGGTGATATGAAATCAACAAATTGTCTTCTAACTGATAAGAAGAGAATTGTAGCTCAGGCGTGAACTGTGGAGTCCTAATTGTCTTCTCACTTTCAGTCCACTTATCGGTCTTCATTTTTTCCCCCTCTTACTTTTGGCCTATCGGGGAGGGGGAGATCACTTCAATGAGACTGTTGGTTCGAAAAAGTTGGCCAACTTTTGGGCTCAAGAGCAGGCTGTGGGAATCAACCAAGAGAGGGAGACAGAGAGAGGCCAACCCATTTCTCTTCTGAACCAGGTAATGCTCAATGCAGACCTGTCAACCTGAACTTTTTCATAGTCTTACTCCAGCCAAGCCTGGAGAAGGAAAGGAAAGGAAGGGACCTTCTGATACTTTTCCATGTCTGAAAATAGCCTGTAACTTGGAATAAATGACAGGAGCCTCCTCCATAGATAGGCCAGCTGTGCTGAAGGTTGCTGTTTGGCCCTTCATTCTGGGCCTCTTTCTAGTTGAGACTGGCACGCCGGCTGCCCTCCACGACTTCCCACGCTGGGCCGGATTGGCAGGAGAAGAAATCCTGTGCCGAGAGAGACCCAACTGGACACAGACTCTGGCCCTGAATATGCTTTGCTTGCGTCACCCCTTTTGGGTGGGGGGGATCTGGGATCAAAGGCATGTCTAGTGTGTGCAGGGACACACTGCACCCCCTTCCCTGTCCCTTAACCGAGAGTGGCTGTTTTGTTAACAGAGCCATATAACTGGCTTGGGTGTCCAGAGGCGTCTCCATCCTTCCCGGCTTACAAATGTGTTTCGCCTGTTTACATCCAGGGAGACATGAAAGAGCACAGTCAGGTTTTTTGGCAGCCTCTGCCCATTCCTGAGTTATGGCCAGCCATGACTCTCAGCTGCCTTCCTTTTCCAGCCACAGTTTCATAACTCGCATATTTTCTGACGCTGCAATCCTCCAAAATTTCGCAGGCGCCCAACCTTCCCTCCCTCCCTCTCTCTCTCTTTCTCCCCGCTTGCCAGAGGACACAGTGTGCAATTGGTGTGACCCTAAAATGTGCCCCAGAACATGATTCAGCCCGCGTCCGTTTCCCCCCCCCCAAAAAAAAAATTAGAGAGGGAAGAAGGCCGGATGGAGGAGAAAAGGTGGAGGTAACGAAACTTCTGCAAAAAAAAGAGGAAAATATTTTATTTTAAAACAAAAGTTTGCAAAGCAAATCTATGCACTGCCATTACTCTACTACCTAATTAATTCAGTCATTTCAAAAACAATTTTATTTATGTCCTATTTACCACATCAAAAGTGCAAAAAAAGGAAAAGGAAAAAAAAAAAGAAACATTCTCCAGACGCTGATGCTAAAATAATACCTCAAGGCATCTATTTTTAATCAGTCTACACACACAAACATACACAAAATATATCACATAAAGCCCGGGATCTATAGAATCTCTCTCGGGCAGACCACCAAACTCAAAAAAGAGAGACACACACACAGAGAGAGAGAGAAAACAGCCAAGTCTTCAGAGCACCCTTACTCGCTGGCTGCCGAAAACGGCTTGTCAAAAAAGAGGGGGGGGGGGAGGAAAGTGGGGGAAGGAAGTAAAAGAGAGAGAGAGAGAGAGAGAGAGAATAAAAAAAAAACCCCAAACCCAGAGAAATCCATAATGGCTTGAGGCTCTTCTCCAATCTATTTTCTGCTCAGCTGGTTTTAAATGAAGTTATTATGAGTCATTAAAACACCCGCAAGCTTGTGGAAGTCAGCCAATTACAATTTTAAATTTAGCCTGTTCTCTACCCCATTCCCTCGTTTTCTTCTTTTGCCCAGGAAAAAAAAAAAAAAAGAAAACAAAAGAAAGAGGAAAAAAAAGAAAAGAAAAGAAAGCCACTGGGTTTACTCTAGTTTTCTCCCTCCGTTCCCCCCGCCCCCGAAAAGCTCTCCCCTCCTCAGTGAACCTGGTCCAAGACCCATTTCCTTTGCAGTGGAACCTACAGAAGAGAATAATTCAGATTCCAAAAGCCACAGACAGAAGCATATTAAGGGGGGGTTTATGGTTTATTTCGTTCCTCTCTCTCTCTCTCTTTCTCAACCGATCATAAGGCAGATTTCTAAACTGAACATCCATGTCAATGTCTTATTTCCTTTCCTTATTCCCTAAACCCCAAGGCAACCCTCTCGGCAGGATTATTTCAGCCACCCCAGGCTCCCCTGCTTCGCTTTCTGGGTTACAGCTGCCGCCACATCCTCAACTCTGCCGTTATCGCTCTTACGGGTAACGGGCGAGGGAGGTTCGGCAGAGATATTTTCATGCAGGGTTTTTTTTTATTATTCTTATTTTTATCAGTCGTCTGACCAGTAAAATCTTAATGTAAAATTTGTAATAAATAGAGAAATAAATAACATTTCCGAAATGAATTCATGAAGGGGAAAACAAGGAAAGCAAAATTGGGTCTCGTGCTTCTTTGAATCCTGCACCGGGGGTCTCACCACCAAGCCGTGTCCCCCCGTCGTGTTCCGTATTTTCATGCGGCTGTTTTAAAGGGAACATGGTCAAACACGTGGGAAGCGGACAGGAGGAAGGTAGATTAGAGCAGGGGTGTGTCTGAACTGTGCAGCTTTTAAGACTTGTGGGCTTCAACTCCCAGAATACCCCATGCAGACATGGATTCTGAGAGTTGAAGTCCACAAGTCTTAAAGTTGCCAAATTTGGAGATCCCTATACTAACTAGAGGAAGAGTGGGGGAGGGAGGGAGGGGGGGAGGGAGGGAGAGCACTTTGAAGAAGGCTGAAGACACCTGGGCATCCATAACGCATCCTGGACCTGCCTCCCCCACTGAACAGGCCTTATCCATAGCATCCTTTTGTGAAGCCCCCTCAAAATCAACTATGAGTCACTCACTTTCCGAAGGGTTCAGTCTTGTATTCAGTACCAGGGAGGCAACCTTTGAAGTCTCCGTGGAAGGACCAAAGGCCACAGTAGAACATCGGCATGGCCTACAGAAGCCTTGGTTCAACCTCCAGCATCTCCAGGCTAAATCAGTGTTTCTTAAACTTGGCAACTTGGAAGATGTGTGGACTTCCAGCTTCCAGAATTCTCCAAGCTAGCAACTGTCTTCAAGCTGTCAAGGCTGAGAATCCTTGATCTAAGGGACCAGGCAGCCAGAGATTCCAGATGTGAACCCACAGAAGGACCACTAGGTACATTCAGAAGGTACATCGTTCCTCTCCTATGGCAAGATTATATGGTCCCTGTGACCTGGAGCAAGGATCATAAAGGATGCATCACACGTTCCCATGCTTGGCCTAGCCTGTGGTCCCCATGGAAGACCATGGAGGTGAGGAAGGAAAATGCAAACCAGGTTGGATCCCTGGTTGTTGGTTCCTTACACTGCAGACAAAACGAAGCAGAACCTCCTGACTCCTGGACCACAGGTGGTTGAAGCTTCTGCTCCACACCAGGTCTTGCTTATTGTGTTCAAGGCTCATCTGACTAGACTCCTAGGTGGGCCTAAACTTCCTCACCAGGGGGCAAGCAGAGTTCCTGTGTGTGTGTGTGCTTGTGTGTGTAGAAGGATTTGCACCACGCACCATCACAATATTAATCCAATCCAATCCAATCTAGCCCTCCCTAAAGGAAAGCTTTCAATCCACCCCACCCCACCCCAAGTGCCACACTGCATTGGAAGGGCCCTCAGAGGGCCACACCGACCTCCCCCAAAAAAAAAGTGATGGAGAAGAAACAGGAAAGAACAAAATCTTGATCTCTCCTCTCTGACACCCCCCATCCTTTGAGACCCCAAACCTGACCTCTGCCCCCAAAAGTGCAAGAGGGAAGCCACGTTATTACACAATGTCCACTTTCCTGCTCCTGGCCTGGAAAACCATGTTCTCTCCGTGAGCCGGGAGGGAGAGAGCGTGACACCCCTTATCCAAAATCCAACCGCCGCCTGCCTTCCCTTTCAGAAGGCACGCCGTGTACTGTACGTCCTATAAAACTCCCCAACAGCCTCCAGACACTCGGCAATCGTCCTCCATCAAAACACTTTGCCTTGCATACAAAAATAAAATACAGTGCTGAACGGAATACACAATCAGCCCATTACAGTACGGAGGACGGCTCCTTAGCAACGCGGCGGCTTTGCAGCGGAGACAATCGACAGGAAGCAGAAATCTGTCAAGCCTGTTGGCAAATGATAAACATTAGCAAGGGGTTGGTTGGGTTGGGCTTTTTTTTTTTTTCCCTTGGTGGGCTTGGGTTTTGGGGGGAGTGGGGCACACACAACCGAAGCCACGTGAAAGTAGCACATTGCAGGCAGACACCTGAATGTATTCCGAGGGGCGTCCACCTGAACGGAGGCTGGGGATAAATTAACGCCACCAACCCTGTCACCAACGGCTCTGGCTTCTGATCCTGAGACCATGTTTTCTATTACGTTTGCTCAACTCTCAGAAGTTCTTGTTCCCCTGCAGAGGACTAGCATCTTGAAAAACAAGAGCTCACCCTGGACGCGGAGCAGCAGCAAACAACCTCAGACAAGGAGCACCCAGGGCTGGGTTACTTTTCAAAAAGGGTGGGGGGGTTTGCAAAAGGCAACCTCTTGAAGAGGAGAAGAACGGGGGTGGGGGGGATAGGGGGTCTCTAGGAAGAGGAGAGGGGAGGAGGGGAGCCTAGGTCCCTCTGGTAAACGTTGGGGTGGGGTGGGGCGGAAGAGGCTGGCCCTGGCCCCCCAGTGGCACCAGCTCGGGACCCCTTGCCAGAACAGGAACTAAAAGCAAAAAGGAACTGAATTATTCCAATCAGCTTCAGGCTCTCGAGGCTGAAAATAAATAAATGAAAAGACAGATAAAAAGAGGTATGCGCGGGAGGAGGAAGAGAAAGAAATGTATTTTTCATCAGCAAGTGTATAATTTATAAACAGCATTAAACAGTTTGTGTTTTTTCTCTCTCTCTCTCTCTCTCTTTCTCCTCCCTCTCCTCCCCCCCTCTCCAGCCCCGCCGCCCGCCTTCCTCTCTTGTGTATCGGGGTTGGACTCAACTCAAGCCTGCATTAATTTCTGCTGTGGGTACAGTGTGTTCTTGGCTGCGCATCTGCCAACGATCATAAACTCTCTGGAATGTTGGCAGAACATCCAGCCCTGCCGGCAAGCCGATGACATCACTTGGGGAATAAATTCGGGAGCCCGGCCAAAACCCGAGGAGGCAGCGGGCGCCCGGCCAGGGAAGAGCAGGAGCAGCCGCCGCCGCCGCCACTGAGCCTCCCTGGGCAGCACAAACAGGTGGAGGGCCGGGAAGGTGGCATACAAGGGGGCTGAGGCGAAAGGAGGGCCGGGGCCGCAGGAGCCCTTCTTCTCCCTGGGAGGAAGGCCAGCTGGATGGCCTCTGGAGCCTCCAGCCCTGCAGGGCGTTCAGGAAAGGTTGGGCAGCCCCTGCTCTGCAATGGGGTAGGGTTCCAGCTCGAGTAGGGGCTGGACTAGTAGACCTCCAAGGTCCCTCCTGGCCCTGTTATCTTGTTACAGGTGGGCCTCCACTTACCATGCTTAGCGACTGCTCAAAGTTGCAACGGCACTGAAGAAAGGGACTCATCACCATGTTTCGCACTTATGACCGTTGCAGCAACCCCGTGGTCACGTGGTCAAAATCCAGACCCTCGGCCACTGACTCGTATTTATGACAGTTCGATGTCCCAGGGTTCCCCTTTTGTGACCTACGTCAATGAAGCCCGATTCCATTAAAAACCCCATTGCTAACTGAGCAGCGACAGTGTGTCACTTAAGAACGGTGGCAACAAAGGTCATAGAATGGGGCAAACCTCATTTAATGAATGTCTCATTTAACAACAGAAATTTTGGCCTCCACTGTGGTCATAAGTCAAGGACTGCCTGCATTTGACTCCCCAGCCGGGAGGGGGAGGGAGGGAGGGGAAGCAACAGGTTGTTGGTCTCCAGAAGAATGGACCCAGACAAGACCCCCAGGGAGGGGACAGCCCCTCCCCAGCCAAGAAAACCGAGTCAGGAAGAAGGACCCCCTGAGCCCAAAGGGGATACACAGCAGCCCCCTCCCCAGAGTTTTTCCTCTGGTAATATTACACCACTAACTAGAGCATGCAAAACATTTGCTAGACCAATACTTGAATACAGCTCATCAGTCTGGAACCCACAGTATGTATCTGATATTCACACAGTTGAGAAAGTCCAGAAATATTTCACAAGAAGAGTTCTCCACTCCTCTACTCGTTGCAGAAGACCTTATGCCACCAGCATCGAAACTCTAGACCTAGAAAACCTAGAACTACGCCGCCTTCGGTCCGATCTAAGTATGGTATATAAAATCATACATTGCAGTGTCCTACCTGTGAATGAATACTCCAGCTTCAACCATAACAGCACAAGAGCAAACAATAGATACAAACTCAAGGTTAATCTCACCAAACTTGATTGCAGGAAATACAACTTCAGCCACAGAGTGGTCAATGTCTGGAATCCTCTACCTGACTCTGTGATTTCTTCCCCAAAACCCAAAAACTTTAACCTTAGACTGTCTACTATTGACCTCACCCCTTTCCTAAGAGGTCTATAGGGGACATGCATAAGCGCACCAATCATACCTACCGTCCCTGTCCTATTGTTTCTTTTATTTTTCTTATATGTATCCATGTATTGATAATTATGTTTTTACTTATACCTATTATCTTGTAAGCAATTGACAAACCAAATAAAATAAAAATAAAATAAAAAATAGAGTTAACACAAATGAGGTGTATCACACCTCTGTTCCTGGGGCAAAGAAAGGCTCAATGAAAACTGGGCTACAAATTCTGATTCTGCGGGCTGGATTCCCCTAATAAAATCCCCCTAGAAAGAGTGGGCTGCTTTATGAATGGCGGGGGAGGCCCCTAAAGCCCTCTTCCCCCCGTCCCTTTTCTTTCACACAACCCACTGCCTCTTCAACTACCACTCCAGAGGTGGCTACCTCTGATGTCCATCCATGCATGGTGGCCATCTCGGTGCACAAGGTCAGATGCTGTTTTCTGAGGTTGGTGGAGCTCAATGGATCTAGCCGCCTTTTGGGAAAAGACCCCAGTGAGTTATGGGCCCTGAAGGATGGTCAGATCTCAGCCTGGGCTCTTTGGGGACCACTTTTTGTGATTCGGAGGAACAAGCAGAGATGGAGGAGGTTGTGGTTGTTGCTTTTGCAACACCTTAATTTTTTTGTTTTTCATGGGTAAGTTCGGTTTGCCTCATTCCTGTCCTAGTTTAGGGGGAAGGAACTGAAAAAAAAAAAGTAAGTTTGTACTAAAATCTGTGCTGTGCACCTCACTTCAAACTTTCTATTCACATGTTCTTCTAAACCATATTCTCCAGTTGTGTTTTGGTGTCTCCGTTTCATGAGGGCAGGCCTTTTGGAGAAGACACTTCCCTGCCACACTCTGTTGAAAACTCAATTGACAAATTGCGTTACAAGCGCAACATTCAGAAAAAGTCAAAAGTTTTTACTTGGAGCGTTGGCTTGAAAACATAGAATGAAAGAAGGCCGTACTGATCCGACAGACTAAACAAACTTTTCCATCTTCCCTCTTTCCAAGCCATGCATTTTTGGGGGGTGGGGGTCACACACCCAGGTTACCACAGCGGCGTTTGCATGTGCATGTGCTCTGCACAGCTATAATTATTCCGCATGTACACGAAACAGTTGCTATAAACACTGCCATGAGAAAACACACGCCTACACAATCTTTCAACGTAAACACAACCAGAGAGCAATTTTAATGAAAGGTGGCATTTTTCCAAGGGTAGGCACCATGTTTCTCTACTTTCCAGTTGCTGTAGGGGCAAGTTTGAGATAGTGGGGAGCAATGCCCACCCACCCCTGTGCTCCTTCTGACCCAGGGCTCCATACAAAACTGAAATGAGTCTCTAGATGAGGCGTGTGCCTAAGGGCACCTGTTCACCAAGACCCGTTCTTCTTCCCCTTCTCCACTTCTCACCATTGTATCTTCTCAAAAGGTTGAGAGACCCTTTCCCTACATTCTTGATATTGAGAACAACCTTAGATGGGGTGAAGTCCTCCTGACGTTGGGCGCCAATTTTAAGACCAGGAGCAACACATTATATCAAGTCCCAACTGACCAAAGAAAGTGAAGAACCTGCTCTAGATGTTCCCATGACCTTTTCCTTTCCACTGTTGCTCTGTGCCAATGAAGGACCTATGGAGGAGGCCTTCCGCTCCACCACTCGTTCCTAAGAGGAATGAGGCAAGGGGGGGGTCTAACATCAGGTGGTTCAAAGGAGAGCGATTGGTCCTTGCTGGTCATTCTGAGTGGAACGCTTCCCTCGTGGCCTTCGAAAGACCCAGCCACGCGAGTGCTTTGCAGTTGAGCCCTGAGCATCTGACCGCAGAAGTGTGCTCACCTCGCCTGCTCCTAGGCACAAGGACCTGGCACACTCACCGGATTTCATTCTTGCAAACTTAAAAGTACAGCAGCCACGGGACAACCAGGATTACACCCCTCTGCCTTGTTATTTAAGGGCTGGCTTTATGGCTCAAAAATTAATCTTAAAGTATACCTTACACCTGAAGATTAGCTCTCTTAAATGCCCGCTTAGCTGATGTGCATCCAAAATTGATTGGAATTCCATTCTTTTAACCTCGGGATTTTGCAAACGCCGTACACACATCCCACCCCCAACAGACCAGAGGCTCCTCCACGCAGGGAGCCCACTTCTAATTAAACAAGTCATGAATTTCTCTGCGTGGACCCCCCCCCCCCCCCAAAAAGCCCTCCAAAAATAAATAACAACCCCATTGTGGGAGCATTAAGAGGCAGCGGCCCTCCTCCGGCCCTTTTTCTGCCTCGGCTTATCTGGTGAGGAGGAGGAGGAGGAGGAGGGGGCCGCACAGCTTGGGAGGAGAAGAAAGTCCAAGGTGTAGCTACGGCTTTTGTCAACAACGTGGCTGGAATTTAACGTGGCTGTTTTCGAGCATCAGGGCGCCTCCCCCCCTCTCCTCCCGCCCGGATAGGGAGGAGAGAAAACATAATCATCTTTCATGATGACAAACTTGGCTCGGCGCTGCCTTTACATACTGTACCCTCGGAGCGGGCCGGCTGCCAGGCAGCGCTTGGCACGAGGCCACGACCACAGCAACAAACAGAAGCCGCGTGTGCGCCAAGACGGGGGGTGGGGAGGACGGGGCAAGAAGGGGAAGGCAGCCGAGAGGCAAACACACTTCACACACACACACACACACACACACACACACACACACGCCTGTCCCGGGCTGCCCTCCGACAAGGGAAAGGGTGGTTGGGAAGTGGCCAGCCCTCCTCCTCCTCCTCCTCCTCCTCACCACCACCCCATTTCCTCCCCACACGTCCAGTGGGCCCAAGGAAGGGACACCTGCTGATATCCACACAAATTCTGTACCTGCACAATTCCCCCAGAACCTGCATGGACCCCAAAGGGAGGTTTTTGGGGGGGCCTTGTCTGAGGTTGGCATAGCTCCCCCTGGGGCAAAAGGAAAGAAAGGGTGTTGTTGTTTTTTTGGAGGGATTTGGAGGGTCCATGGAAGTTTCCTGAAATGAGACCCCCCAAGAGAAAACAGGTCTCCCCAATTTTTCTGGCAGGGCTGATTTATTATTTTTATTTATTTATTTTGTCAAGCGATTGTAAGATAACAGGTATAAGTATAAACATAGTTATGAATACATGAAATGGAGACATATAAGAAAAATATAAAAGAAACAATAGGACAGGGACGGTCCCATCGGTGCGCTTATGCAGGCCCCCTACAGACCTCTTAGGAAAGGGGTGAGGTCAATAGTAGACAGTCTAAGGTTAAAGTTTGGGGGGGTTGGTCTCTCCAAGACCAGCCCCAAATGTAAAGGTCCCCAGATAGCACTGCCCAACTGATGGCCGTTCCATGCCCTGGCAAAATTTACTCTCCCGACCATAGAAGAAATGGAGGAAGAGGCGGGGAGAGGGGCTGTCTGCCCACTATATTATTTGCCCCTCCTCCAAATTCAAATCAAAACCTCTCTTGGGTAAAATGTGAGCTCTTCCCTAACGATTGCGAAGCTTTGTGGCAATGTTTCCTCCAGAGCATTCTTCTCTCTGCTTACAGAATTCTTAAACTGTCCCCGAATTTGGCTGGCAACAGAAGGCCACAATTCCCATCCTTCTCTCCTCCTATCCGGACTTTTGCACATCTTAGGAATGAGGAGTATAAAGACTCGCAACCAGGAGGATTCCTTGGGAAGGACAAGGAAACGCTGCAGCACAGCAACCCTGTTGAAAACCCTCAATTCCCTCCCTCGCCTTTCTACTCCCATCACCCTGCCTCACCCCAGGGTGGAATTCATCTGCATGCCAATTTTGATTGAGTAGCACCCAAAAAGTTTCCAAGTTCCATCAATGATGAAGACGGTAATGGTGATCTCGAGGTTTTATCCAGGTTCTTGGGCATTAAGAACGCTATTGTGGCACGCCAAGAACCGAGTTTTCTGTTAGTATGGGTGCCGGTCAGTCCTGGAGGAGATTAACCCTGACTGCTCTTTAGGAGGCCAGATCCTGAAGATGAAACTCCAAGACTTTGGGCATCTCATGAGAAGGAAGGAAGGACTCCCTGGAGAAGGAGAACCAAATGCTGGAAACGATGGAGGGCAATAGAAGGAGAAGGAGATGGCAGAGAAGGAGGGGGCTGGATGGAGTCCCTGAAGCAGTCGGCGTGAGCTTAAATGCACTCTGGGGGATGGTAAAGGATAGGAAGGCCTGGAGCAACATTGTCCATGGGTCACGATGGCTCGGATACAACTTCACAACAACAATAAATGGGTGACCACAGACACTCCGTTCAGAGAGGCCCCTACGAGAGAGCTGGGAACTAAATTAGCTCCTGGAGAGGCCAGTAACGTCCCCATCTTAGCATTCTAGTTCCTCCGCGTACATTTAATTAAAGGGCCTGCATCATTTCAACCTAATAGGGAAATTCATTAAACAAGTGCCCAGTTCTTTCGCTAATGAAACTTGGGTGGATGCTCGAATTTGGAGAAGATGAGATTCACAACGTATGTCTGAAAATGCGAAATACATCGGTGCCGGAGAAACACGGTGGGTGGAGTGGAAGGAGGGCCTGTCCAGGTTGGGAGCTGATGGCCCAGGCTGCCATCTCCCCCGGTTGCCATTCAGAGCTCCCACCCTTGTTACAGCTGGGGAGCCCAGAACAACCTTTGCGAAGGAGAAAGTCTCACTCTGGGCCTCTCTAACCCTCCAGACAGGAAGGACACCTGGTCAACCCTCCCAGAAAGAGCTCGGTTTTTGTTCCTCTGCGGGGCAGAATCAAGAGCTGCTGATTTGAATGCCTGGGTGAACGCCCGGCCTGCAACCCGGGTTCTCTTTCATGAGAAATCGCTGAACCACCAATGGCCACAAGTGACATCTTCCTCCCCATCGTCAAATTCCCCCTCAACACGGCCAGGGATGGTATACGAAAGACTTCAATCCATTTCAACCCATTAGTCTCTTTAAAACAGCAACAAGAGCCCCTTGCCTGGAGGGGCTTCTTTCCCCATGAGAGTCACTCCCAGGTGGTCTTCACCCCCGGAAAGGATCTTTTAAGGGGAGGGAAAAGATCCAGGACGAAGGAGAGCTTTCTGGGAAAAGGGAGGCGGCCAGAGACAGGGGGAGATAAGCCCCTTCTGGTACACCACTATCCAAACAAGGCACCCAACCATTTAACACCACACCTCCTAAGCACACCTGTTGGGAACATTCCTGCCCTTCTAGGGGACCTGGTTGAATGGTTTTTACAACCAAGGATTTTGGCAAATTGTAACTCCAGGACAAGACCAAAGTTTCCATGGTGGGTAAAGATGGGAGAAACTCTCCCGTACACACAAACACACACAAACACACATATCTAAACTTACCTGAATGAGCCAGTAAGTGCATCCGAAGGCGGAGGCTGTCCAGGAACCTTTTTCCACACAATTCACACCCATATGTCTTCATTGCACTGTGCAGTTTCCTGGGGGGAGGGGAAACGAAAAGAGGAGATAAAGCCTTGGTCCATAGCTTACGGGGCCTAAGTGGGGGGGGGGGAAACGGCTGCATTTTCTTGAAAACGTCAATCTGCCTTAGGGAGCCTCCCACAAATTCTGTCGATGCAGAGATTCTCACCAGCTCAGAAACAGCCCATTCCCCAAACAATTGCCTTTTTAGGCTGCAAGAACCATCCTTAAACAAGGGGCACAATTTCTACACAGGAGAGTAAACGCTTACACGGGAGAGTAAACTCTTACATGGAATTCTCACATGGAAGGAGAAGCCATGACATTAATTTTACAAGAACAGCTCATATTTTTTTAATCGACTTGACATCTCGGCACAGAGCCTGGATGCCGAAGCAAGCACATACACACACCTTACTTGTGATGGGTGTGCGTTCAATGGGTGGAGTTACATTCTATTTCCTGCACTTCTGGCTGCCTTGCTCCATCTGGGACAGAACTTTTTCACATTTCCAGGGTGGAAATGACTGGCGAAAAGGCAACCACCGTGTATGGACCCACGAAATGCAAACAACGTGGTCGGAAGAGGCCGAAAGGCACCAAAATGAGTGTGGGAGAATTTGGCTTCCCTGCTTCCTGCGTGGGCTGTGATCTTCCCAAGGCAGGAGCAGAAGAAGCCCTGATGGTCTGATGGAGACCCCTCAATCTCTTCTAAAAGGAGGCAACCTGCTTTTGGGGAGCTCCAATCCCACTAATCAGGTCCCCCAAAATATTGAGTACGCTCAACTCTTCGCCAAGGACAGCAGAGTCAGCCAACCAAGAGCGGCAACGGCAACTTTATCACCCCCGATCATCACCACCCCACTAAAAGCGGAGGGTTTGGGGCACAGGAACCACACAAACACACTCTTTTTGGTAGGTCCTGTGGAGGAGAATCTCCAGCCTTCTGGGGTGAGGCCAACTATGGTCCGGGCACTGGCCATGCCTTTAATTTGGACGAGGATTCAGGCAACGTATGAAAAGGCAAACAAGATTGTTCAACGGTTTAAAGAAAACTACCAATGTTCCCACTTCTTAAAGCCACCTTGCTACATTCTCAACCTTTCTAAAGCAAGATTTTTTCCACCCACACCCCCCCCCCTGAGATTTATATAGCTAAAGGTCTAATCCGGCATCACAATCAGATATGTGGCACTTCTGAATTTTGTCAAAAGCAAACTGTTCAAGAGCAGTTTTGAGGTTCTTCTTCTAGTGGAACATTTGAGAAATGTTGAAGCAAACAGCTTTGGGTTTTGTTTTTGTTTAAAGGAACAACTTTACTCAAGACAAGGGCCTACTTACACAGGCTCTTCGTTTGGTTGTAAATAAGGTGCTACTTTTGGCATATTTTGGAACTATTCTGAGATACACAATTCAAACTAGAAGCAGGGAGAGGTTGGCGAAAGAGGGAAGGGAACTCATTTCTATATCAGTTTTATTTATTTCTTGTTTTGGCTTTCCAGCCTTGTTCACAGTCCAGTTGTGGGCAAAGCAATGGTGGATACTAGAGGTGTGACTATGTGTAAGAAAGACCAGCAGTTTCTGGTGGCATTTGCTGAAAAAACAATTCTTCAAATGCACAGTTTCAAGAAAGGGGGGGAAAACCCACTAATTATAACCTTAGAAATTACACAGGGACAGTTGCTGCTATTTGCTATCTAAATGGCCGTTCAATTCACTTCTAGCTGAAAAGGAAAGAAGAAACAAAACTCACTGAGGTATTTTGTCTAGGACAGAAAAGGAAGAACACAAAACCTTTTAAAACTTCCTTTAATAAAAGGAAGACGATGTGCAATGCACCGAAACCAACTCCGGGAGACTTAAATGTCAGCAACATCCCGCTCCCCCCCAAAAAAGAACAATTCTCTATATCCCCAAGCCCTGGATGAACAGTGGAAAAATAACACAATAAACTGGTTTTATTTTTGTACCGTGTAAGCAGGTACAAAATGGTTCATTCGGCTAGCTGGACTAATGGAGCGCGTGCAACCGATCTAAAAACAAGAGGCTCTTCTTGGGTTGTTTCGTAAGGTTTCAGATGGTGACATTTTTTATCAGGGTTCCAATTCGGCACAAATATTTATGAAGACCATGCGCATTTCAGAGAAGAGCTCAAGATGACACAAGTCTGGGCCAGCTACATGGAAGAAGAAGCTTCTTTGAAATAAACAACACATGGAGCAGGGAGCCTGCCAAAAGCCACCACAAATCCAGATTTTCTGAAGAGGCTGGGAGGGCTGACTTGTTAGACAAGACACTTCTGAATCCAGAAGCGTTTTCTCACCAGGCTTGCATCCTGCCAGGGCAAACTCAGAGCAACCTTGGAGCCTGGTGGAATTAAGGGCACAAGAAGATGACGCTTTCCTGCGTGAACCTGCGTGATTTCTCTCCGTGTCATTATCCTTCAGATGCTCCTGGTAACAAGTCAGATGCAATTCTAAAGTTGGCTGGACATTGTCAAAACTTTGCAAAGCTAAACGTGAAGGAAACAAGGACCAAAAAAAGGGGGTGCGGTGGGGAAGCATCTATCAGTCGAAACGAGCAAAGAAAGACACCGAGCAAGAACGCCAAGGGAAAGGTTTAATGTAAGGGCGTTTAACTTTTAAGGCTTGTGGACTTCAACTCCCAGAATTCCCCAGCCAGCCATGCTGGCTCTTCTTCCACTGGTTTAATGCATGGGAATCTTAAAACGGCTTGCTAGCTGGAACAAGGTGGAGGGTGGTGGGGAGGAGAGAATGAAACTTACTATAGCAGGAAAAAAAAATGAATCACTGAAAAATATCACACCCTGCTGGTTCACAGAATGCAGGAGGCTCTGGTGTGGTTTTTGTGATCTTGGCTTAGCACGTTATTCAATTGAGCCGTTGCGGCATGTAACCTATGATTCAGGGCTTAGAATGCCCTGTGGGTTTTAGGCCTAAAACGTGGGGGGAACAAACAAACATTTTAGGACAATCTGAGAGCCCAGGCATTAAATACTATCCCATGAATCAATCTGTCTACCTTTCTCACAGACAGAACCAAGTCACACTGTTTCTGCAAACGGCGTTAAGCGAGGAATACAGAAAGTGCTGCAAAATGCAATGTACTGCCGTATCATCGTCGTATATCATCTCTTCTGTGACAGGAATTCTCAATGTTGGCTCCTTTTAAGAGGCGTGGACTTCAACTTCCAGAGTCCCCAGCTGGAGAATTCTGGGCATTGAAATCCACACATCTTCAGGTGACCAAAGTTGAGAAACCCTGTTCTGTGAGATAGAGGTAGGAATGTCGTATTAATTTAATAGATGGGTGCTGTCTCAGAGAAAATTAGATTGATCAGATGGATTTGTCATTGGCTTCCAACCTGCCTCCTGAATTCAAGCAATTGAGGTCAGACACGGCCGTCTTCACGTGTCCTTGGTCCTTCCTATCCTTTCCCAGTCGATTCCTCCTGTGAGGGATGATCTTCAACCACCCCTATTAATTCAATACACGCTTCCCTAAACTGGTGTCTTCGAGACCAAGAGGGAAATTGAGGAGCAGAAACCCAACCCTTCCAATGGAGGACCGCTTGGAGGAAGGAGCCTGGATCATAACTCAGGAAAACACAGATTTGTGTATAAGAAGGTTTCCAACGATGGTGTGATGGAGAATTTCAAAGATACCCAAACATCTGCACGCTTTCTAAGGGTCATCATGCCATTTCAGAGCCAGTTCCAGGAACTTGGCTCTTGATGAACAGGTACAATAGGATATTATGATATGATACACAGGGAGTTCTCAACTTACAACCATTTGTTGAGCACTGGAAAAAAAAAAGTACCACCACTCTTCACACTTACGACCCCTGCAGCCTGCCCAGGGTCACAGGGTCAAAATTTGGTTGCTTAGCAACTGGCACGTATTTATGACAGTTGTAGCATCACATCTGCCATCTTCCCAGGCATCTTTTGACAAGCAAAGTCAGCCGGGAAAGCTGGATTCGCTCAACGGCCGACACTGCAGGGCTTCGCTTATCCACCATGCGAAAAAAGAAACACATTGCAAAATTGGCCATGGCTACTTTTAAGCCCTATATCAGCACAAATCCTTTGGCATTTTTTTTTTATAATTTTGCAAAGATACACAAGAGCATCTGAGGTTTTTTTAAAAAAAAAAAACCACCCCAAAAATGTCTCTTCCTCTACTGCTACTACCACCCCTGCTGCGCCTGCTCACCCACCTCCTCCGACAAAGTTTTCACCAAGTGTCAGAAATGACAAAGGGACAAATTAATCTTACTCTGGCCAACTGCTCACCTAGAGATCTATGCCAGCTTTGCTATTGGTTGCAGAAAGCAGCGGCCTTTGTTTTAAAGAAATAAATAAAGAAGCCGCCAGCCTTTCGGCAAGTAATTTATTTGAAATATCTCTATCAACAAATTTCAACAGGAACAAAAGTTTTCCATTTGGCACCTGCTTAGAGGATGATGTTATCGCGCCGTTTCATAGAGTCTCCTTTCAACAAGGTCTTAAAGCGCGTTATCTCTGGTTTCCGGGTAGCAAAATATGATTGAAATGTTCTATTTATGCTCACTGGATTAAGGCAATGTTGCAGAAAAGGAGGAGAAACCACAGCAGATGTAAGCAAGGTATTATAGCCTCTTGTGCTGTTAAGATCAGAAAGGGAGAGATCAATAGACAAGCCAGTTATTTCTGCTAAAGTTGTGCTTTTAGGAAGAAAGAAGAATAAAATAAAACAATTCCATAGATATCGATTCTCAATTATAACTCCAAAAAGGCAGGGCACAGAAAAACAAACTGTACTTTAATAATTCAGCGCTCGACTGATCTCACTGCCAGATCTCATGCGCATTCTTAAAAAACGAGTTCCGTGCAAGCAAATTAAGACCTGCAGAGATGATGCCCAGGGATTAGACTGACTTTCCTATCAGAAAAGACCATCGGGATACACACCACCAACAAATTAACAATATAAGGCACCCCAGAAGGCATCGTGCTGGGATAATTTTGCCCAAGTGGCAGCAAGTCACTGATTTACAGAGGCATTTTGCAATATTCTGAAAGGGAAAAGAAACCCCCGAAGTCTGCCCCACCTCTTGAAAAGAAGTGATTAGGGTTTGTGTGTGAACACACATGTGTGCATGCACAAAGTGCCCGTGATGAAGAATCCTGGGGAAAGAAGCAAAACAATAAATCTGCCACAGATTGATAGTGCAACCACATCTGAATGCAGCCTATGCATCTGGGGACTTCATTTTAAAGTGAAGCTAGAAAGAGTTTATAAAGGTGAGCAGGAACTACCAAAAAGTTTGAGCAAAAGATTGGGATCGTTGTTTGCGGATGGTAGCTTTAAAAAGATGTAAAGGGAATGAATAAAGATTGGTGAAATGATACATAGCGTGGCAAACCATTGGATGGAAAAGTCCATGGAAGTTCTGGGTCATCCAGGACATGGTTGGGCCAAGGATGCTTTCAAAAAGGCAACTGGAGTTTCTGGATTTTTCTCGAAGGTGTTTCACTTCTCATCCAAGCAGCTTCTTCGGGTCTAACTAACTGGTGAGCAATGGGGGGATTTCCACAGTGGTAACAACTGAGTGGCTGCAAAATGTATAAAAGGAAGAGCTTCCCACCCTGCGACAAAGCTAGAAGGCTTCACCTGACGCATCCCGATAATTGTGGCGAGGCTAAGAGGGGGCCACCAATTCTGTTTGCAATCATGAGTGGCAAACATGGTTTTCAAACCCTCATCCTCAAGCCCTTTAGAGAAGGGAGAGAGAAGGCACTTTGGTGAATTGTGGGTGTTCTTGCACTTTTGTCTTTGTTGCAATGGGAGTGGGGATTCCAGTGATATACGATCCTTCGTCTAGAGTCTGCAACCTCATAGAGTCGGGTGACAATGAGATCGGTGGCATTCTCCCTGGCTTCCTCACTTCCATGCAATCCCAAATGAAAGTCGAGGGGTTAAGGACCTTCAAGGGGGCTATTTGGGGGGCAGCCCAAGAGGCTGTGGGGGCAAAAATGGCAGAATGCTTTATTTAGCTACTGACTGGGCTTGCTGCTCCGGTCACAAAACTGGCCCTGAGTGGCCCACATTAAAGCATCGATTAATGAAACACACAAGAGCCAAGAAACAGCCCAACAATACGCAACTTTCCCCTCCAGGAAGATGAATTCAACACCTGAAAATTCAATACCTGAAAAAGCAGAGCGTACTTTATGAAACCTTCCAAGAATTGGGATTTTGAATTCCGAGAAATACTTTTGCAACATTGAAAAATGTTGCTGAAAAACAGCCAGGTAAAGAAACCAAGACAAGCTTTCAAGTATTTGGGGTATGTGGTGGAAAAAACGGAATCTCTTTAGCCCAGGAAGGACAGGAACCAGAACCAGGAAATGTTGGTACTGTAGGAGGAAAGTGAAAGGATGAAGGCAGAGCATCCTGGTTATTGGCCGAAGAATAACCGCCGTCTTCATTTCTTTGCCAGGGTCCTTAAGCACCAAGACTTCATTAGCAGATTACGCTTCTCTCCACTGGCCAGAGCGGTAATGCCAATTAGCCGAGAGGGTTGAGCTGGGCCGGCAGACGAAGCATCTGAGCCGCTTTCAGAAGGAATAGCATAGTTTAAATTGAAGAAGCTTCTTTGCTGGGTGATTATTTTTTCATATAGATGAGTTAGCTGTCTATCTCTGTCATCTATCTATCTATCTATCTATCTATCTATCTATCTATCTATCTATCTATCTATCTATCTATCTATCCAGCTATACAACTATACAACCATCTCTATCTATCTACGTCCATCCATCTCGTTCTCTCTCGTTTATATAGCTGCCCATCTTACAAGAGCACAGAGATTCTGCTTTGTTTAATTTTATTTCCAAACCCAGAGGAAGCTTCTTTCTCCATTTCTTTTCGGAGCGGATTCTTGATCCAGGAGACCAAACAACGAAGGCTCCTTTCTCCAACCAAAAGGTTAAAGTCCACCTCGGCCTTCCGCATGGCTGTCTGCCCTGAATCGGACAACTTAACTACTTAACAGCTGTTTAAAATCAATCTAATGTTAAGTCAAGGCTTCTTGCCAATACGGTGTCAGAGGACCCAGCACCCTTTGTAACCCGGGCCCAACTCTCCGTTGGAGAAACAGACAGCCGATCACTTGTGTTGGGGTGTTCACTGTATCAAACCCAACTACATCTCCTTTCTCACCACCAATTAAGAAAAGAGGACCCAACTGCCTGCCACTGGCCAAGAGTTAGTCCTTTCTAATTTCAGAAGAAGCAGAGGGCTCTGGGGCCTCTGAGGTCAATTTTACAAATAGACCATCAACCTCACATTCCTGCTCTATTAGAGACCTTTTTGGAAATGTGTCTGTTTTGATTCCTGAGCCCCTGAACTGGATTCACCTCGGGCTGCCAATCGCTGGATAGATTTGTCTTCTGTTGGTTGGCAACTTATCTCTTCCTTGAAGAAACTAGGACGATGGAGGGCAGAGCTTTTCTCCCTATCCCCACAGGAAGCAGGACCAGGTCTGCCCAAGGGGGTTTCTTTGAAACTTGGAGTGGGGGGATGCCAGAGTGGTGGCTTAGAGGGGGCTGGGCTGGGGGTGGGGCGGACAATCGCTGCACCTTGGCTTCTGAACAGGCCACGGGAAAAGGACAAACCATCAAAAGCTGGACTGGGTAGGAGGCCTCTTGCAAGCTGTAGGTAATTAAAAAGGCCTGTAAAATCTCCTGCAAAAAGCACTTCAAAGAGACACTCATTCCCACACTGACCAGTCACTGACCGTGTGGTGTAAAAATTATGAGTTTTCCCAACGGGGTGTTTGGTGTGAAAGGGAAGAGAGATTGGTGGCAAGCTATCTTGGCCCCATTGGGGAGAGTTTCACGTTTTTGTGTGTACAATGGGTGTGCACGGACATTTGTCAAAGCAGACGGAATCCACCCGCACACAGGAACAGCAGGGGGAGGAGGAGGAGGGGGGGGGCCTCACACACACACCCCACAGCTCCTGGGAGGGGGCTCTGTTCCCACAAAGCCAGAGGAATTGTTGGGCAGGGGAGGGAAACACTCAGCACTATTGGTCTAGCAGCCTGTCAATTTTTTTGGTCTGGATCAGGACTCCCACCTCAAAAAAATCTGCCTGGGTCCATTCTTGCTTTCCAGAGGGTTCAATTAAATCCTCTGAAAAAAAGTGCACGAACTCCAGTTCCGCAAAGTCTACCAAGAGACCCGGTCCCGTCTGCCCCTGAGAAACCCAATACCAAGAGCTCTTGAGGGACCAATCTTCTGGAGATGAATACCCTTTGAAAGACCAAGGTTCTCCCCAACGCTGATGGTAGAGGATTCCCAGGAAAAGTGGTCAGACCTACTTCCAGTTTATTGCACCGAGTAATCTAAAAGAGGAGCTTGGAAAGCTGTCTGAAGAAGAGGGGAAGAGTTGAGAACATGGATTTGATGAGCTCATCTTGACTTGAATGAAAACATCCTTAGGCCCTCGGAATTCCTGAGAAATCAGAGTTTGGCTTCTCATGGGGTTTAGCGTCAACATCTTCACTCTCCAACATGCAGGTCACACAGGAAATGCACTTCCTTTCTCTAGGTGAGGAACTTCTACAAGTCCCGCTTCCTGTTTGAGAATCCCAACTCATAAAAGCTCACAAAAGCTTCACACTCGTTTACAGTCTCCCTCAAGAAGGGTTCTGATCTCTCTGGCTGGCCTGGGGGGTGGGTGGGTGGGGGGGTCACTTATTGAAAGATAAGTAGCCGGATCAAAATTTACTGAGACTCAAAGAAAAAAGGCCCTCCAATATTTCTTCCTCCTCTAGAGTAATTTGCAGCCATCTATTCAAGGCAGAGCTAAATCTGAATGCAAACAACAGAAATTAATTTTCTACTAGAAGTAGGTCAAGCCTGTATTACTGGACAGTGCAGAGATAAAAAGAAAACATCTGATGTAAGCTTTTCAGAACCTACGGTATTTGGGGAAAAGTGGGGAAGGGTGTATCACCTACGAGTCTAAAGCAGCGACTTTTTATCCTTGGCAATTTGAAGGGTTCTGGACTTCAAGCCATGCTGGCTGGGGAATTCTGGGAGTTGAAGTCCACAAAGTTTTAAAGTTGTCAAGGCTAGACACCCCTGGTCTAAAGCCATCCCTGAAATGGCCAATTATGCTAATAATAATATGTAGTCAATTTTTATTTTTTTTTTTGCTCCTCAGGCTAACGAAGGAGGGATACCTGCACACCTGGCATTCAGAAAACAAGGGCAAGTGTTATTCCACAGCACCCAAAACAGTGCAAAACATCTCCTGCTTAAAAATGGTCCCTCCAACCTCCTTGCCAGCTTTAATGGGGTCCCCTTCTACCTTCCCCCCTTTTTCCTTGCTTAATGAGAAAGAAAGGGGAGAGGCAGAATGCAACCCCAGGCTACATGAAAGCAAAAGGTTAATAACTTTGTGCCCAAACCTTCTTCCTTCTCCAGGTTTGAGGATACCTCCACCCAACCCAACCCACCCCCTGGACAAATTTTAAGGCAGACGTGCCCGATCCCACCCCCTGACTCCTCAAACAGACTGAGCACAATGGTTAGAGAATTTGACAGAAAACTCTTCCCGGCCATTTATTGCCTTAATACGCACCTTTGTCCAACAGGCAGTTTTGACAAGAGCAATAAATTCCAAATTTATGTCAACAGAGCATATGTTGAACACCTCATTTCTGAGCTAAAACGGCAGGCCGCCCCATAAATCACGGCTCTGTTTGAAATGAAAGTAGATTACGCAGCCGGGTTATTGAGCAGTTAGAGCTACAGTCATATAAATCAGAACTTTTAACTCTGGGCGATCCGTCATGCAATTAACTAAAGGGTGCTTTGTCATTTCAAGGGTCCCTCACAGCCTTGGCAAATTGCATGGTTCAACGGGCAGAGATATTTGGGGACAGGGTGGGGAGAGAGGAAGGGAGGGGAGGGGGGAAAGTTTATTTGTCAAGTGGAAGATTTGGGGCGGAGGGAAACTTGCTACGGCCCTGTTGGATCGGCTCACAAGCCAATCCTTTCCAACACTGGCCATTAAAGAGAGAAGGAAGATAGGCTGGACTGGCTCACCAGCTTCCTATTTAACCATCACTAAATACCTCAACTACAGAAGAAACCCTAACAGAATAGGAAGTAATTTAGTGCAGCTATTTTCAGGGCAAAATTGGGGCCTTGGAAAATACAAACATAGTCCATCAAAGGCTTGGCTTGCGTGTCAGGAAGGAACTTTTATAGACACGTCTTTCTCTCTCAAAGAACCAGGGGCTTCTCTGGGGTGCTGTGAATTCTTCGTTAGAGGGCTTCACTTATCCCACAGATGTAGTTACTGCTCCTTGGAATGGAACACGTATGTATGGTAATTTTAGGTCTATCGTACATGCTCAACAACCTGAGATTCTTCATGAAGAGGTCCAAAATTCAACACCAGCATCTCCAGGCTTAGCAACAATGACTTTGACAAAAAGGTTTGAAGTTCAACCTCTAGCATCTCCAGGCTTAGATTCAGGTAGGAGGGGATGGGAAAGACTACGTCTTAATCTTCCAACCAAGCTACTGAACAACTGTCCTCAGAGGAGAAAATGCTGAGCTAGAACAAAGAAACCACCTTCCCCAGATGTCCTCCAGATTTGTTGAGGTGGTAACTCCATAATTTCCATCTGATGGGGGAAGCCTTGAACAATTGGACAATTTCCTGATTCAGACTTCAGAATGTTATACTGAAAAAGAAACCATGTGAAGGGATCTGGAGTTGGCCAACAGCTATGATGAGAGAAGAGACCACTCCAGATACTGTCTTCTTAATCAGATACTTCTAATCAGCTCTATCAAGAAGAAGGGACATACCTATATTTTACCAACCTGCAGTTTATACCTAAACAGTTCAGTCTGCACATAGTAATGTCTGTGGAACCTCACTTGCAACTCTTCCTAGAACCCTCCAAGTGTTTGGATCATACTACAATGGCCAATAGAAAGGCAAAATGTTTCCAGAGGTACTAAATGGTCCATAATTCCTCATAAATTTCCTTAATATACTTTGCTACCTTGGCAAATAACAGAAAGAGCCCCCTTAGACCAGGGGTGTCAAACTCAATTTCATTGAGGGCCACGTCAGGGTTGTGTTTGACCTCAAGGTGCCAGGTTGGGTGTGGCCAGCTCAACATCACTTGTGTTGGGATGCCTGTGGAGGCCCAAGCGCTTTGCCAGTGAAAATGGGCTCCCATTTTGGGCTGTGACGGCCCCCTGCAACCCTCTGCCAGCTCCCTTTTCGCTGGCAGAGGCACCCTGGGCCGGTCCTTCACTGTTTCCAGGGCAGCCCTGCAGGCCAGATCTAAGCACAGGCCTCGAGTTTGACACCCCTGCCTTAGACTATCAAGTCCTGGCAGAATTGTTTGCAGACAACATAAACAACCGGGTGGGGATTTGAGCACCCAACACAACGGAGAAGGTCAACAGCAAGGGAGTGTAGGGAAGAGATGCCAAAGGTATTTGGGTAAATCGGATTTCCTCACATCTCGCCTTTGAGATGGGTAGGACCGAAAGATGGACTCCTTCCATGCTGGCCAAAGGTTATGGGCTTTGTAGCCAAGTACATCTGGAGGGGCTGTGACTGGAGAAGGCTAACGAGCCCTTTTTCAAAAGGGTGAGGTCTGGAAGGTGACTAACACACAGCCTCACTATAAAAAGATTCAGGCACACCATGTATTTCCTTCCCCATAAAATATTCATGGGCGCACGCGAGAACTGAAGAGCTGAAACCTGGAGCCTTTTCCAACTCTGCGCTGCAGTAATAACAAGAGTTTTATAGGAAACCTTCTCATTTTATTTATATCAGGCTATAAATATGCGGCTCCATCAGAGACAGAACCGCAGGCCCTCACGGCTCTGCGGGGACACAAGACCAACAATGGAAGAGAAAGCGGATTGCGCAATCTGATGTTGGGTGCACATTTTAAGATGAATAAATCAGTACTACAATGTTCAAAAGGAGGAGGGTTTAAAATTAACTCCAAGTGTTGTTGCTGTTTTTAAAAACATACCCACTTGTAAACAAGATTTCCACTGCTGCTCTATGGGGAGTGGGGGGGTTGTGCAATGCAATAGTACACCAACGGCCAAATATTAGCTTAACCTCACCTATTGTAACAAGAGTTAAATCAGTGGTCAGTTGAGACTTTGGACTGAAGTGTATGCTTAAGAATATCTTGCTTTGCTTTGCGCATGGACAGGAGGCACTGACAACAATTCCCCAGCAGGCAGGAATTATGCTCCCCACTTTCTTTTACCCAGGCGTCTCTCTTTCCATCCCCCCCCCCCCCGCTCCCCAAAACTGTTTAAGGAGGGTTTGGGAGAAATGGCTACCAACTCAGGAATATCATGCCAATCAGCCCTTTCCGTGTGGATGTGACGGGCACCCTTCTTGCTGTACCCCAAGCCCCTAAAGAAGAAGCTACAATCGGGGTGGGTGGGGGGGTAGGGAACTCTGCCCTCATTTGTTACAGAGTAGGAAATGTTCCTTCGGACCATCGCAGGCCCCGTTCATGGCTTTTCACAGCCTGCAGAAACTGGGCATGGAAATGACATCTTCTGGCTTAGAGAAGAGCAAAAAAATCTCTAACTGAAGCAAAAATATCCAACAGCTGAATGCATTCCAGAACTGAAGAGAGCAACAAGCCAACAAGCCTTCCCAGTGGCTGAGTAACATCTCGGGTTTGGAGGGGCAGCAGCCTGCTGAGGATCAGCCAAGCTACTCGTTACACTTCCTTCTCCATCGTGCTTCCCATTTTTTTTCTTGGTTGCCCAAGCTGCAGACCAAGGGTGTCAAATTGGGTTTGGGGACAGGGGGGATGTTTAAAATATCCACTTCTCTGCTTTTCTGATTGCTTCCCCCCCCCGCCCACCCACAAGCCTGTTTTGTCAGCTTTCTTTTGAACACAACTGACACCACGTAAAAGTGTACAACTTGAAATTACGTGGGTTACATCACACGGAGGTTAGGAATCAGGGCGTGCTCCGGGATTAAATCTTGAGTCTTGTGGGGGTCCTGTCTCTTTAAGCACACAGCTTGACATTCTTGTAGACAATGCAGTTTAATGGGCAGAGAGGTTTGATTGGATCTGGAGAGATCTTGTCCTGACAATCAGGATGGTAACAATGCAGCTAGATTATTTAAATCAGCATGTTGACTGCACAGCAATGTCTTTGAAGTAATTGGTTTGAAAGCTTCGACTGGTGAAGCTGGTTAGCAGGCAGCTGGCCCAGGTTGCTAACTCTCCCAGGCTGTGATATCAAACTATTCCATCCTTCGCTGCTTATTTTAAACTATGCTGACACCCAATTAGCTCTTCAACTGTTTAGAACCCGGTTCAGCTAACTAGCTTTGGGTATTCTATGTTAGGGAAAATTGGTCTAAACAAGACATTTATTCATGGTTCTATTTGGACCGTGGAGTCCTTGGGTCTCTGAGACCGGTTACTTGCTTGCAGATATTTCATTGCCCAACCGGGTAACGTCATCAGTGCGAGTGAGTGAGGAGTTTGTTCCTTGTTTACAAGCAGTAGTTGTTCCACTTTTGGTGCGGATGTTTTCTCCCTGGCATCCATGAACACTAACTTGTAGTCAGAGGGCACAATGAAAACTCCTTAATTGCAGAACACGTGTACAGGCTGAACCTTTGCGTTTATTACAGACACACTGAAATAAACCGTATTTACAATCCTTCAAATGAGACAATAAAAAAACTAAGAAGGAAACAGATCAAAACACACAACACCCAGTTAAGCAGAGACAAACCATCCAGACAAACCATCAAGCAGAAACCAGGACCAAGAACGAGCAAGGAGAAAGCCACAGTCCCAGCAACATCAGGAGGACAAGTTACTGTACGTAAACTAAGTGCAAACCTCACACTCACTACCACTGATGATGTTCCCTAGTTGGGTAATGAAAGGTCTGTAAGAACATAACCACCTTAGAGAACCCCGAGGAGTCCCCAATTGAACCCTGAGTCGCTTATGTTTCCTTCTATTGGGATCTATTTGAATTTTTAATTTTTTTAGAAAAACTTTGACTTTTTTCCTCATAACCAATCAGCCACTAAAGTAGCCTCGCCTGTCACTAAAACAGGAAGAAGAATCCCAGGGATCTTCTCTTCGCAGATGTTACAGGAGGTGCCGCTAATTTCTGCTTTGCCTCCGAATCCATAATAGGGTAGGAACAGGGCTCTCCACGGAGGGGGCCGGCTGGGATAGGGCTGCCCAATCTTCCCCACTTGTGTCATTCCGTGCAGCAGTAAATCAATATGAAAATCAATTCATCCACTGATATATTTTATCAAGATACATGAGACCATGCCACATTTCATTTACAGTGCAGATGCTTCAAAAAGCCAAGGTCATCAAGGCAGAAAAACCGGCCGCCAACCAGCAACATTCCACCGCTCCAGATTGCCTGCAAATCAAAAGAACAAATGGGATGGGTAGAAGTGATGCAGAGGGGACAATTACCAAGCCACGGGGATGGCTGGGCTCTGGAAGATCTCTCGCAAAGGACTGCATCCATGTGGGGAGCAGAGCATGGCACAGGAGCGTGGATGATCTGATTTGAGCCGGTTGACAGGCGCCGTGGTCTGTCACTCGGCGAAGACATGTTCAAGAATAATTCCCCTCTGCTCTCAAGTTATTTTCTTTCTCAATAACCTCAATAAAAACAAGAACCCTCTTGTGGGTCCAGAAAAGCACAAGGACTCAGAGCTAGGTGTGAACTCAGTGGGAGCTCTGGTTCTCTTCCGTTTGACTTCTTCTCTCTGTTGGAAGCAGACATGAGAGAGGCCAGCCTTCCTTCTTCCCTCTTCTATTTTCAGGGCTTCAACCTCAGGATTTCTGGATGAGGTCCCAAGGCAGCTCACCAATAAAGCCATGCCCACAAAACCATGTTTAGCACTACTGCAAAACAAGGAGAGGCAGATCTTCAGCCAAGGTTCCCGGTGAGGAGACGGAGAATCTGAAGCAGCAGAAAGCTACTAGAAGCTCAAGGGACAGGGATCTTCCCAGGCCAGGTCAACACACTCCTGACAGGGCTAAAAAAAACCATGCCCTGTGAAGTCTCCCCGCTTAAGCCCCAGAAAAGGTAAGGCTCTCATTGTCTGAGGAGCCTTCGGGTAGAACTGCAGGTATCTTAAAAGAATCGCTGGGCAGGCTGGTGGAAAAGAGGGTATCCCCTAAGGATTTTCAGCCTATGGAGCTCCAAGCTTGCACCTTACGCAGATAACAGATAATCAGATTTGGAAGGGACTTTTTAGGTCATCTAGCCCAACCCCGCCTCCACCTAATCAGGAGACCCTACACCATTTCTGACAGAGGGCAGTCCAGTCTCTTCTTGAAAGTCTCAAGCGATGATGCTCCCACAACTTCCGAGGGCAACATCTGTTCCATGGGTTGATTGTTCTCCCTGTCAGAAAGTTTCTCCTTATTTCCAGGTTGACTCTCTCCTTGTTTGGTTTCCATCCATTATTCCTTGTCTGGCCTTCGGGTGCTTTGGAAAATAGCTTGACCCCCTTCCTCCTCTCTGACACTTTGGGAGAAAATGAGGAAGCAGCCAAACACCTACATGTCATCCCTAACATACAAGAGGAACAAGACCTTCTTTTGAACCAGCCACAATTTCTGAAGCCTCTTTAAAGCCAAGCCTGACCAAGAATAAATCATCACTGCAATTTTATCACAACCAGCATTTCAACTTTTACTGGCTGAGATTAAGACAATGAACACATCTGGGAATAGCCAGACCATAGCAATTTGGACAGGGATATGCCCAGGATATGCCAACAATCCCTTGATGGTGGGCATACCAAGGAGAGTTGAAGTCCAACATGCTTGGAAGGCACAAAACCAGCACTGATGAGGTTGCCTAGTTGGGTAATAAAAAGTCTACAAGAAAGCCACCAAGTTCAGAGAGCACTGAAGACCCCTCATTTCGACCCCAAACTACAAATATTCTCCTTTATAGGTACAAAACTGCTTGGTGGAATTCTTTATGGGATTTTTAATATTAATTCCGGCTTTTGTCTACATTTCTCCCTCTTGATGGAGAGAAAGTACCAGCAGCTTCCACTATAGCTAAAAACTGGATGGAACACTGAGGTCACCCAACATTATCTCAAACATCTGGTGGTTCCTGGATAGCTTCCTCCAATCTCCTCATCTCAATGCTAATAATTATCACAATCAAGACAATCCAAGGCTCCTTTTCTGACAGTCTTAAACAACCTACACAGGTTTCAGTACTGGGTTCAGCTCCTGTGAATGTGTCTCACAATCTCCTTGAACCTTTAGCCAGGTCAACCTCTGGCTGAGCGGACTGAGAATGACCTGGATCTTATAATCCATAATGTTTGGGAGGGACTAGGTTACGGAAGATTAGCTTACAAAACTATCCGATGCCCTCCGGGCACTGGGGTGGTATCTTCCCACCATTAGCTCTGCTGGATGGAGCCCAGAAGAAT
This sequence comes from Pseudonaja textilis, assembly GCF_049901715.1. Lineage (NCBI taxonomy): Eukaryota > Metazoa > Chordata > Lepidosauria > Squamata > Elapidae > Pseudonaja > Pseudonaja textilis. The sequence continues at coordinate 26,343,708 of NC_141998.1, forward strand.
TGAAATCCCAACCTCTGTTGGCCTGCCCAGGTGAGCTAATCTCCTCAGTTCAACTAAAGCACATCCCAGATCGAAAGAGATTGCTTTGATTTAGTTGCAGGAAAGCAATCAAATATGCAATAGATGCTAATTTTGTGTGCACACCTGAGGTCTTCTGATAACGTCAATGAGGTCTCCATGCGGCCTGTGGATTAAAATTTCATAGAGCCATGATTTCATCAGTTGCTAAACTACAAAGGATTAATTAACAGCCAGGGAAGAGCTCCTGGGTTGGAAGAACAGTATTATACCGAAATATCTCTATCTTTGCTCTCCAGATGTCACTCTACACAGGAGGGGAGGGGGGGGGGCTTTGATGAGAACACATGCTCCCTCGTACTGTGAAAAGGTTCAAACTACGCATTGTTTCCAAAGCCAGGTTTCAAGTGGGAGAACCAGACTCTTCCTAGGTTGAGGAAATGGCTCAAGATTCAAGCCAATGGGAGCCTCCCCTTTCCAGAGAAGGAAGGGAGGAATTATCGATTTATTTTTAATCACTGTGATTCATTTTAAAGTATGCCAAATTAGTGTACATTCAAAATGACAATAGAGCTATTCTATTCTATTCTATTCTATTCTATTCTATTCTATTCTATTCTATTCTATTCTATTCTATTTATAAAAGTGAAATACTATTCACACATCACAAAATCTCCAGAACCGTAAAGCCTACAAACTTGAAATTTGGCACTTATGTTCCTCTTGGCTTCTAGGTGCTCACTAAGAAAGGAGTTTTTGAAATAACCATAGGAGCATTAGTATTTCTTATATTATTATTATTATTATTATTATTATTATTATTATTATTATTATTATTATTATTATTATTATTATCATCATCATCATCACGCTCTGAGGCTAAGGAGTTCTACTCCCCCTCCCCACCTGAAAAGAAATCTCCTTCAAATGTAAAACCCAAGCAGAGGAGAGGAGTTTCATTTTCATAGCACCAAGCAGCATTAGTACAGAACAGTTGAGCTAAGCCACGCCCAGGCTCCTTGCTGGATTTTTTTCCCCTTATTTTCCGCCCCAAAAACTAAGCCTGACCACATAGTTTTGTAGCAAAGCACTGGTGTCTAGCTAGTATTCTATTCTATTCTATTCTATTCTATTCTACCCTACCCTACCCTACCCTACCCTACCCTACCCTACCCTACCCTACCCTACCCTACCCTACCCTACCCTACTCTACTCTACTCTACTCTACTCTACTCTACTCTACTCTACTCTACTCTACTCCACTCCACTCCACTCCACTCCACTCCACTCATTATTTCTACTTTCATTCCATTCCATCCTTCCTCTTCCTATTTTCTTCGCAACAACAACCCTGTGAGGTGGGCTAGGCAGAGAGAGAGCATGGCTGGCTCAAAGTCACCCAGCTGCCTTTTGTGCCTAAAGCAGCACTCCTGGCCACCTGGTTTCCAGCCTTGTGCTTTCCCCCAAACTGGCTCTCATTTATTCTGAACGGCTTAAAACGGCCCACTGCACACACACACACACACTGTGTTGGGGGCAGCCTAGACAGGGCAGGCACAGGTCTTCTTGTCCAGACCATTAAGCCATTTCCTCAGTGGGTTGTGAGAATGCTGGATTTGCGCAAAGCCTCTGATTTGGAGGGAGACTTTGGAAGGCAGCCTCGGACCGTGCTCTTCAAGAGTTCTTCTTCCAATCGACTGAGGCACAGAGTGGACATCCTCCAAGGAAGAGTCCTGTCCAGAATGGCTTAAGTTGCATCCTGCTCTGAAGAGAGGTTGGGGGGAGGGAGTCTCCAATTTTGGCCACCTTAAGACTTGTGGACTTCAACTCCTGGAGTTCCTCAGCCAGCTTCTGGGAGTTGAAGTCCACAAGTCTTAAAGTGGCCAAAATTGGAGACCCCTGGTCTAGATAGCCTCAAAGGCCAGGCCCAAGGGGATGATCTTAGCTTGCTCTGAAGAGACGGGAGCAAAAACGGCTTTGGAAGCTCCAAGGAGCATCTTGGCACCCATTTTAAGCCCTGTGGTCTTCTTCACATTCTCCAGCGGCAGAGAAAGGAGACCGAAGGTCCACCTCTGTTCCCTGGAAAACTAAACCCCTGCCCCAGATTTAAATCCCAAGGTGTTGACCATGGCCAATGGCCCTCCTCGCCCCTAGAGAAGCCAGCACGGCTGAAGTTTGTCTAGCGCAAGTGGCCGAGCGAGAGGCTCCCCTTTCCCCCCCCTCCTCTCGTCATGGGGAAGATAAATGAACAAGCTGTCAGCTGAAGACAAGCCAAGCAGTTGTGTTTCTGTAAAGGGGCAGTGGAAGCGTCTTTGATTAATGAAACCTTAATACTTAGTTGTTCCAAAGCCCCTTTTTTCAGACGAGAATCCCTTCCCCAGCCAGCAAGGAAGAAGATGGGTTGAGATTCCTCAGGATTCTGGGCAGAGAGAGACAAGAGAGACGAGGAAGGTAGAAGAAGCAGCTTTCTCGCGTCAATTTGAAGATACCCTTCCCAGCAACCCCCGTCCTTGCCCGGAGGAGGGATGGCAAGCCTCCCTGGTCAAGGGCTTGGCAAGTACTGCCCTGAAGGCTGAATGCTGCGTCCCGAGGAGAGGCTTTCAGGAAACCAACCAGCCATCGAGGTCAACCAAACGGCCACAGACAGAAAGCAGCAGGAAAGCGGTCTTAATTCAGGCAGGGGAGCTGGACAGTTCTCCCAGCCCTGAGGCTCTCAGCTTAGGTCAGCAGTAACCTGCTCTTCTGTGCCTTGGTGGATTCAGTGGGGAATTCAGCACCTTGGAGGGCACCAGGATCTGGTTGAGTCCCGTCTTCCTCTGGGAGAGAGGAAGGCCAACCCCACTCCCTGGCCTTGAGACTACTTTGGATGCTAAGCAGGGGGCAGTCAGGGCTCTCCTCCCCGCCTTCACCAAACTTCTCTGCTGACCATCTCCTCCAAGGAGCTGAAGATGGACACAAGGGTTGTCTCTTCCTCCACTTTGGCCTTGCAAGATAACTGGAGGTTACCCAGGTTGGAGACCTCCAAAGAGGTGCCAACTGAAGAGCAAACCCTGCTCCTTGGTGGCCTTTTCCAGAAGAGTCCAGGGTCTTCGGAGCACTAATCCTGGCATTTCCTTGTCAAGCACAGGACATCAGCTGGGGGAAGGGGTTACTGAACCATTGCACAAGTTTGAAACAAGCCAGGCTGTGCAAAAACTAGAGAAGACCTACACCCCATTTGAGGGAGCCCTGGGGAGGATCTCCAGAGGGCATTTTGGCCCCCAAAGCCGTTCGTGACTTGGACCGATGCTTGTGCGCTTCAAAATATCTTTTTTCTTTAACCAAAGAACTGTCAGGACCATCACCCTGCAGTGCTGAAACCAACCAATGCTGGGTTTTGCAAAGTCCTGGACACGCAGGCTCCACTCTTTCAGGAGAAATCAGGTCATTGACTCATGCAAGTAAACAAGGCCCTTCAGTGCTTAATTGTCAACGTCCATCTTGAAAATCTTGACCCGGCACGCCAGAGGCAGTTGGCAAGGCCGAAGGCTGTGATGCAAGAGCCACTTCTCTCTCTCTCTCTCTCTTCCCAAACAAGTTCTTGGGCCCTGAAGAAGGGAAACAAATCGCTTCTGATGTATCAGGGGGAGAAAGAGGTGACAAAAGAGTTTGCAGTGAAATATTGATTGGCAGAAGAGAGTGGAGGGCAGCCTGTTTTGATGGCTGCCCTTGTAGATGGGCCTCGATGTCTGGCACAAACTCTTTGGACATAACAAGAGTTCTCTGCCTTAAATAAAACATCGTTTTAGGCCAGGGGTTTCTAACCTGGACAAGTTTAAGATATGTGGACTTTAACTCCCAGAATTCCCCAGCCACAAGCTGAAGTTGTGGAGTCCACAAGTTTGTGAGCCCATTGTAAAGTTCACAATTCTGAGAGTTGAAGTCCACAAGCCTTAAAGTTGTCCAGGTTGGACACCCAGGGTTTAGGCCAAAACACCAAAGCGAAATATTTTTAAAAACCCTATCCAATCAGGAGATATAGCACTTGCTTATGTAAAAGGTGTCCCCGAGGACTTTTCGGTATTACACGGTGTGCTGTGGCCTCTGTAAAACTCAACCCTAGTGTTTAGTTTGGCTCTGGTTAACCAAACTACAGCGGCACATACGAAAATGTACACAGAGGCATCTTCAGATAAGAAAGCAACAGGATTTACATGCCAATAATTCTGGATTAACTTAACCACACACACAAAAAAAGGCAATTTCAGGAACGGAATGGTGTCATTAACGTTTTTGGCTTGGAAGGGGGTAGTTGGCCTGCTCAGACTTTTCAGCAGCTCCCTAACAAGGGAGTGTGAGACCACTGAAGAAGCGAGGCCAAGTACACCGGGGTCACTTGGATACTTAAAGGCTGCTTTTCTTTCTCCCCCACCGCCCCCCCCCCCCATTTTACGGCTCGGCCTGCAGAACGTTCCCTGAGCGAACAGAGTTGCTCAGTTTCAAACTTGCTCTGCGAGAAACAATGAGACACAGCAGGAGAGGGGAGGCCCCGTGGCATGGCTCCCCCCCCTCGGCAGTCCTTCAGAAACAAGGGGGGATGCCGCACGAGGCAGCCACGGGGGTCCGTGTCCCCCAGTAGGGACCAGTTGGTGGCACAAAGCCCCAGCAGAGCTTTCAAAAAGAACATGCAGCTGCTTGGTCACATGTGTCTTCTAGGAACTCAATCAGGTCTTAACGAAGGGTGGACCCCTGCGGGGGCTTCCTGACCTGTGGACTTCAACTCCCAGAATTCCTGAGCCAGCCAAGGCCGGCTAAACTAGAAGTAAATCTGGAACCAGGAGCTGTTGTGTTGGTTCCCCGTAGCTCATTTAGGCCTGATTTACTGAGTAACTGCCAAGCAGCCGGTTGACTCTGGCTGGCTGGCTGACTCAGGGATTCTGGAAATTGAAGTTCCACAGATCGGAAAGAGACGATCGTTGCCCGTTCCTGGTCTTGGGTGTCTCTGGCGCAAAGACCAGCCAACCCAGGAGGGACTCAAGGCAGCCATTTTCTAGAGATTCCAGGATCAAACCTGGTTCCCGCGAGCTCAGTGGTGCAGAACACCCCAAAACGGATCTACCCAAGCCTGGCCTTAGCTTGAAGGCATTCAGCGTTGGCTGCAAACCCTCCCTTTGGAGTTGGAGTGTCACAACAACCAGCTGCTCGGTCGTTACTCAGTTAATCAGGGCTAGATGAGCTACTGCCCACCAGAATGTGTGAACGCAACCGTTTCTGGTTCCAGACTCACCACGTCTGGCTCCCGTGCCCTGCTCAAACGGAGACCTTTCCAGCCCTTTGCAGATGCCGTTGAGGGCAGCGGGAGATCCTCCCCCCCCCCCCGGCCTTCCTCCCCCCTCCCATGGCCTCTTTTAAAGCCTCTCTGGCGTCTCCTTCCAGCCCGGGTTTCATGGACTGACATGCGTGTGCGCAGAACACACAGCCGCGGCCCCTCCCCCCACCACCACCACCCAGCACCAGAGACTCCATGCAAATCCAAAAGCTTTTAAATTATACTGTTAATGAAAGCAAATAAAAGCAGTTAAAAGGCAATTTGCTCAATTGGTGTTAATATTTAAGCACAGCGTGTGCAAAGAGAAGATCACGGAGTACGGGGGTTATTTATTTATTTTTCACCCCTGAAGACAGGGGGTGGGGGGGGGGGGGAAACCATATCTGCAACTTCTTCAAGACAGCTTAAAAAAATAAAAATAAAACACAAATCAAAATGGGATGTGTCTGCACGCGTGTGGCCATGTTTTCTCCCCGCCTACCTTGGCTCCAGGTAACAAGGCTGTTTATTAAATGGGATTTCCTTGCATTTGCCTCACCTGTTTCCATCCCTCCACCCCCTCCCCCTCCCCACCCCCCAACACCCTAGATAAAATAAAGTCCCCTCGGGTTCTTGGGGGGTCCTGGGCTCCCTCGAAAGGCTCTTTTCATGCCGTGCTTTGGGGTTGACTTCTGTCCATCCCCCAAAAGTCTTTTATCCTCGGAGGGTTTTCCTAAGAAGATCCGGACCTCGACTTGCAACCCACGGGAATGGCTCCTAACCACCTGCCCCCCCACACACCCCAAACGCGATAAGAGCCAAAGGAAGATTCCTGAGCGGTGATTTGCATTCAATGCGCTATTGGGCTCCCGGTGGCGGCTTTCCCCTCATGGAGATGGGCTGAGATTTTCTGCGCCACCAAGAAGCGGCTCGAATGCTCAGCTCGGTCTCTCCTGGTTTTTTTTTTGGCGTGTGTGTGTGTGTGTGTGTGTGTGTGTGTTCTTCCTCTCTCCTTCCAGGTGCCTTGTTCCATGGGGGGGGGCGGGCGGTTGAATTGGTTGCAAACTCATGGAAGGCATGTCCATCAAATCATGGTTTGTGAGTTTGAGTAGGAGCTCTTGGGCCACTTGGCTGGGCATTTATGGGAGCTGAAGTCCTTCCTTCTAACCTCCATTGCTCGCATTTATGTAACATGAATGAGGAGAGGAAAGGATGTTTAATTTACGGCCGGCATTCATTTCTGGGAGGGATGCCATTTTGCAGAAAATGAATCAAGTTTGCCCCAAATTTTGGAAGAGTTGACAGAAGAACCTGAGTGATATATTCTCTCTCATTCTCTGTCCCTCACCTCTCTCTCTCTCTCTCTCTCTCTCTCTCACACACACACACACACACATTCTCTCTCTCATTTTCTCTCTCACACACATTCTCTCTTTGTTTTCTCTCTCATTCTCTCTATCTCTTTCTCTCTTTCTCACACACACACACATTCTCTCTCCCTCATTCTCCCCCATTCTCTCTCACACACATATTCCATCTCCCTCCCTCTCTCTCCCCCCACTCTCTTTCACACACACACTCCTTGATGCAAGAAAGCCAGCTGATTTTTTTTTAACTAAAATATCTTTTTGTTGTTGTTAAGAGAGACGCTTGCTAATCCACACGTACAACACAAATAAACCCTGACTGACTGCAGGCTAACCTAGCATTCGGTCTTCAGAGCCTGGTCCCTGTAGCACCTCGGCCTGGCTTTCTCGTGCCGGGAAATGTTTGGTATGCTCTGCGGTTGCCCTGGTGTGTCTTTGTCAGGGTCCCACAAGTTAAAGCAAAAGGCCATCTGTGGCTCCAGCCTTGACGGAGAAGTTTAAATAGAAGGGTGAATGAGCGGCCCAATGAATGAATGAATGAGCGAGTGAGTGAATGAATGAATGAATGACGAAGCCGTATGGTTCTACCCAGCTGCCCATATGGGCATGCGCCATTCAGAAACTCCTAGCCTTCTGCTACAATAAGGGGGCTTTATAAGGTACAAAGAGAGAGAGAGAGAGAGAGAGAGAGATGGAGGGAGGGGCACACCGATTTAACACACACCCAACAAGGCCAAACCAGCAACTGGTGTCAAAGTTCTCATCCGTCTGAACCATTTTATACAAATCATGTTTCCAACCACTGCAAACAGGACCCAAATGTCTACGGAGATTCTCAATCATCCGGGATATAAGACAAAGAAGAAGTAAAAAAAACCAAGAAAGGCCAATTGCCCTTTGCAAAAGCAACTTTTCCAAAACTTCTCCTGGAACACCCCCGATGCTCCAGGAGGGACGCCCTGCCACACAGGGAGATGGGCCGATTTTTCACACATCTCTCAGAAGAAAATGCTCAGATGAAAAATACAATCCCAGTTAAAAACTGGGGTGGGGAATGAGGCAAGTGACCCAGCTCTACTTCACATTTGTAGCCAGGCAATAAAGTGTTTCCACCAGGATGTCAAGGCGCTTCTTCCCTAAAAATGACATGATTCCTGGCTTACATGGGGGGCTTCTTCTTTGAAAATAGTGTGTACTCCAGGTAGAATACACAGCCCAGGAGCTGAAAAGCAACCAACCTGTTTAACTCCAGAGAGGCCCAAGTTAAGTACAAGTGACATTCTGACTAGTTATTTTCTTAAGAAGTCCGGAGCATAACAGTGGCTAGGACTGTATTTGCAAAAAATTGGAAAAATGAGAAAATACCAGTGCAAGAGGAAGTCATTAAGAAGATAATGGAATGTGCTGAAATGAGTATAAATTGACATTTGAAATTAGAGCAGAAGAAGATAAACAATTTTATAAGATATGGGATTTATTTTATCATTGGTTGAAAAATAAAATATGGTAATGATATATGTAGAATTTTACAACATAAGCAGAATAGAATTATACAGAACATAATATAAAGATGTATTATTATTGGATGGATTTAGGATGATAATATGAATTGTTATATTATAAATCAATTTAAAACTTTGAATACCTTTGAATATAACGTGAAGGAATAATAGTTTAGTCTAACAAATGAGTAATAATGATATTAATGTATACATATATATCTGATGGATAATATGAGAATCTACACAAACAATTGTAAGCAAGACTATGGAGAAGATGCACAAAAAAAAATTGTAACCAACCGACACACTGTATGTACGTAATTGGAAGATGGTTTTATGTTTTGTTTGTGTATGTTTGTCCAAAAAAAATAAAAAGAAAGAAATCCAGAGCAGAGAAGGCAACCTCCAGAGCAGAGGTCTCCAACCTTGGCAACTTTAAGACTTGTGGACTTCAACTCCCAAAGCTGGCTGAGGAACTTTGGGAGTTTTGAAGTCCACAAGTCTTAAAGTTGCCAAGGTTGGAGACCCCTGCTCCAGACCAATGTTCCTCAACTTTAGCAGCTTGAAGATGGATGGACTTCAACTCCCAGACTTCTTCTTCAAGCTGTCAAGGTTGAGAACCACACCTGGGGCATCAGCTGATGCACCGAAGGAACCTTTGCTCTTGACTCTTGGGTGGCAACCAAGCTCGTGAGTGGGCTGGTCTTTCCTAGGACCCTGGCAATTGCTGGTTTTGAGCCCCTGCCTGGCTCTTGATGCCGGCCTCCAGACCAGGCCTCCACTTCTTCTCCACCCCTCCCATCCATGAATTCACAGGTTGCCCCTCACGGCCAGCTTTTCCAAGCTTGCATCTTCGTTTACTGCCGAAGACTCTTAAGGAAGGCGAAGAGAAGAGAGGAGCCACGGTCTGGAGATTCCCAGCGGTGGAGTCCATCTTGGGCCTCAGGAGTCCAGCGGGAGACCCCCGGAGCCTGTGGATTGCCTCCCCCTCCCAAACCGCCGAGGAAAGGTTAGCGCAAGACGCGAAGCAGAGCCGTTTCGCAATCTAAGGACGCTACTTTTATTTTAAGAGCCATCATGTGTAAAAACGTTAGTGTTTTTGAAATTGCATTCTTGGAGTTAATTAAATGGACAATCTTTTACACATAAAAAGTGAGAGAAAGCAATTAAAAGCTAAACAGAGAGAAACGCTGGTGCAGGGAGGCGTGCTCCCCTAACCCCCCCCCCATCTTCCTGTATGCGTTTTTTGCAAAAACTCAGCCCTCTGTGGTGCAACATGCCCCCCCCACCCCCGCCTCAACTTGGATCTTAATGGCAGCTCTGGTGACATTGCAGGGGGGATACAGTACTTATTTTTCCTCCAAGTTGACCTGGTGGACTTGGCCCACTGAACGCAGTCCTGCTCAGGCAGAAAACCATGGCACACCACCACCAACCTGAAAGCCCATTAATTGCCACAGAATCCTCCACACAGAGAACCTGAGGCCAAATGGTGTGTGTGTGTGTGTGTGTGTGTGTGTGTGTGTGAGAGAGAGAGAGAGAGAGAGAGAGAGAGAGAGAGAGAGAGAGAGAGAACGGGGATCTTCCATGTCGAGATGGATCCAGCAGGAGCCACTGAAAGCTCCCCAGGTTCTCCCCACAGGTTGATATCACTTGACCTGGCTTTCGGATGTCAAATGAAAGCACAAGAGGAGGGAGAATGCACACCCACAATAGAAAAACTCACAACGGAAGCGGTGCCAGTTGTGTTGGTGATCTACCAATCTTCTAGAAGGCTGTTTCCCTGCAGCCTCTGATCGCTTCACAGTGAGGTTGCGGTGGCCTACATTGCTTGATCTAAAGACGGGCTACAGTCCCGGAAGGAAGGAACCTTCTGGCGCTCCTTCTCCATTGAGAAGCTCCCCAAAGGGCCCTGAATTGAAGATGGAACTCATTCCATGCAAGGCAAGCTTTCTTCTGCCCCAGGACCATCATCAGTGGCCGCCTTCCAAATGTCTTCTTCTCCACCTGTGAACGTAGCAAAGGCAGATATGCCTGGCCAGCAAGGGAACACCTGTGCAGAGGCCAGAATGACTACGTAGGTTTGGAGAACCAGGTTGAATTCAGCCAAGATTGTGTTTCATGCCTACAAGCTCTTAATGCGCAGCATTTCTCTGCCACACAACTACAATAGTCCAGAACCGGGGGGTGGGGGAGGGGGGGGCTCCACACTTGGCAACTTCAAAACTTGTGGACGTCAATGTTGCTGGCTGGGGAATTCTGGGAGTTGAAGTCCACAAGTCTTAAAGTTGTCAAGTTTGGAGACCCTTGGTCAAGAACGTGGCCCAAGAAAGCCGTCAAAGTTCTCTTCCTCACAGAAATCTGCCTTGTGTACTTTAAACTGCAGAACTAACCACATCTGGGACTCAGTGTTGGGGGCAAAAAAAGAAAGAAAAGGAATTGATATAAATTATGTCCATTATCTGGCCCAACTTTGGAGACAATGCATTAGATCATTCTTATTTCAATGTGAAGTTGAGCTTCAGATTTGACCCAGGGAATCCAAACCTCTGTTAAATGGGGATTTGTTAAATTGAGGTCTCACCAGATTCTGACTGATGTTGAATGCATTTAACCACAGCAAGTCTTGGTTGTTGGTTTATTTCTTTCTTCTTTTTTTTTAAAAAACTTTCCTTCTCCTGATTCAATTTCTGTTTTTAAAAACATGCACAGCCCAAACCACGGTGACTGAGAACTAAAAAGTGCTTGGTGCTTCCTTCCTCTTTGTATTAGCCGGTTTTGTGTGTTAAGCTCATCTGCCAAAGAGAGAGAGCTCTTATCTTCTGCCTTATCATTTGGGGTGGGGGAAGACTGAGGAGCCCCTCCAAGCTCTTGACAGGTTAGTGAGGCGGATGTGGAAAGCCAGGTGTGTCAGAGCTCTGCATTTCAAGGCAGCTAAAAGACACACCTGGAAGAGAGCAGAAGTAGGAAAGGCCTCTCCTTGCTCCCGGATGAATTCTATCCCATCTCTGGCAAGGTGTGGATGGATTGGCTGACTGATCTCGACATTATACCGCCCTGGCTTCTCATAACTCTGGGTTCAGAAAATCTCAGGCAGCCACGAAGAAAAAAGGCAGCTGCAGCGTGGGAAAAAAAAAAAAAAGGTAAAGAGATGGCCATGAAGCCAGTGAGACAATGGGCCCGGGGTTTCCCCTCCTGCGGGTTGCACCGAGTTTGCTCTTCGCTGCCTTTTCTCAATCTTGCAGAGCTGAGCCCTCTGGCTCTCGAGTGGCTCTCCAGAGCAACACCTGCGGGTTTTCACCTTTGCAGTTTCCACAGCCGTGCACCAGGCCACGTTTGGTCTCACGTAGGATGTGTCACATCCTTGGTGGCAGAAAAGGCCTCACCTCTGCAAGGCCGCCCTTCAGGGGTGACCTTTTTAGGACGGAGGTTTAGCCCTGAGAAGACAGCCCCTCAGTCCAGGGATTAGGGAGCAGGGGCTCCAAAGAAAGCACCCCTCAATGGTTCATCTTCCTTCCTTCCTTCCTTCCTTCCTTCCTTCCTTCCTTCCTTCCTCCCTTCTTAAAGAGGGCTGTGAAGCGGTATATAAGTCTATTGCTATCTTCCTTCCTTCCTTCCTTCCTTCCTTCCTTCCTTCCTTCCTTCCTTCTTTCCTTCCTTCCTTCCTTCCTTCCTTCCTGCTTAGAGAGGGCTGTGAAGTGGTATATAAGTCTATTGCTATCTTCCTTCCTTCCTTCCTTCCTTCCTTCCTCCCTCCCTCCCTCCCTCCCTCCCTCCTTCTTTCCTCCTTTCCCTCTTTCCTTCCTTCTTTCCTTCTGGCTTTTCCTCTTGAAGAATGCAATTTGGGGAAAACGGATCCTGCTTTTCTCTGCGATTTGCACTTCTGTACACATATGCTAGGTTGAAAACGGCCTCACAACAGAAATGCCTACAGTGAGAAGTCTGTTACCATCCTCGGTAGCCAGAACCTTGGCGAAGAGGAACAAACCAACCTGTGTGACTGCCCATCCAGCCCTACAAAGAAGGGTTTTTTTAAAAAAAGTCTCCCGGGCTGTGTCAGAAGCTGAAGGTGAGAAGAAGAAAAACCAGCCCCTGCCGGAAACGGGCTGAATTCCTAGAAGCCAAAAGCGCTTCTCACCATAAGATGCTGCACTCATGGTTTCCCCTCTGAATCACTGAGAAGGTCTGACTGTGCAAAGGCGCCCCGAGGAGAACGGGCCTTTTTACACACAGGGTAAAAAGGGCATTTCCAACAAACCTCAGGCCGAGGCAGGACATGAGACCGGGGGCTTCCCCTCTGCAGGGCGAAGTGCATCAGCCTCTGCCAGGGGCCACCAGTTTGAAAGAGCCAGCCGAGGAAGAAGAAGAAGAAGAAGAAGAAGAAGAAGAAGAAGAAGAAGAAGAAGAAGAAGAAGAAGAAGAAGAAGAAGAAGAAGAAGAAGAAGAAGAAGAAGAAGAAGAAGAAGAAGAAGAAGAAGAAGAAGAAGAAGAAGAAGAAGAAGAAGAAGAAGAAGAAGAAGAAGAAACCCCACACACCTTCCTTCCTTTAAGAGGCCGCAGCACCTTTTTTCTCGGGAGAGCCTCCGGTGTGCAGGAGCAGCCGAGGGACATCTGGGCTTGACCCCTGAGTCAAAACAGGGGAAGCTCCCCAATGCTTTTTTGGGTGGGGGGGAGCTCAAAGGAGCCCAAGAGGATCACTTGCCCTGGCTTCTTATAGTCCATTTGGCACTTTAGTTGTTGGCAGCAATTCAAAGGAAAGAAAGGTGGGTGCTTATCTCAAGGGACTGTTTGGGACTCATTACAGGCTGGGAATGCACATAATTCCCAGCGTTGAATTAAACAAGAGTTGTTTGGACTAAGTATGTGCTTAATTATGGTCTCAGGAAGCCTTGGTCTGAACACCGGGCTCATCTCAGCCCCCCACCTGAATCTCCCAGGATAGGAAGTCTCCAATTCCAGTTTGAAGGCCAACCCAGCATTAAACCAGGATAGTGGTTAGCTATCTTTCACTAACACTAGTCATGGCATCCTGGTTCAAGGCAGCGAGTGAAAGCAGTTGTAGATTTTCTTGGTTTTAGCGCTGGGAGGGAGACGGTCACGTCCTTTTATCGACACGATGGCAGCCCGGCTTGTTCTCAGCTAATGCATCAAGGATCTCCGCATGTCACATTCCACCCCGGTACCAGCAGCCACTCAAACCAGGGTGTGAAAATGAGGTTCCGGTTATCTTTACCCAATAAAACGTGACCTCTGTTTAGGAGAAAGGTAAAGTTCAGTATTGATTGGCCCCTTCAACAATCTCCTCATAATTACTATTATCTCGCTGGCTTCATCTGGCGCAGAGTCCAATGATTTTGCAAAAATCTTGCACACCGGCTACTTCTTCACTTGGCCACTTGAAATTTGGGCCAAAGGATCGACGTGGGTTGCTTATTTTCCCATGGGTGGTTTTTATTTACATATTTATTTATTGGAGAGGGAGATTAAGAGAGTCATTACATTTGATTTTACTTTACCACTTGATCCTTCAGTAGATAAAGTGTTGGAGTCAGTGCAAGGAATGCTGAGGATTGCTTGCTCACCCCTGAGTTAATTATAACTAAACCCTGAGTTGTAAATGAGGCTTCAGTTCAACCTCCCTTCATTCTCCTCGAGTGGAGCAATGCGATCTTCTCTCGTGCTCTGCTACGCCCACACCTTCCTTATCATTTCAATGCCTTAATGGGCATCACGTGTACGTTGCAGTGCTGGGCCAGCAGCAGATATCAGCCTGGCTTTAAGGGGGTCTTTCAGGGGTGCCCTCCAAATAATCCAAGCCCAGGTCTGTATGCCACCTAACTCCACCCTTAATTCAGAACCCTGGCAGCGTCACGCCAACGATCTTCAAAACTAGGTTAATGATTGGTGCTGCGCGACCTACAAAAATGTGACTCTTGGGAGAAATCAGATACCAGATCTCCCAATGTGACTCATTCGGACTGTAGCATGACTTCCCTGCATGCGCTTATCTCACCTGGATTTATGGCGTGTCCCTATCCAAATCTCAAGCAGGGTAAACACAATGCCTTTCCTTATCTCGCATCTTCTCAACGGCCTTCCACTGGTCACCCAAGATGTTGTCATCTAGGATAACACTGACCTGGTTCTGTTTCAGGCTGTTTAGCTGCAGCGACCAGAGATTAAATCGACGATTCTCAGGGATCCTGATGTACGCATGAATCTGCATCCTCACGCCCGCACTCGCCCCTAATAATGTCCTGTCGACTCAACCCTCACACCTAACTTGGTATCTGACTTGCCAAGGTCCCAGTGGATAAATTCTGAAGATAAGGCGGACATCTGTAGACCTTTGAGGAGATACGTCCAATTCCTCGGTCAACATGCCAATGCCAACGAAGAGGGGAAACAAATACTCAGCCAGATAAGTGTTCAGAAGAGATTTGCTAGCACCTTTTTAGGCTATCAGGTCTTATTACAAGGCACGAGCTTTTGTGAGCTACAGATGGTGCCTTCTAATGAAATTTGCTAGTCTGAAAAGCTACTTCCAGATGCCTTCGGATTTTTGACTACCATCGATTAACACAATTCTCCTCCTATATACCATCTCCACGATAAAGTATTTATGTGGTGACATGAGCCAAGAATCTGATAATGGAGACTCTTCCAGATGTTTTGGCCTATAGCTTTCACCATCCAGGTGGGGATCATCAAAACTCCAAAAAGTTTGGAGGGTAACCCTTTCCCTGCAAGTTTTCTGAAAGTTGGGCTGAGGCAAGATTGGGTGATGAGGACAGCTCCACCAAAAAGAAAAAGGACAGCAAAGTCGTATCCATCTTCTCTGCCATCACCCCCTTATGCTTCCAATCTCCGCTTAAAGAGAAAGAATTGCTGCCGAAATTCCTTGCAGGGTGTGTGGGTCCATTTTAAAAACCTTTGGCTCGCCTTCTGCACAACTGCTGTGCTGTCTGAGGGGCTCCAAACCCCTCCTCACCACAAGTGCTTGGTTGAGTTGAACCTTCCAAGGGACTGTCGTCCACGTAGCCCAGGGAAGAGAAGAGTAAGGTGGCAAATGAGAGAGACATCAAAGCAAGAACAAACTGGAAAAGGAGAAACCAGGGCTGTCTTAAATCTTCCATCTAGGTCTAGCTATTGTGTTGCACCCTGGCCTGAGCTTGGTGCCGACACCTGGCTGTGCAAGGAGCTTTTATGGCCGGCCTCTCCTACTTGAAGGGGGCAAGCCGGGCAGCCTCCTGGCTGAAACCCCATGGCCTCGGTGCTCAGAATAGACCCCCACGGTTAGGGAGGGAGAGAAATTGATCACGGTGGCCACCTTTTCCCGGTTCGAGCACGGCTCAGTCGACGAAGGAGGTGGCGGCAGGCACTTTTCTGAAATGCAGCTTTAACAAACAGAAAGTGCTCCGGTGTTCCAGAAGCGAGTGTCATAAACAAGCAGGCACATGGCAAACATATTGATTTCCTCAGCCTTATCGCACAGCAACCCCTGTTCGGTTACCAAGATCCTTTAATATGTAATTTACTGCAAGAGGAGAGAAGGAGAAGGGGGGTGTCTAATATATTTACTGTAGAAAACCGATGGGCGAACACTCGGCTCCCCCCCACACACACACACACACACTCCATCCCTGCCGAGCAGCTGACAGCAGACCAGCAAAAAAGGAAGGAAGCTGCAATTTGTTCGGTTTTTGAGGTTGTCAGTGTTGCGGGTCCAAATTGAATCAAGGGGGTGTGGGGAACTAAAGACCGGCTGAGCAAAAAAAAAGGTCAATATCCCATAGGAGGTACACGTTCCCATGTTTGTGGGGAAGACACCAGTGATGAAATGCTACCGGTTCGGCCTGGTTCAGCCGAACTGATAGCAAAAATTGCTACCGGTTGGGCCGAACTGGTAGTAAAAAAAACTCCAACGATCAGCTGAGAGGAGGAAGAAGAGAAAAGCGTAGGATCGGCCCTCTCACTTGTCCCTGCACTTCTCTGTTCTTTATCCTCTCAACTGATTGGTGCAGCAGACCCTCCGCTGGTCTTTGGAAAGCTGCAAAATGCGCGATCATCGAACCATTCGAGAAACTGGTAGAATCCCACCACTGGAAGACACCCCAAACAGGTTGGGTCCCAGGTGTCCCTCAAAGGTGCAATTCATCCGAATCTCTTTCCAAAGTTGGGAGGAAACGCAACGGCCCCGTTTCTAAATCTGCATTGGGACGGGAGCGGGATTGTACTTTTATTCTTCAAAAGTTGGTTGGAACCGACTCAGTTGACAAAGAACAGGATTGAAGTCTAGGCTGCTGGTATTTCCCCCTCAAAGACCCCAAAGGACAAGAGAGAATGGCAGCTGGGGGGCAGGGGGGGAGGCAGCATCCTCCCCCATGTTAGTGGTTGAGTTCACACGCCACATTGAACCACACAGTGGAACTTGGTTGACGATAACTTCGTCAGTTGTGTGTGGTTTTTGCCCACCCGTCTTTCCAACCCAGCACGATGCGCCAAGCAAGGTAACTGTGGTTAATGCAGTAGACCATGCTGAAGGAAGACTTGGTGGCCAGGTTCTCATCCAGTGTCCAACTTCAAGAAGGTCAGTGGGTAGATGCAATGCAAGCACTTTTAATAAATAAGAATAATAGGGGCCCTGGGACTCCTTTCATCTCGGTTTTCAGAAGGCCCCACTTGGGCTGCTACCCTCGGTTTGAATGACGAGAAGGGTGACCGTCAGGCACACAGGCAGACGCCAAGGAAGCTCCCCAGCCATTCATCAGGTGCAGCTCAGCCCGGCCTTCCATGTCCGCTGGTCAGAGGCGGCCAAGGAAAACCATAGCGACTCCTAGAAGCCCTTCTATGGAGAGAAAGAGTTGAGCAGAGTTCAACCTCACAAGCCTGCGGTAATAAATGATTTGTAGCCTATGGTAAATCTTCCTGAACAGTTTAATGGGGAAATTAAAGTTTTAACCAAGGAAGCCCTTTGTGAGGCCAATGTGTTAGGAGGCTCGGCCACATTCAACACCCAAGCACTTCTTCTGGGGCCGAAGAAATAACGCGGATCGAACAGAATAACGGTCCTTCAAGCGTTGGATTTTCAAAACTCGGTGATTATTTATTTTGCCCATAAAGCCTGTGTTATGGCTTTTATGCTGGCCTTACAAAGAAAGCTAAGTCACCTTCATGAAAGGAAAGCGGTTATGACTGATGCATTTCCATGCTTCGGGGGGCCACCAATAATTCTAACCCACCATGGAGATCGGTCATCATCTAGGAAAAGCAATTCTTCTTCTTCTTTTTATTTTTTTTGCAAATGTTTGTTCAGGCTGGACTCCCTTTCATAAAAATCCAGGGTGGGCTGACCCGGAACGTGGGGATTCGCCCGCCAAAAACAGGGCTCCTGAGGGTATGCAAAGGGCCGACTGAAAACCTTGGGGAAGGCCACAATTTGAGCCCCTGTGCAGAAAGTAAAGGCCGAGCCCCACGATTGGGATATAATTCTGTAATATCAGCGCATGAAAGGCAGGAGAGGAGTTTACATTTCATAGCCTAAAATGTGATGTGATGTCCCCTGTCGTAAATCCTTTTTTTATATCGCATCTTAAGTAGATCTTCTGGAATTTACAAGATAAATACTGGTAATTTGATTCTTATCTCCTTTAAATCCAATTCTAAGCCAATTCCATGTAAGGGACCCTAATTATAGCCTAGGGAGAGAGTTGGGGGAGGGAGGAGGGAAGGTAACCTATCAGCGCTAACCATTTGCAACACTTAAAAGGGTGCAGAGTGCTGAAAAGTTAAATGGATTTCAAAGCTGCCCTGGTAGGGCTGTAATTTGTTAACGGAACATTATTTGCTGTGCCTGCTTCCATCAGAGATCACAAGGCTGCTGGGGGCGAGCGGATCAAGAGCGCTCAGAAAATGCTCTCAGCTTTGGCCAAGGTGGGTCTCCTTCGGTGGCAGCAGCGTTTGAGCGACCCGCCTCCCTTTGAAGCGCCCCCCACCCTCCCGGCCTTCCTGCAGAAGCTTCCCCCGTGATCCAGAAAGGAGACCCTGTAGAGATTCTCCGTCCTCCATGGTTGTCCCAAGGGTGCTTTTTCCAGGAGGCAACTGGACTTTCTTGTTTTTTCTTCTGAAGGTGTTTCGCTTCTCCTCCAAGAAGCTTCTTCAGCTCCGACTGGGTGGTGGGGAAGGGAAGGATTTATACTCCTTGCAGACAGCGGGTCGTTTGCCTCCTTTTCAGAGGGTCCTCGAGGCCACTTGGAGGTTCCTCTGTGTCCTCAGGGTTCACCTGAGCAGGGCAAATCCTTCCTGTGGTCTGCAATTTTTCCCCTGGGAATCCATTCCCACACAGTTCGAAAGGAGATCACCCCAAATTGTGTAGCTAAAAGTCTGCAGGGATTCTCAGTCCTCCAGGTCCTGGTTATCCCAAAGGTGCTGGACTTTCTTGCTTTTTCTTTTGAAGAGGTTTCCCTTCTCCTTCAAGAAGCCTAAGGAATAGAAATCATGGTGCTGGGAAGTGTGTGCAAGGGATAGAAATCCTTCCCTTCCGCACCATCCTGTCAGAGCAGAAGAAGCTTCTTGGAGGAGAAGAGAAATGTCTTCAAAAGAAGAAACAAGAGAAAGACTACCAAGATCCCCAGCTGGAAATCCTGCAAGTTTATCTACTGGGGCTTAAAAGAGGTAGTCCCTGACATATGACCAGGAGGGAGCCTGCCTATTCGGGTTGTATGCTGTGAGGGTCGTAAACAGAGACCCTTCTGCCCAATCACAGCACACGGCCACTTTCCCACTAGAAAGCAGAGCCAGCTGTGTGGCCAGACTGGTTCCAATTTGGGGTGGGGCTCATAACACACACACCCCCAGCTTCCAGAGACCTGGACCTGGACAGCTGCCTCCCTCTGCCTTAGGTGAGGCTGCTGCAGAGCACTAACCTGGCTTGCAAAATATTATTAGGCTTTTAATGGCATCGCATTACAAGGGAACCCAAATTGTGGTGGAGAAGAAGTGAAAAGGCCCAATTTGCATGACAAAAGGAGGCACCAAAATAGCATGTACAGAACGGCTCTTGCCCGCATCTGCTCCAAACACCAGGCTGTCGCCTCTTCCAACCAAGGAGCTGGTTGAGCAGGCTGTGGAGGAGAAGGCTTGGCTACTTCAGCAACGACCTTGGGGAGTCCCTGGGGAGGTGGGGTGTTTTCAAAATCCCCTTCTTGCAAGTGAAGGACCCTGGGAAGCCTGGTGTTCCTGCAGGCCTTGAGTTGGGCATCACCGGCAAGGACAGCTGGAGTGACCAGGTGGAGCTGGTAGGGCTCAAATAGGCAGGTGAGAAGGCTGTGGATGGACAATTACTCCACCAGTAAAGAGCAGGTGGAGCTTCCGTGGCACCGTGGTGGCTGCCCTCTTTGGCCACACCTGTGGACACTGCTGGACTGGACTTTCAGAGTCCACCAGGGAAGAACAAAAGGCTGAACAGACACAGAAGGTTTTCATGGTGGTCCCGGGGAGCCCCACTGCCCTGAAAGGGAGAACTGTAAATAAATAGGCCCATTGTGGCTCATCCTTGACCTCTGGACCCGCTACTGTAAGCTCCCCGGCCTTCAGACAAAAGGCCGGCCTTCCAGATGCCTCCGGTGGGGAAGCAGCTCTGCTCCCAGGGTGACCAAAGGTGGGTGGGGGGCAGGGAAGGGAGGGTCCTGAGGGAGAGATGGGGGGGCTCCACTAAATGCATTGGGGAGCAGCTTTGGGTGCTGGGCTGAGTAAGGAAGAAGGCAAGCGGTCAAGATAGATTTCCTTCAAACAAGGAGTTCAGACAAATAGTAAGCAACCACCTAACCAAGAAGCCACTCAGAAAGGACAAGCAAACCCTCCTCCCTTCCAGCACTGATGATGCTACCTAGTTGGGTTGTGAAATGTTTGCAAGAAAACAGCCAAGCTCAGAGAGCATCAAGGATCCCAAAGTCCTTCCCTCTTCCTCCTCTCTCAAACCTCATAGTTGTGCTCCGTCTCTTGCGGTTCCTCTGCCTCCCTGCCAAGACCAGAGGGTCTACATGATGAGCCATTCAGGTCATGGCTGCCCCATAGGCAACTCAGGTTTCCTGGGTTATTTTTCCCCCTTGAAAACCTTGGGAACTAGAGAAGCTTCTTGGCTGAGAAGTGAAATGTTTTCAAGGAAAAAAAAAACCCCCAAGGAAGTCCAGTTGCCTTTTGGGAAAGCTGCTTTGGGAGCCGAGAGAGCACCAACCCCCCACCACCACCACGTTTCCTCCTCTGTGCCCATGTGGATTCAACTTGGATCCTTTGCTGACAGTCTCCCCTCCCCCCCACCCCGAGACCCCCCAGCCGGCAGGATAGCTGAAGGGTCCCACCCAAGAGAAAACCGCCCATCAAGGCATTCTGACTTCTCTAGGAATAAATCGGAGTTTCCGCTTGACTCCTCCCTGGAACAAGAATCAATATTCATCTCTTCCTCCCATGAAGGGATTTGGGGGGGATTGGGACCCTCCCCCAAGAAGGCCGACCAAGAAGGTGCATCAGAAGCAAACTGAGGCCTTTCTGTTCTTGGAAATAAGTATTTCTGGAGTTTTTTTTTTTTAAAGCATAAAACACCCCAGATTTCCCTAGAAGCCTCCAACTCTCGGACCCCAGATGCATTTCCTGCACAGGAGGGGGGGGGGGGCTGCTGTGCCTGGGCCAGACCGCCCCCCAGCCCAGCCACGTCCCTACCCGTCTCTCGGTGATCGCCAGGGGAGGCTGCTGCGGCTTTTCCCCCCTCTAAATAATGCATTTGCCAGCCCTCATTAATGCCAGCGAGGGGCTTGATATACCTCTCTGCCTTGCTTTAAGTTACATCTGGGTAGAAGAGCCGCCTCTAGCTAAAGGGCCAGATAAGCTCCGGATCGATACCGGCAAAGGCTTCGAATTCTTTAAATCAGGAGGCCCGTTTGCAAAACCTCCCTGGAGCCTCCGGGAAAGATACAGCGGGAGACGCCAATAGATCAGCCCCCATTATGGGGAAATCTCTGCTTACCAGCCTGGCTGGCCAGCCGTCCCAATTGCTGGCCCCAAAGGGCTTCACCCCCTTCCTGCCAGACAGGTGGGGCTGGGAGAGGAGGACAAGGGGGAGTTGGGGTCGCTCCAAGCAAGACCCTCCAGAAATGCTCAGCCTCCTGGACAAGGAAGCCCAGGTAGATCCACAACTCTGTCGTTATTATTTGGGGAGCGTTTTGGTTCTCTGCCGATTTCTGGCTGTCCCACTAAGTTGATTCACAGAGTGGATAAAAAGGAAAGGGGTTTCTCACAGTTGTCTTCTCATAAGTCCTTTTGGACTCTTCCTGACACCCCCTTTTCCATGAAGCCCAAACCAAGTTTGCACGACCCCCTTGAAGCTCCAATGCACATAACGGAAACCTCTCCGCATTTTGGAAGGCTGTGTAGGGCTACGGCCGGTACTAAGCTTCACTGAGGAGGAGGAGGGCGCTGCTGTCTCATGATTTTAAGACAGCCGCCAGCAACCCTTTCTAGGCACCGGGTGCTATGGAACAATCCGACCCAAATCTCATGAGGCTCTGCCCATTTGACGCCGTCTCACCCCCTGTGACCTTGCAAAATTTCAGCCACTTCTTTAAAATGGGATTTTTCCCTATTGAATTGGGGGATCCATGAGTGGCCTTTGGGGGTGTCCTAGATGCCTCGGAGCTTAAGAAACGTTCCGTAAGTTTTTCCATATTTTTATTTATTTATTTTATTTGGTTTGCCAATTGCTTACAAGATAATAGGTATAAGTATAAACATAGTTATGATTACATGAAATGGACACATAGAAGAAAAATAAAAAGAAACAATAGGACAGGGACGGTTGGCACATTGGTGCACTTACGCACGCCCGCTACAGACCTCTTAGGAAAGGGGTGAGGTCAATAGTAGATAATCTAAGGTTAAAGTTTTTGGGGTTTGGGGAACAAAAATACAGAGTCAGGTAGAGGATTCCAGACATTGACCACTCTGTGGCTGAAGTCGTATTTCCTGCAATCAAGTTTGGTGCGGTTTACCTTGAGTTTGTATCTATTGTTTGCTCTTGTGTTGTTATGGCTGAAGCTGAAGTATTCACTGACAGGCAGGACATTGCAATGTATGATTTTATATACTTTATATAAAATTTTTTACATACTTTATATAATTTTTATATATATTATATATAAATTTTATACACTTTACATAATGATTTTATATACTTTATATAAAAAGCTACCTATCTGGGCTGGAATAAGCTTTCCTGTCTTGGGCAGGGGGCTGGACTAGAGGACCTCCATGGTTGATTCTGGACCTAAATTCAAGGGTGGGATTCAAAAATCCCAGCAACCAGTTTGCTGCCTGGTTTCCTGGATGGGCGTGGCCATGATGGGCGTGGCCTACCGGAACTTCTGGGAGGGCCGTTTTTCACCCTCCACACAGACCCTGCACTTACCTGCCTCCAAAACGGGCTGTGTGGAGGGGAGGGGCAGGGTGGGTGGGGCCAGCCAGTCGGTTCAACTACCGGTCCGGCAAACCAGGGGTAAATTTAACATCCGGTTCGCCTGAACTGGTCCGAACTGGCTGAATCCTATCCCTGGGCGTCAGTATCCCCCTGCAATGTCCCTACATCTATCTCTTTACATCGTTCTCTCTCAGTGTTTCTCATCCTAGGGAATTTGAAGACGGGTGGACTTCAACTCCCAGAATTCCCCAATCAGCATGCTGGGGGAATTATGGACATTGATCCACCCATCTTCAAACTGCCAAAGAGGAGAAAAGCCACTCTGGAGGATTAAATAGCTTCTATTTGGCCCGTGTGTCGCCATTTTGTCGTCAAGGTGTAAGGACCCCACGGAGGGAGAACCGTCCCTCACCTCAACGGAGGTTGGGAAATGGGTTAGCACCTCTGCAATCAACCCCGAGCAATGACAACCCAGCCTCCGACACACCCCCTTTCTTCCTCCTCTCTCTCTCCCCTACACAACGACAGCTCCGAGTGCCTTGCAAAGAGTGTGGCGGTGCAACCACAAGGACCCTTCAGTCATCGACAGATGAAGTTTTGTCACCTCCGGCAGAAGGCCGAACACACGCACGGCTCCCCCCTCCCCAGCAGTTAACGCAGCCCAGATGAGAACACTTTCTATTTAAAAAGAGAGAAAGGAAAACCAAGATAGGCTCATCCGTTCAGTTAGCACTTCCCTCTTTTGGGGTGGGCGAAGCAGCGAAGTCTTTGTCCCTGGTGAGGGGTGTGTGGTTTGTAGAGTTTGATCTTTGATCATGGGGGGGAACACCACGCAGTGCCTTCAGCCGCGTTTGGAGGGGCCCTGGCAGCCCCCTAACATTCAAAGCCCAAGCAAGTCTATCTCAAAGGAAGAAGGCCATCCATGCAGGCAGAGACCGTGGGTCCCATTTGCAAAAATGGCTCTGGTTCCTCCCAACAACACAAATCTCTGATTTTAGGAAGCGCCAGACGATCTTTGCCTTCTTTCTATAAGTGGCACCCAATGTCAGAACTTGGGTCCTCGCAATCTTAATAGCCTCAGGATTTATTTAGCCAATCTTATTCCAGATACGGAGGACACAGGAAAGTCTGCCCAAAAAAATCCTCTGATCCAGCTTAAACATCCCACTAACTTTTTTTCATCCATATGATATCGGGGGAAAAGAAATAAAGAATAGGAATAAACCTATTTTTGGCTGTACTGTTTTTGTTTATTGTTATTATTTAACATAGAACAATTCCTAGGTGTTTTGGATTACTAAATATTCTCCCTTTTTGCCTCTCTCTCTCTCTCTCTCTCTCTCCCCCCCCCTCTCTCTCTCTCGTGTGTGTGTGTGTGTGTGTGTGTGTGTGTATACATGGGTGGGTGAGTGCAGTTGTATTCTGAGGTCTCTAAAAGTTTAAGAAGAACTAATGGAAAAGTATGTGTGAATCTCAGCCGTGGGGCGCAAATTCACATAGAGAAGCATCCCTTCATTATACATTTTTTGGCCAAAGAAAGCGAAGGGCACTAGGAAGTGGGTTCTCCAATTCACACGTTCATCTGCTTTTCCACGGAAGGAACAGAAAAATCCACGCCGGTTGAAATGGCTTCTGTTTCCTCAGCGCTTTTCCACTTGCACCTGTCACCTCTCCAACTTAACAGAAACTGTCTTTTTCCCCCTTTAAGACACTTTTCAGTTACCCTTCAAAATACATTTGTATGAACAGTTACAAGAAGCGTGAATCATATTGCCGCCTTTACACTCTTCTATTATTTACTATAAATCACTGTCAGAACAGGAAGGATGGAAATACAGCCGCTCAGACTAAGAGTGAACCAGATTATCATCTGTAATTTTATGAGGTAAAACCCGTAACGCCGACTTGAGCAACAGACAAAGGTCTGTAACCACCACATTCCTCATTATTCTTTGGTGAAATAAAGGACCTAAAGTGACAGGGTGGCCACCAGCCACGGCCAAGTATTAAAGTCGTCCTGTTCCTATTTTTAAGTCCATTTTTAAGGGCACTTGAAAGAGAGATTTTGCATTTCTGAATATTTCCACTGCATCAAATGACAGCTTTCCTAGACGTCATCTTGGAAACACGAGTGTGTGCCGAAGATGCAACATTCATCCACACATCTGTATAAATGAACTCATCATTAAAAAATATAATCCAGCTGGGCTCACAAAAAGAAAAATATTGCCCTGATGAAGGCAAACTGCAAGTTCTTGGGATGTTCTGGTTAACTGAGCAACTGGCCCAACATTTAAGAGTCTCTTTTCAGTTCTATAAGTCCTGGAGGACAACATGGTCTTTATTTTGAAATAGCAATACAGAGAAAATAAAACACTAAGAAAATCGGCGAACCCAGGAACGATCAAGAACTGGAAAAGCCAGTGACCAACCACCAGGCCAGCAACCCCAATACACCCAAGAAACATTACACTGGGGTGTCTCAGAAGTTTCTAGAAGGTGAAGAACTGGGAGCAGCCGTTTCTCTGTGGCAGCCTCTCTTGTTTCAGTTGCATGTTATTTCTAAATCGCCAATTCTCAGTTATATTTAGCATCCCTTTTAATGAAAAAAGCGACATTCGGCTTGCTTGAGAGGAGAAGCGGCTAAGTAGACCTCACGGAAGTGTGAAGTACAATCTAGACAGGATAATGTTGAATGGGAATCTCCATACGTTCCATGGAGACCAGCCCAAATTGTCAAAGCATTCATGAGCAGAGAGCGGGGTTGAAAGCTCACGCATCGTGCACGGAGCAACCTTTCTTAACTAGGCGTCCTCCAGATCTCTGAGGTCGCAACTCTCAGTATCTGCAACCCACCAGAAGTCTGACGCTTCTGCTGCCAGCTCAAGAGGGGCTAAATGTAGGACACCGAAGACCTTTAAAAGATGGAGATCCGTGGATCTGGCCTCCGTCCCACAGGCGGGTTTACAGCTTTGTGGGATTTTTGAGAAGATTTGCTTATGTTTTGGTGGAGAAATTTGGCTCCGCACAACCTTCTCCCTCCACCTTTTTTGGCCATCTTTCAAATTCCTCATAAAGTCCTTCTCTCACCCCCTCCCTCACACCCTGGTACAAAATTGCCCGTGCCTTCTCTGTGATGAAAGCAACAAACAACAAAAGAACGGACTTTGCATTGTTCCTTGTTTGCTTCCTGGGACAATAAACTTTTCGAGGAGATACCGGAGTTCTTGAAATAGTTGGCTAAGTTCTGCAAACACTGGACAGCAAAACCACAGCACCCAATTTAAACAGCTCGGGATTGGAGTCTTGCAGGACAGATCACAGGAGTGATTGGGAGGTTGGGAGGAATGAGTGTATTCCATTTATCTAATCCAATCTGAGTTGTACAAACACAAATGCATACATACACTAACACACACTTTATTTCAAGAAGGCTCAGCCTGCAAATATGCTAGTACGCCAACGTGACCCAAAAGAAAGGACAGTATGTATGCCTCACACCAGTGTTTTTCAACCTTGGTAATTGTCATCTTCTGGACTTCAATTCCCAGAAAACTCCAGCTACGCCTTGCACTATCACAACCACATCTACACACTGCATTTACAGAAAGAAATATGCAGAGGTCCAGAACTCCAGCTGAGTTACAGCATCATCTGTATGCAAAACTAATTTACTTTTTTTTTTAGCATGATTTAGTGTGGTGAGCCCAAGCACACAGCAAAATAGAGACAGAGATAGAGATCTACGCCCATCAATATATCTACCATCTTCGGTTTAGCATAATAAACTACAAATGACTCAGAAATTGATTGTATGCAACTCCGAATGTCGGCGCAGAGTTATCCAATTCCAAATGTACAAAAGAAAAAAGTTCCATTTTTAAAAAAAAAAAATGCACCCAAGTGTGCTTGAGGATTATGTACAAGTTATGTACAAGACACAAATATGTACACACCCATTTTGCACAAGTGCGCTAAGCGTTCGTTTTATTGCTGGTGGTCCATTCCTCCCACCACGCCTAGATCTTCCCTTTGATCTGAAATTGTCTCCAACTTCGTTGCTTTTGTATATATAATACAAAATGTATAATATTTATATTAGAAAAAAAACCCAGAAGTTTAAGCACCGTCCAACAGAGCACCCAAGGCTAACAGCACCGAGATAGACTTGGATTAAGTGCCACATTGCTGGTACCAAATTGTCCGGGAAGGGTACCATCCACCTTCCCTGCACAATTGGCTACGGACTGTCTCTCTTTCTCCTTTTTTTAAAAAATGCAAAGACGGTATAAAGCATCCTTGGAAAAAGAAAGCGCCTTTGACCCCAGAGGTTAAACCCCAAGGAGCGGGCTTAAGCAACTCCGTTTACAGCCCAAAGGCTCCACTTGGGCCTCTCTGACCCTAAACGAAGGGGGCAGCCTTTCTGGGGGACGGGACTGGGTTGCCCTTTTCGCCCTCTTAAACCAGGGGTCTCCATCCTTGGCCACTGTAAGACTTGTGGACTTCAACTCCCAGAGTTCCTCAGCCCCGATGCCCCCCCCCACCCCCAAAAAATAATCATGGGGGGTTTTGTCCACTAGGGGGAGAAGCTCTGAATATCGCCAACAAGGGGAGGGGGGGTTGTTCCAGATTCTCCCCCCCCCATTACAAGCAAGATGCTTTTTGAGGATGCTGTAATTTAGTCACCGATTGAGGTTACAATGGCACTGGAAAAAGTGACCCAAGACCTACGTTCCTCACACTTATGACCGTCACAGCCTCCCTTGTGGTCACGTGAGATCAAAATTTGGACGCTTGGCCACCAACTTGTATTTATGACGGGCTGCCGTGTCCCGGGGTCACACGATCCCCTTCTGCCGACCTTCTGGCAAGCAGAGTTGAGGGGGGGAAGCCCGATTCACTTAACAACTGCAGCAAGGGAGGTCATAAAATGGAGCAAGTCGAGGGCTACCTATAAAGGCAGGCATAGAAAGCTCCTCCTTTTGCTCCAGCAGGATCAGAAAGTGATGCTTATAGGTCAAAATTGCCCTGGGTAAAAGACAACTGTTCCCCGCTCCTTGCACATCCGTGGCAGTCGTTTCCGGCTATAGGGGGTGCTGCTCATCTCCGTTGCAAAGCTGAAGGAGAGCCGGCGCTGTCCGAAGACGCCTCCGTGGTCACGTGGCCGGCAGGACTAAACGCCTTCGAAGGCGCACGGAGCGCTCTTCCCTTCCCACCAAAGGGATCCCAAGTTCCTCTACTTGCATTTTTTACACGCTTTCAAACTGCTCGGTTGGCAGAAGCCGCTGGGACCAGGAAGGGGAGCTCACTCCATTACGCGGTGCTGGGGATTCGAACTGCCAAACTGCCGACCTTCCTGATCCACAAGCTCAGCCTCTTAGCCACTGAGCCAAAAGTCACAATGACCCCATATTTTGGGGGGTGCTGGAGATGTAGGGCCCCTTTCTGTTCTAAGCATCCCTTTCCATCCTAAACTCCCTGGGCCCTTGCAGCATCTCCTAAAGGCGCAGCCTCCCCCGGCCTTCCCTCCAGAGCAGGAGAGCTCTTGCCTCCCCCGGGGTCTTCTGAGACCCACTTCGCCTACCTCCACCACCTCCTCCCCACTTGGCCTGGCCGAGAGCTGGCATCCCAGGCCATCTCGGCATCTCCCGTCCACTAGCTAGGAGCGTCACCTCAAGGAAAGCAAAAAAGAAACACCTTTCCAGCTAGGGGCCCACCGGTTCCGAGGCTTGCAGGCTGCCATCTTACATTTCCCAGCATGGCCCCAAGGCGGTGCCAGCGGAAGGCACTGTGGGGAAGCCAGCCTGGCCCTCTGCTTCGGGAAGGTTGTGACCCCTTAACCGGGCACCTCCTGAAAGCTGGACGAGGAGACCCGAGAGAGCTGAGGGCGAAGGCGCTTTCTCCTCCCGAAGTCAGGCCAGGAGAAGGGGGGGCCCTGACACCCCCGTGACACAAGCCAGGTCTGGCCGGTATGAATGGGACAGGCTAATTTACACAGGAAGTAAGTACTTACCCGACCCTTCATCCCAACACACAAAAATATCGGCCATATCTGGAAACAATTATAGCCAGTTAACATGATCGCCTGCCGCTAAAATTAACTGCAAACAGAAATATTTTTTTTCCACGTCCTCGGCATCAGGCGGTGGAGCGGCCCCCGGGTTTGATGGATGGGAAATATGCGGTAATTACTCATTTTTAGAAGTCCTTCCTTGAAACCATCAGGGTGGGTAAAACAGTTGCTAATTATGAATGAAAAGGAGCCCCTCACCAGGGAAGCCAATCAAAACTGCTCGGGCGGGCGCTGGGAGAAGGAAACGATGAATCTGCTCCGCGTTTGAAAAGAGCAGGCAATTACTCAGACGTCGCGTTGGGTGTCATTGTGACATTCACAATTATTTGTGGCATCTTTGGGGTAAATGAGGGAGGGGGCTTCCTTTTCCATGATGTTTTAGTGGCCTTTGTTTCTTCTCCTAAGGGTGCAAGCCAAGGCTGCAGCGTTCGGCTGCAAAAGAAAGTTGCATCCCAGGTTTAAGAGAGAGGGAAAGGGAGACAGAGAGAGAGAGAGAGAGAGAAAGATGGAGATAGAGGGGGGGAGGGAGAGAGAGAGAGAGAGAATGAGAATCATCAATTTTAGTTGTGGTTAATTCAACTTTGCAAAAGAGGGTGAGAACTGACAGCCGTTGAAATTAAATGGCCAATAACGAGGTTGTGGCTCACTGCTCCTTTCATCCTTCAAGTATTTCTTCCTTCCCTTGAAGATAGTCAAGCCTGTGTGAATTGGCTGGGTTGATGGCCCACAACATCTGTGTGTGTGTGTGTGTGTGTGTGTGTGTGTGTGTGAGTGAGTGAGTGATAGAGAGAGAGAGGAGGGAGGGAGGGGAGGGGGGGAGGCGGGAGAGAGGAAGAGGAAGCAAAAGACGTTACCATTGGCTGGTGCATCAGACGGCCAAGTCAAAGGACCCCCAGGGTGGCTGTGCTGATTTGAAGGGGACCATCCTTGGCATCCTGTCATCTTACAAGATTGTGGGGCCCTTCCAAGCACCATCAGTCAAAAAGCAGAGGCTATGGGGCCATTTTAAGAGAGAAATTCATTAATTAGGGTCAGGAAGTTGTCTCCTACTTCAAAGGATTTGGACAGATCAGAGCCAGGAAAGTCAAATGTTCCACATGCGAATCCTTGGCCAAAAGCCCCGCCAGGCTCTCCCAGATGCTCAGACCCAGCTTCGTGGGTCTCCAAAGCTCTGCAGTGATCAACAAGCTATTAACTAGGTTTACACCATCCATCAGGCGGCCGTCGCTGCTGCTGTTGCTGCTGAGCCATCATCCTTTTTGCACTGAGCCAAGGAAGGAAGGAAGGGATTTCCTCTTGCGGAGGCCCTGATGGCTCCCCGAATCACTTCAGGTCTCAGGTCAGTTAATCCTGGGAAGCCCCCTCAGCCGTTGAGCCCCGAGAGGGAGCCGAGGTCACTTCCCTCCTCTGGACTTCACCCGCCTTCTCAAGCCAGGCCAAAATGGCCGGCTTGGGGTCCCTTCAGCGAAGTTGCCACGATGTTGTCAATCACCAGTGGTCCATTGGCTTTGTTTGGGAGGGAGGGAGGCAGCTCCACTTTTAGGGAAGCCCCCTGCCCCCATTTCCCCAAGCTAAGCTGCTTGCAGGAGTCTGACTTGATGCAGTTGTAGAAAGCGTTAAACTTCCCATTTGCGCCAGGAATAATGCTCCACCACCAATAAATTCAGATGATGATGACGATGATGATTTAGAAACCCAAGGCTTTCCCTATTGAGAGCAGAAGTCAACAAAGCAACGCCTTGAGTTTCAATCTTTCCAAAGGGCAGCAGATGGTCTGGAAGGTGCCTTAGCATGCCTGGTCACACTTCTACTCCACACGACGCATCAGCTTCCAGTGGCCAATCCAGGACCAGCAGAAATGGTGTAGCTTGTGCAGGAGGTTGGACTATAAAACCTCCAAGGTGCCTTCTAACTCTGTTATTCTCATTTGTGGGACAGCCTCTCCCTGATTATATCTACCCACCCCACTAGACCCAGCAGGGAAGGTGATCCCATTGGTCAAAGTGGTTATCTTGTGGGACCCAGGACTTTTCTGTTAGGGTGCCTGCTCTCTGGAAGGCTGTGTCCCGCAACTCCAGAGAGTAGGTTGGCCCAGAATGGCCATCCTGCGAGCATTCCCAGGCAAAAGGGTTGCTGTGTTAGGGAAAGCCCATGACTTGGTTGTTATTTATCTAGCTGGTGCCTCAGTTGTTATTTATGCTCCATATTAAGTTTGATTCATGTAGTTTTTATATGTTGTAAATGCCCTGGGTTGCTACTGAGAAAGGCACACTCTATCTATCAATCAGTCGGTCAGTCAGTCTGTCCATCCGTCCATTGGTCAACCCATCCACCCATCATCCATCCACCCATCATCCATCCACCCACTCACCCACCCACCCACCCATCATCCATCTATCCACCTTCCATCCATCCATCATCCTTCATCCATCTACTCTTCATCCACCCATCCACCCATCCTCCATCCATCCATCCATCATCCACCCATCCATCCATCCATCATCCACCCATCTAACCATCATCCATCCATCCATCCATCATCCATCCACCCATCATCCACCCATTCATCCATTCCATCCATCCATCCATCCACCCATCATCCATCCATCCATCCATCATCCACCCATCTAACCATCATCCATCCATCCACCCATCATCCATCCACCCATCATCCACCCATTCATCCATTCCATCCATCCATCCATCCACCCATCATCCATCCATCATCCATCCATCCATCTATCAATTATCCATCTACCCCTCATCCATCCATCTACCCCTCATCCATCCATCATCCATCCATCCATCTATCCATTATCCATCTACCCATCATCCATCCATCTACCCCTCATCCATCCATCTAACCATCATCCATCCATCCCTCCATCCATCCATCCATCCATCCATCCATCCATCCATCCCTCCATCCATGACATCAAAGTCACCACCAAAGGGAGGAACTGCCAAAGTCACTCAATATCTTCTCCCTGCCCAAGGTCTCTTGGAAGGACAAGTGGACCTCAGGCCCCGTTCTCCACCACCAGCCTGCATTCCGTGGATGGAAACAATTAGCTCCTTCAAGGCCCCACACCGCTCTCCACCTCCAATGAGAAACAGCTCCCCCCTCCCCCTGGCTTTCTCTGGGGAGGGCTCCTTCCAGGCTCCCACCTCCCGACCGGGGTCAGGGCCCTGAACCTGGCCAGCAGCACTCATTTCCGGAGTCCTCTCAGCCATAAAGCAAAGAAGAAGCCCCTCCATGGCTGGACCAGGGCTGGCCCACAAAGACCCTCGTCGCTGCACTGCTTCCCATTAGCCGGTTGCAATGCCAGGTGCCACTAATAAGGTCCATCAGCCAGAAAGCCAAGCCAGCCCAGACACATTCTGGAAGTTATCACTGTCAAACTTTTTTTTGGGGGGGGGGGTGGTGAGGGGGTGGACGGAGGAGGAGAAGTCAGGACTGGGGAGAGGCCAGAGGCAGTCCATCACAGAACACAAGATAGAGAAACATACGCGGACTCATTGCCTTCTCCAAGATCCAAAGCTGGAGGTGATCACAGCCTTTGGCCAACATGCTGGAGATGCAACAGTACCACTGTTGATTTTTTGATTATACCCTGAGTGCGCACACACACACACCCCTGATCCAAAGCATGGGACGAGCCTCCCCCCCCTCCTCAAATTCCAAGCATCACTCTGAAATAAAAGGATAACTGCTTTTGAAAAAGAGAACGATGCTTTCATTTATTTCACTGAGTTTAAAAGCAATCCCCTGCTTCCCCAAAACTGGCAACTTAAAAACTGCAATCGATGTAAACGTTAAATGAAATCTGACCATCTCTGAACCTTGTTGGAAACTTTCTATTTTGCAAAAGCAGACAGACCCACGCTCAACGTCTGTCCCATGGGTCAGAACCATCAGCCCCATTTGGAAGAGAGAAACCGGTGCTAGCCAAATTGCAAGTCTCGAGGGAGAAGGAAGTTTATCCAAGAGGTTCGAGAAGACTCAAACTCAGGGGTCTTCAAAGATCTTTGGGAAGCAATAACGGAATCACAGTCTGAATTTCTTCTGTCTGTATATCTTTTGTTGCACACATTTTGCCCAGAAATATGTTATCGCTGTTTTCTAACACACAGAATTTAGTAAAAAATAAAAATAAAGCACCATTCAAAAGAATGGCAGAAAATCAATTAACGCTGACATTCACTTGCGATTCTAAAAAATAACGTGATGAATTAGAAAGTCCATGTGCAGATTTAGCTAAAATTCCTCAAATTATCCCACATTTTAAATTAAGGTTTATACAGTTCTGGAACGTTAGTTAGCTTTTGAGATGAGACGTATCACTTTGCATTAATAAATGGTGAAAAGCAGTAACATGAGTAACTCAAGGTATATGGAAATTCTTCAGATTTCCCAGTAAGTGTGATAAAATATTGTACATCAAACATTATTAAAGTATGTGTCAACTTTTTCAGACAAATAAGAATGAAATCTGGCCATAGTCAAAGCTCGAAACAATAGAAATTGACTCTCATTTCCCCAGCATCCCGCTGCCCTTTGGAAATCACGATTATTAATAAAGCCTCTTTAGTTTTTCTGATCTGGGTCTTAAAAATTGTTTAAACCAAATGACCTCCAAAGAAGGGGGAGTGAGCAGGAAATCAAGAAACCACAGGCCCTGGTAGCGATGTGTCACGTCTCATAAAAATCCAGGTTGCAATAAATATCAGGGACACCAAAATTGTCAGCACCTTCGAGCTGAAATATTCCAGATTAGATGCCCTGGTTTAAAAATGACCAACGAAGTTTAACTAAATCTGGGGCATACCGTGGGAGGAAACAGCTCCTTGGTGGCAATGGATTGTTGAAATGTTAGTTCCACTACTGGGAAGAGAGTGTTGCCAGATAACACAAGTTCACAACTGGTTTAAGCATGTTCACAAGCGCCTAGCTCTGCTTTCATTGTTGCCCTAAGGAAAACCCACCAACAGGAGTTGCAGCTACGTCCAGTTCAAGAGGATTAGTCTTCCCGTTGTCGTCCTCCGAAACAAACCCTTAATTAGCTTCTCCTAGATTATCCCATCCATTTTGACATCATACACATTTAATAATAAAAAAGCAAAATACAAATTATCACGTCATTTAGAAAGGACGACGCTATCTGGATCTTCCTTTTTGACCCTACTTTATTCCCCGTCCCTGGGGGAAAAAAAACTAGCCAGACTGTGTTAAGAGCATCATCAATAAATAATTTTGCCAACTACAGGTGTTGCTTCAATTACATCTAAAAGAGCACAGAACATGACGCTTTAAAAAAGCAGCTTTTTTTAGACGAGAAAAACTCCCCCACCAGCCTTTCTATTTCTTTTTTTAAAAGCACCTTTTTAAGACTGGAAAAATCTGCCACCTTACTCATCAATTCACCGGTTCGCGTGGAGTCAAGCAAGCGTTTGACGGGATTAAGGCAATTCAAGGGAGGGAAGAAATCCAAACCTTGGAGTGAGACCGGCAGGGACGGGAGAAGCAACCCAGGAGATATCAACCAGCTCTGGCCATTCCAGAAGGGCTCCGTATTTAAGATCCCTAACTGGGACGCTGGCCAGCCGGCCAAGGGCACCTCCGTGCCAGAGCACCTTGGGAAGAAAGCAAGCGCCTTCCTCACCCTTGAGCCAGAGGTTATCAAGGGAGGAATCCTTCCTGGCGTGACCTGGCCTTCAAAAGCCGGCCGTGGATTGACAGAAGAGCCTGTCTTCCTAACTTCCACAATATTTGAGACCTGGCTTCTCCCTGTTTGCTTCCTGGACAGGTCGGGGGGGAAAAACGTTTCCACAGCCCACGGGAGGAACTGAAATGGTGACACACGCCCAACGTTAAGGAACTGCAGAGAGAAGGCAAGCCAGGTTGTGAGGCTCAGGACATCCCTGGGGGGCTTCAGATCCCTCTGTCCTCCTGGGGGATCCAGGAAAGGTGCTCCAAGCCCCCTCTGGCTTGCTCCTCTCTTCCCATTATCCTCAGGTCTTCAGGAGGCTCAACGTACCCCAAGAAGCAGTGCCCCTCACTCAGGTGTTTCAACTCAGAAGCAGAAGTAACTGGTCCCTGTCTACAGAAGAGCTCAGGAGACCCAAGGCTAGCTAGCAGGGGCGAGGGGCTGAAGAGCCAACCCTGAATGCTTGGAAAGCCATTTTTGTGGGAGGGGGATCCGCCCTTCCTAGGTGGCCTGATGGCCGAGGGGCTGACCTCGACGGGCAAAGCGCTTGGGAGGGGCACCAGAGGCAGCCCACCTGCCCATAAATTGTGGCCCTGCCAGCCCAGATGGAGTTTCTGTTCCTAAAAGCCACCAAGCCCAAAGCAGCCAGCTCCTCGCTGGTCTTGCCAATGTACATTATGTACATTTTGGACTACAGTAATTAAACTTGTCGGCTCATTA
The DNA here is from genome assembly GCF_049901715.1 of Pseudonaja textilis. Lineage (NCBI taxonomy): Eukaryota > Metazoa > Chordata > Lepidosauria > Squamata > Elapidae > Pseudonaja > Pseudonaja textilis. The sequence continues at coordinate 26,378,850 of NC_141998.1, forward strand.
AAACATCTCTGAGCATCTTCTGCATTGTGGCTCAAATCCTATTAGCCGGCTGCCTTGTAATATGTTTACACAGTATTAGAGGCACAAGAAATATGCTTCCCTCTGCACCTCCGCTACAAATGTTTGCACAAGACGAAGCCACGGGGCTGCTGGGCACCAATTCTGTTTTTCTGCATGACAAGTAAGGCCAGGTGCAGCCGAGCGGGCCTGCCAAGCCTTCTCTACCTTCTGGACCCACGCAGACAGACTGAGGAGGGGAGGGGGGGGTCCTAATTGGGGCTGAGCAAAGAAACACCCCGCACCCCCCGAAAGGATCAACAGCCTGTCCAGGAAACGGAGAAGCCCAGGAGCGAAGCGCAAACCGGCATGCATGAAAACAGGAATAAGTGGGTAAGAATAAGAATCTCTCAAGAAAATGCTGCTTCTGCAGGAACGGCTGCCTGTCAAAATGGATTTTTTCCATTTTCCATGCATTTGGCATGAATTTTTCTTTTTTTAAAAAAAATAGAGACCTCTTAAGCAGCCGAGTTCAAACAAAGCAATGCCCAGAACTGCAATTGAGTGAAGGCAGATTCCCATGTATTAACCTCCCTTCAGAGATCAATCTGCTTCTAATGTGCTGCGCCGCTTAAAGCCACCGTGGATGTCAACAACCCAAAAGGACATTTTAAACTTTTTCTTTAGAGAAATCTATCAAGCAATAGGTCCCCAAAGGAGAGTGTTAAACCACTTCAGGGGAGCAACAACCGCACACTCTGAGCCTTACGCTTGTTTTTAGTCAACGTGGAGATATGACAAAGATTTACACGGGACCTTTGCAGAAATTCTAACCATATTTAGAGCAGATCAATCAATAAAAACAAACTTGGCAATCATCACAAACAGGCCCAGGGCTCGAAACATCAATTTCCGCATAAACCTAAAAATGTGCCTTGGGGTCCAAATTTGCCACCCAGAAGGCCGAGCCTAAGGTGGCCTCAGTGAAAGTAGCTACTAGCAAACAACTCAGCTGAGCTCAGCCAACGTTACTGAAATCCCACGTTGCATTAATAAACTGGAGCAGCTTCGACAAGAATAAAGCTGAGTTTAAGGGGGGCAAATTGAACTGAGTGAAGAATGGCCACCCAGGTGCCATGGACTGCAACTCCCATCATGCACCGCTGGCCTTGGGGGAGGGAGAGGGGACACAAGCATGTCACAGCGTGCCAGGGGCCAAACATTTCTCCTTGGATTGCAGCCTCCTGCTTATGTCTCAGTGGTGTAGAAGGATCTCTTTTCTTTCTTGGGAAAACACACTTGTGGCTTCCACAGTTTCTGTCTTCCCCCACTCTACTCCCAAAGACAAACTTAAGGGGAGCCCTACAACTGGACCAGATCAAGGGAGATGCTTACTCCAGACTTCTGTGGCTGAGCAAGTGCAGTCAGGAAGCTGGCGTACCTGGGCAGGAGGACCCTGGCTGTCCTCTAACTGTTGCTCCCTAGCATGCCTGCTGCTTGGAAACAATGCTGGTGTGTCCAAGGCGTTAGCAGAAACCAGCTTCATGGCCAGCCCTTGCTGGAATAGGAGGAGGAGGGGAGGAGGAAGAGGAGGAGGAGGAGGAGGAGGAGGAGGAGAGGAGGAAAGAAGGAGGAGGAGGGGGAGAAGAGGAGGAGAAGGAGGAGGAGAAGGAGGAGGGGGAGGAGGAGGGGGAGGGGGAGGGGGAGGAGAAGGAGGAGGAGGAGGAGGAGGAAAGGAAGAGGAGAAGAAGGAGGAGGAGGAGGAGAAGGAGGAAAGGAGGAGGAGGAGGAGGGAGGAGGAGAAGAAGGAGGAGGAGGAGAGGAGGAAGAGAAGAAGAGGAGGAGGAGAGGAGGAGGAGGAGGAGGAGGAGAAGTTCCTCCTTGAGGCCCCCTTCCTATTCTGAAGATCAACTTGCAAAGATGCCACCTACCCTACAGAGCCTCTTCTCAGCTTTAAATCATCCTTTTTCCCTCCGTTTTATTTTCTCTTCCTAGCAAGAGGCGTAGCCTGCAGCTCACTGCCTTGCCGGGAATGTCTCAGAAAGACACCCCATCCCTCGGGTCCCTGGGAACTGCCTGCCACTTTGCCTATCGCCCGGGAAGAGCCTTCCTGAGCCCGAGTGCAGAACCCCGAGAAGGGAGAGAAGGGCTACCTGTGCTGTTCCACCGTCTCGTTGTCCGGCAGCTCCGCCCCGCAAACGCTGCACTGCTCCCCGACACTCCGGTGCTCGGTTTTGATGCCCACGGCCAGTTCTCCGAGTTTGCTGAAGAGCTCTCTCTGGATGAAGCCTTGCGGGAGCAGCCCCCCGTAGGAGCCGAAGTCCATGGAGACAGCCAGGGCCGGCTGCACGTGCAGCGTGGGGGCCATGGAGACGGGCAGGCCAAGCATGGACTCGCTCTTGTGGTTGGGCAGCACCGAGTAGAGGCTCATCGGCTTCTCCCCATGGGAGGCCAAGAGCTCCGGCCCGACTGGGGGTCCTTGCACCACCTCGAGGGGCTGCTCCGCGCTGTCGTCCCGGGGATAGTGAAGTTCCCGGGCACTGGTGATGACGCTGCTGCGGGTCGGCGTGCCAGGCCCCTGCTTGCCTTTATCCTCCGCTTTGTCCGCCCCAGAAGCGCCCAGCTCCGCTGACCTGGGGCTCTCGTGGCTGGAGGCCTCCTCCACCTGCATGGCTTCAGTCTTCAGCTCGGGCACGGCCGGGCCCCGGCCATTGGCAGAGTGCAAGTCCTCCAGGGCCTGGCGGGGCGACCCCCCTGCAAGAGGGACTGTCCGATGCTCATCAAACTGTCCACGGCAGTCTTGGTGGGGCTCATGGCCGCCAGGCCGAAGGAGGTGGAGACGGAGGGGCTGTGCTCCAGCATCGTCCCCATCAGGGCCTGGCCGGCCAGGCTGGAGTAGCCGCTCTCTTCGCTGGAATGCTTGGAGAGCAGGATGTTCTTAATGTATCTGGACTTCCGGTCCTCCTCTTCCTCGGCCCCGCCGTCCGTCATGCTGACTTCGGCCTCATTGTCTTCCGACGCCTGGATGGTCTCCAAGATCTTCAAGCACTGCTCCTCCAGGTACTCGATCTCGAGGATCTCCGCCGCGTAGAGCAGATCATCCAGATCCTCCACTTTGGCCTGCAGGGTGGCGGTGTAGGCGTACTCCAGAATCTGCTGGAAGGTCTTTGGCGAGAGAAAATCCAAGGTGTAATGCTGACTGTTGCGGTGGAAAAGGATCTCGAACATCTTGCTGGTGCACGCCAGGACGGTCCGGTGGGCATGGAATTCTTGGCTGTCCACCAGGATCACCACGTCGCACAGGGTGCCAGCCAGGCGCATCTGGTTGGCTTTCTGGAGAAGGCCAGTCGCGTGGCTGGAGTTCTGGAGCTGAACCGTACCCATCTTAGTCAGATCCATAATGCTCCTCCTGGGCTGCAGGCATTAAGGAGTCTTTCTAGAGCACTGTCTAGAGCTGTCTTTTGGAGGGGTCAACGATCTGGAAGGGGAAGCCAAGAAGGAAGAGAAGTTTTACAGGGGAAGCATCGTCCATCGACATGGAAGCCCAGCAAAGAACCCAATTTGAGGGCAGGGAAGGGCTGCTAGTCCAAGCGGGGCGGGAAAGCGAAGGTGAAGGAACATCAGCCTTGGTGGTCGATGGAGATTCTCGGTCAACCCAGGTCCTGGGTGTCCCAAAGGTGCTTTTCTTCTCAAGAGGCAGCTGGACTTTTTGGTTTTTCTTTGAAGACGTTTCGCTTCTCATCCAAGAAGCTTCTTCAGTGAGTTGGAGAAGCTTCTTGGGTGAGCCGAAGAGCAGAGCGGAAGAAGCTTCTTGGATGAGAAGCGAAACGTCTTCAAAGAAAAACTAGAAAGCCCAGGTCACTTGGTCACGCCCTGCTCTGCCCAAAAGCAGAGAGAACCTTGTTGGGTGGGCACAGGAAGGGCCTCAACGGGAGAAGGACCCAACATCCAACCCCCCTGCCCCCAAAAAAGCTCAACTCCTTCGATCCTCCAGCTTGCCCAAACACAGCTGTGTGGTTTCCCTGGAAACACCGAGGAAGCGGCTTGCCCCTCCCCTTCTTATGGGATGTTTCCCGCCCCCCCCCCCACTTCCCAGGTTAGTTGTTTATCAAAACGCTTAACCCAATGTTCAGGATTTCTTAGTGGTGTCCCATCCATAATAGTTATCTACCGGTTTCTCTTTCCAAATTGAATTGAGACAGTATTTGTAGCATCACTGCACACACACACACACACACACCAACCGTCGGGAGCCTCCTGAGACAGAAATTTTGTGTTGTTTCTCCGCCCCCCCCCCCAAAAAAAATAAGTTGTAAAGGCTGAGAAAAGAAGAGGAAAAGAGGGGGAAGAAACGGGGGGGGCAATTCTAAGCCCCAAATTGGGGCAGCCACACCCTCCCCCTCGCCCTTCTACTTCCAGTGGGTCCCAAATGACATTCCTCCCCCCATCCCAAACTCAAGCGGAAAGCAGCGCCCGCCCCCCAGGGAAAGCAGCAGCCTTTTGTTGGCGGCTTAAGCCGAACTTCTTCGGAGGGAGCAACTTCTCCCCCAGCCCCCCCAGCCCCCCAAGCTTTAGAAGCAGCGGCTCCCCCACCCGACAGAGGAGGGGAGCGGGGGTGTTTCCAAGGGGGTGGCCTTTCCAAGCTGCCCGGGGTCAGCGCGGAGAACTCTTCGAGGGAAAAGCCCCAGTTCTTACCTTGGGGGAGAAAATGGGGGGCTCCCGTGCAAACCCCCACCTCCCTCATCAGCAGCGGCAGAGCAGCTGGATGACCCCCCACAGGTTTGGGGAGCCTGATTGAGGAGGGGCGACGTGGGGGGAGATCAATCTGGCAATTCCCACCCACCCCCTCCGTTGGAAGGGATGAGCCCTTTCGGGGATCCCCGCAGCCCCCCTCCTCGACGCCTGAAGCTGGAGCCTTGCCGAGGGACGGTCCGGACGACCCCCCCGCCCAGCAAGGGGACTGGAATAGCACGGAACCGCTGGCGCCCCCCAGCCCAAGGCAGCTGCGCAGCGCGGGACCTGTTGGCCTCGGGCGATCCTGTCCTCCGGAGCGAGTCCCGCCCGAGGGGAGCGGAGGGTCCCGGGCGGGGGCAGCGGCGGCCGAAAGCGCCCCGCTGCCCGCAACGCAGCAGACTCCCTCCGCCGACCCCTCCCCACGAGACGCGTGTCCCAGGCAAAGCCGCGCTCGCACGAGCGGGGAAGGGGAAAGCGGGGGTCGTCTGACTCCGGGCAAAAGCCGCTCTCCTCGGGCTGCTCGCGCCCCTCCGCCGCCCCCGGACCTGGAAGCCGCCTGCCGTCCCCTCGGCTGGCACCGGGGGAAGGGGGGCTGCCCCGCCTCGGCTCCCTCCGCCCGAGCGGCCCCCAAGTGGGAGCGCCCCGAGGGGAACCCGCCGCTCCGCTTCCCCGGGTCCCGCCGCAGAGGAGCCAGCCCCGCCGGCAGGAGCCGCGCCGCCCCCACCCCCGCACCCGCGCCCCCGTCCCGAGCCCCGAGGAGCCCGGCCGGGCGCAAGTTGGCCGCCGCTCCGGCCCCGCCACTCACCGTCGCGCGGCTTTTGCCCGGGCCAGGCGGGCGGGCGGCGAGGGAGAGCCCGCGGCGGCGGCGGCGGCGGCGGTGGCGGCGGAGGGCAGCGCATCGCCGGCGGCGCGGCAGGCGAGTTCGCAGCGCCCGCTTCCAGCCTCTCTAGCGGGGCTCGGCGGCGCGGCCAGCAAATCACCAGCCGCTGCCTGACGTTGCCGGGCTGGCGAGGCGCGTCGGAGCCGCCCCTCCCCGCCCCCTCCCCTCCCCTCCCCCCCCCGCGAAGCCCCGGCCGGAAACCATCTTGACTGCTGGCACCGGCCGGCCCCGCCCGCCCGCCCCCGCCTGGCCGGGGCTGCCCTGACCCCTAGTGCCCGGGCCCGAGGAGCACAGCCGGACCTCGGCCCCGCAGCCCCCGGCGCCTCCGCTGCCCCGGAGCCCCATCCTCCGCCGCCCCCTCAAGGTGGGCGTGGGGGGAGAGGCGCGCCCGTCGGCAAAGCGGCACTCTGCACATGCTCTGGCACCTCGGGGGGGCGGTGTCCCGGGACAGCGCTCGCCGGTTGGGCCCTTCTCCCCCGCCCCACGCAGCCTAAGGGGCAGGGGCAGAAAGGTGGCCCCCCCATCGCCCCCTCCGGCTTCGGGCGGGATGGAGAGTTCCAGTCCTGACTGCTGCGGGGGATTTGGGGGGCGGTAGAAGAGGCAAGAGCGCTGTCGGAGTGGGGGAGAAAGAGGGAGGGGCCAGCCCGGTGGCGGCCCCGCCCCCCTCAGCCTCCCAGGGAGCGAGCGGGGCGCCGGTGCTGGACAGCGCTCGCCGCTTGCCCGCTTCCAAAATGGAGGCGGCGGCTGCAGCCGGCGAGGGCGGGCGGAGGAGAGACACGCCCCTTTCGGCCCCGCCTCCGCGCACCTGCCGCCGCCGCTGCTGCCGCTGCTGCCCGCCTCGCCCGCGCCCCGACTTGGAGCAGCCCCTCCGTCCCCGGCAGCCTGGACGCCGCCGCCGCCGCCGGCCGGCCCGAGCGCGCCCGTGCAGGGGCTTCCCCGGCCGGCCCGCAGCGCCCGCCCCGTCCAGGAGGAGCCCGGAGGCGGCTGGGCAGCGTTGGCCGCTCCGGGCCCGTTTGGGGGAGCCTGGGACCCGCCTGGAGCCCCGCCGGAGTTGCGGCGCTTCAGGCATCGAGGAGGGGGCTCAGCTGGGGAAGAAGGCGGCTCGGCCTGGCTGGTCTCGGGAAGCGAAGGGCCAGGGGAGACCGGAGAGCAGCAGCCTTCGGGTATTGGAGGGAGGGGCTGCCCCAGAGAGGAGCGGGGCGGGGGGGTCAAGCTCTTTTCCAAAGCCCCCAAAGGTCAGAAAAGTCAAAATGGATGGAAGCTGATCCAGGAGAGATTTCAACCTGGAAATAAGGAGGGATTTTCTGACGGGGAGAACGTGGAACCGAAGTTGCCTTCAGAAGTTGTGGGAGCTTCATCCCTGGAGGCTTTCCAGAAGAGACCGGACTGCCATCGGTCAGACGTGGGTGTAGGGTCTCCTGCTTGGGTGGGGGTGGGGGGTTGGACTAGATGGTCTACGAGGTCCCTTCCAACTCTGTTATTCTGTTATCTGGGGGGAGATGCCAGTGAGGGGCTGCAAGAAAGGAGAGGAACCGAGTCCATATCCCACCCTGGGCTGCCCTGCAGGACCCGGGAGTGATGCGGGAGGGGAGACGGGACCCTACCTGAGGTGGCATTCGGCTGGTTCCGAGCAGTTCTGGAGAACCGGTAGCGGAAAGTTTGAGTAATTCAGAGAAGTGGGAAATCCCACCTCTGACTGGAGATTTTGCAGTCTCCTTCCCCTGCCACGCCCACCGAGCCACGCCCGCAGAACCGGTAGGAGAAAAAAAATTGAACCCCACCACTGGGCCCTAAGCCCTTGGGAGGGTCTCCTCCAAGGAAATCTGCTCTGGGGGCGCAGGGGTGTCTCTGCCAGCCTGTGCACCCCTGGAGCAGCCGCCTGGGATTGCTCAGGGCAGGGACGCCTGCAGAGAGGCGAAGGGGCCACCCAGGGGTCATCCTTCCCTCTTATTTGTTGGAAGTTTCAGAGTGGATGGGAAGCGGCCGGGGAAGGTGACGCCTCGTTCCGTTGGATTCCTGGGTTCTTCCCCTAAGAATGTTGGATCAGAAAAACCAACGGGTGGAATTATGAACTATTTCCCCACAATTTGAAAAGAGCCAGGCTGCCTCCTCCTCCTCCTCGCCTCGCCCTTTGCAGTGGTTTCTGTCCTCGGGTGGTGCCAGAATAAGTCCACCTTTGCTCTACCTGCTCACTTGCAAAACTTCACCTGATCCCATTCCCTGCCTGAGCTGGGCCAAAATGTTCCCCACAAGAAGAAGCGGTGTGAAGACACACACACACACACACACACACACACACACACACACACACACACACACACACACACACCAGTCCCCTCCTGGATTCCATCCGTTTCCCTGTGCTTCAGAAGCAAAGTCCTAAAGGTGTAGCTGGGCTTTCTTCTTTGAAGACGTTTCGCTTCTCATCCAAGAGGCTTCCTCAGCTCTGACTGGATGATGGGAAGTCAGAACTGAAGAAGCTTCTTGGATGAGAAGCGAAATGTCTTCAAAGAAAAACCAGAAAGTCCGGTCGCCTCCTGAAAAAAAGCACCTGTGGGACAGCTGTGACTTGAATGACGGAGATGCTCCATAGACATTTAGAAGCAAAAGTTTTTTGAAAAGCACCTTCAATTTGGCTTCCAGAGATGCGGCTTCTTTAGAAGCAGGGCTGTCGTTCCGTGTCCAGCTGAGGCTCCTTGCAATTTTAGTCAAAAACCAAGCAAGTGAGCTGGCCAGAGTGGCGGGACATCCTTTGCAGAGCAGAGCCCAGGAGAAGGCAGGGCCTGGCCTGGCCCTGAGATGCTACAAATAGGCCATGACCCAATAGTGTTGCCAGTGAAATAGCAAAATAAGAAATGCATTAAGGACAGCGATGCCCCAAGGCTCATGCCAGGGCGAATGTAATTTGCAGAAGGGAAAAAGGCTGATAATTATAATGGTGTTTAATGTATGCAGGGAGCCGATAAGAGCACCTACTTAGCTGGAACAGCCTGGGAGCGAAGGGCAGGGATGGCTAGGAGAGCAGGACCCTCTCCCAAGCCCTGAGCTGAGCTGCGGAGAAGCACCAGGACGCCTCCGGGCTGAGCTTATTATGCCTTGCAGCTGAAGGAAAGGGTCCATCGGTTATTCTGGGATGGGCCAATGGCCTCCTAGGTAAAGCTGGTTTTAAGGCCTGGCCCTTTTGCAGGTGCCAAAGACCCCCAGGGGGCAGGAGGTCCTCTGGAGTGGTGGCTTCTAGTAGAAAAAGCCATTCTGTCCAAACACACCTGGAACCTGCAAGAGCCACGGATTCTGGCCTGATTGCCTGTTGTGTGAACCATCACAACTTTTCAGAGCATGACCGGCCACACTTGGTGTCAAGACCCGAGAAAGCAAAGTGTCTTTCATCAGGAATCGGCAAAGGACACGTAGAAGAGACGGCTGGAAACTCAAGAGTGGGAGCCAGAATGGGCTACGTTCTAATTTCTCTCCTGATTAAGGAGACTCTTCGAAGCTCAGGATTGAGATGAGGGCTCCTCGGAGCGTGGTGGCTTTCTTGTAGACGTTTCAGGACCCAACTAGAGAACATCATCCGTGCTACAAGGGGATGGGGTTTATGGAGGAGGAGGAGGAGGAGGACTATGGAGTCCTTGGTGCTCTCTCAGGTTGCAGCACTGCTAGTTAGAACAAATGCATTAAGTTACTTTTTTTTGCTAGCACTGACGATGTTTCCTAGTTTGAGTAATGAAAGGTCTACAAGAAAACCACCAAGCTCAGAGAGCACCCAGGACCCCTCTGCCTTCTCTAGCTGAAATCAAGTCCGTGCAAATGCAGAATAGAAAACTTTGGAGCTCTGCCAAAAAGGAGCAGAAACGAGGCTTACAGTACCTCCTTCTCTGCACCGGGAACCGTTGCAGGCAGAGCAGAGGTGGGAAGGACGACTCCTGTCACATGCTTGCTCCTGTTTTTAATCTCTGAGATCCTGGACAGAGGGATCCGGCCACGTCCCCAAGGGAAGAAGGGCTCACCTGGGAGGTTAAGCCTGCAAACACTTGGAGATTTTAGTCAGCTGTGGGCCAGGACCGTTGGGCTAGGCAGCAGCCCACATTCCAGAATTTCATTCTCTGATTTCCCTGAACCAGCTGGGAGCTTATTGTCAAGAGTGACTCAGCAAGAGAGGGGAGCTTCCATTGCGTGACAAAATGGCCCTGCTCCTTTCCTCTCTCTGGCAAGGCACTTCAGCTCATAATTGCCATAAAATGCTTCTTGAAGCGCCCATGAACTAATCATCTTTAATAACCCTTATATAAGGTAAAGGTAAAGGTTTCCCTCGCACACATGTGTGCTAGTCGTTTCCGGCTCTAGCGGGCAGTGCTCATCTCCGTTACAAAGCTGAAGAGCCAGCGCTGTCCAAAGATATCTCCATGGTCATCTGGCGGGCATGACTAAATGCCTTCGAAGGCGCACAGAACGCTGTTCCCACCAAAGGGGCCCCTATTTTTCTACTTGCATTTTGTACGTGCTTTCGAACTGCCAGGTTGGGAGAAGCTGGGACAAGTAACGGGAGCTCACACCCTCACGCAGTGCTAGGGATTCAAACCTCCGAACTGCCGACCTTTCAGGTCGACAAACCACTGAGCCACCATGTCCCTGTCCTACATTTTCCGTAGAGTTAATGTTGGAAGGAGCCACCTGGGTTGAGCGGAAGTGTGTGTGTTTCACCAAATTGGCTGCCCACTGGTGTATTTTCTTTCCTCGTCCTCAGTATGTCCATCTCTTCCCTTTGACCCCCAGAATTGGAACAGGATCACTTAGCCTGTCATCTTCAAGGTGACCCCCCCCCGACTTTTCTATGTCCGTGCAGTCATCAATTTTTATTAGTTTGAAATATAAAATGCAAAAATGCAAAGAAAAATGAGAATGATAGGAAAATAGGGAAGGAAAAGGGGAAAAGAAAGAAAATCATTGACTTCCAACTATTTTGGGTGCAATAGAATAAGGTAATAATGTGCGACCTCAACTTTTAACTTTTGCATCATAATATAGATTATGCTCTTCTGTAACAACAAACCTATCTAATCAGCAAAACCCAAAATCAAAGTTCCATTGTTTTCCACCTCAAGCACAAAGCCCAGAAGCAGTTTCCAAGTGGGGAAAAATTAATTGTATTTCTCAATCAAGGCCATCAATGTAGCCATCCTTGCTAACTCCATCAATTTTTGCAGCCATTCATCCTCCAAAAAACAGCCAGGCTCAGACAAAGTTAAAGCGGGGAACTGCCCCCTTCAGAAGGGCCCAGAGGATTTTAGCCTTCCAAGGACGGGATGGACAAGATAGGACATTGCCCAAGAAGAGAAGGGAGATTAGCATATATCAAAAGTTTTGTGCAAGAGGGAGAATTTGAGTTAAGATCTTATCTCATCAGACACGCTGACCACTATAAACGCCACTTCTTGTGAAATGATGAAGATTGTAACAATCATTTATAGGTTCATTTAATTTTATTTCATTGGGAGGGAAGATTTCAAGAGGAATTCAAATGGTGAACCTTCAAAAAAAAAATTCCTGTCAAAATTCCCAAGATCCTCTCTGTTACCTCCGCCATTCTTGAGGAAATGAAAGAACTTTGCATAATTTCCTGAGAATATAATCCCATTTATTGGGGGGAGCAGTCATGGTTTTCCAAGAAAAGCAGACTCTGCACTTGTGGTAGTACACTAAGGAGGAGGAGGAGGAGGAGGAGGAGGAGGAGGAGGAGGAGGAGGAGGAGGAGGAGGAGGAGGAGGAAGGAAGGAAGGAAGGAAGGATTTTTCAAGATGATAAATAGCACCATGGAGGACTTCTTCTCAACCCCTCAGGCCTTCCCTGGCAGAGAGGTGAGATGGCTTCTTCTGAGGTTTACAACGAGTGTCCCACTCAGGTAGGGCCACCCATGAAGGAAGCCAATGCTGAGGAACGTGGACTTCCATCTCTTATGGCTTCAGTTGAAAGACCCTCATGATTCTTCCTCCTTTTGACCTAGATGACTACAATGCAGGAGCATCTTCTACTATCAGAGAAATGGTTTTTGATCTCCTCCCAGAGATCTAAAGCCTCATCAAGTAGCTACACCCAACTGTTACTGGCGAGTTGCCAAGTTATCTATTAACCCCTTTTATTTCTTTAATATATTTGCATGAGATACAGCAGCCCTTGGTCTCTTATCCTGCTAGAAATTCCAACGCCCCTGAGACCTCTGATAGTTTTGTCCACCAAGACAATTGACAAAAGTCTTTGGGCTTGAAGCGGTTACAGAAACCTTCATATCTAAACAATGAGAAACTTCCGGAGATGACCGCATACCTTTGCTCGTTGATGGATACCGACGTTATTCTCGGTTGCGTTTCCATTCTGCTCGACTCTAAAGAATTCGGGTGGATAACAACTGGGGGTGCAACTTTGCATCAAGAATACTTCCTGCAACTTTTCATGGCGGAGACCCTCCTTCCCGTTCCTTTTAAAGCCCAGTCGATATCATGGAGAGAAGGGCTGTCCACACAGATCCCAAACCCTTGTCTGGATACATCGTTGCTCGCTCTGCTTCTTCACAGGGTCTGGATCAGATGCCTTCAGATGCTCCTTAAAAGCCCAGCTACAGTTTTGCACTTAACCATGGATTCCTGTGCATCCACACAGCCCCCTCCCCATCCCAAAACAACAACAAAAAAACCTAAACCATAATTCTAACTACAGCCAGATTGGGTTCTCAGCCACTGCCCTTATTTCCTTGTACGATAGCTTTTGGCCCCCTCATAACATAAAAAGAGAGAGAGAACAGTACCTGGGATTAACTGTGCACAGTTAAATGCACGCTACATTTCTGTCTGGTGCAGAATTGAAGGAATAATGGGCTTTGCGGGTCCCAAGGGGCTGTTTCCCAAGAAATTTATGTCCAAGGGGTTGAGCATTGAGAATTCCTAAGGGCAGAAACGGAGCAACTCAGGAGCAACAGCAAAGCAATTGGGCTGAAATCAGGCATGGCTCCAGCCAGTCAATAAGATCAATTGCACATTGAGTAAGGAGGGTTTATAATAAGAGGTCTTGGTCGAGGGACAGAGCAGCAGACACAGCCCGCGGGGAGAGGCTGAAGTTTCACAGGTAGCCCATCAGAGTTTGGCAACAGCAGCCCTGGCTAATCGAGACTCAGCCTCGGTGGTGCAATTCCCTCGGAATAAATGAACAGATCTGTTCCTTTGTCTTAAAAATGGCAGGCGGGTTTTGAAGCTGTGGAGGGCCACTGATTTAGAAGAAAGTGGCCGGAGTCGTGGAGGGCATTGCTATCATCTTGAACAGAGATGCTATTCAGCCAGTTCTGACCAGTTCTGGAAAACCGGTAGTGGAAATTTTGAGTAGTTTTAAGAACCGGCAAATCCTACCTCTCCTCTGCCTCCTGAGTCCCAGCTGATTGGCTGAGAGAACGGAGCTGGAAAGCAGGTTAGTGGGGTGGGGAGGGAATGGGGATTTTGCAGTCTCCTTCCTCTGCCACGCCCACCAAGCCACACCCACAGAATTGCTAGTAAAAAAGTTTGAATCCCACCGCTGCTCAGAATAGGCCAGGCTGAGGACAGCCCAGGGCAAGGCATGCACAGAGACTCCACGTACATAGAAAACAGAGAGACACAACACAAAGAAAGCACAAACCAACACACAAACGCAGAGGCAAGACACTACTTTATTACACACAGAGTCATTCCCTGTGCACCACTTCCTATGCGCCTTCTAGGAAAGGCATGGGAAGGATCCCTGGAGGCACGTGCCATGTGTTTTCCCTAGCTTGTGTAACAAAATCATAACAATGGTTGAAGAAGTCTGAAGAAGTAACACAACAACTGCCTAATTTTCATGGACTGCATTTCTGGGCAAGAAGGAGACACTGCCCTTTTGCATCCACTTGGGATTGGGGGCACTCGATCCCGGTCTCTTCGATCCATTTAATGACAAAGCCAGCTTGTCTCACTGCCTCTTCTACCATCTCCTTCTCCAGGTAGAGGGCTGAGAACTTGCGTTGGCCCACCGTGTAGTAATGCTCCTCAAGGGTTGAACAAAACAGGAGGTGCCCGCCCGGTTTCAGGAGGGAACTGATGTTCCTGAATGCCGATTGGTAGGTGGGGATGTCCTTGCAAGCCGCATCGAAGCACAAGCTGGAGAGCAGGCAATCTGCGGGCGGAAGAACCAGCGGGGCCAAAGGGTTGGGTTGGGTCACATCGCATTTCAGGTACCGCTTGACGGCTCTTCGGACTTTCTCTTCCTTCTCTGCCCACTTTTCCCTGGGAAGAAAAGACAGGAAGAATATGACCCGCCTACCTCCAAACCTTGGTCACTCTAGAGATTCCCTTCTTTTTACGGAGGGAGATAGGTCAGGTCTCCCAGGCCTGCTGTCCTTCAAGAACAGGAATGCCCTCCTCTCTAGAATTCTCCTTCTTGCCTAGGTTCAAGTATCAGCCTGCAAAAGGCAAGGGCAGGATTCCTCAGCCTTGGCAGTTGTTGAGATGTTTGGGTTTCAACTCCCAGAATCCCCCAGAAACACGAGGAATTCCAGTCTTGAGTTTCCCCATGGAAAGCTACAGACATGGAGCTTCTACGGCAGTCACCAATCTCTATCTTGGTACCACTACCTCACAAATGGGGAGGGGGATATAAATAATTTCAATAAACTAATTATGAGCCATGAATAACTATGTCATCATAAAAATTTCATGATTTCTGTCCCTGGATAAAATACCAAGATGGAAATAGGTGATGGAAGCCTGTGTGATGGTGTCTCCACCTTGGCATCTTAGGGTTGGTGTGGAAATGGTCAATTTATATGTTCATTGGCTAGTAGCCAAATTAGAAGAATGTGATTGCATAACGTGTCAATTGAAAATGGAGGAAATGGGATAAGACCTACCCAAAATCTGAATGGGAAGTCAGGAGGACTCTGCTTCGTTGTTGTTCAGGGTCTCGGCTCCTTTAGAGGCCGGGACCCTTTTGCCCTGGGCTTGACCCGTCCCGTTCTCCTGGTTCCCACCTGATTGGCACTTCAGAGCTGCCAGTCGAGCGAGAGAAGCGCCAACCAGGAAAAACTAGGCAGGAATCCAAAGGAGGAAGCCTGGATTCTCCACCAGAACTTCTGAGCTTAGGAGAAACTTAGCCTCCAGCGTCACTAACAAAGCAAGGCTCCTTTCAGCGCCCGCTTTCTCCCAATACAGCTGTACCACACGAGCAGCTCATTTTTAACCAAAAGGGGGGCTTATTTATTTTTAGGCCCATTTCTCCCCTGAGAAGCTATGACTAATTTTTGTCTTCCTCCTTTGGATTCCTGCCCAGTTTTTCCTGGCGGGCGCTTCTCTTGAGGATGGGAGGGGTCAAGCTCAGGGCACTCGCTGCCAGCTGCAACCTGCAGGGACTTCAGTCGGTCAGCATTCGACTTTCTGGGGACGGTGCCTGACCTCTAGTGGCTTCAGAGGAGAACTTGGTGGACCTCTTCCAACTTGAGTGGAATGCCAAGGCTTTGAGAAGGCCTCCTCTCCCACCGTGGCATCGCCCACCTTCCAAGGCCCTTCTAGAAAGCAAAAGGGCCACATTTATTTTTGTTTTTAAAGTGGATTCTGGTCATTGCAGGCTATTAGAGCCTCGGTGGCGCAGGGGCTACAGTGCAGTACTGCAAGCTACTTCTGCTGACTGCCAGCTGCCTGCAATTTGGCAGATCGAATCCCACCAGGCTCCAGGTCGACTCAGCCTTCCACCCTTCCCAGGTGGGTAAAACGAGGACCCAGATTGTTGGGGGCAAGAGGCTGACTCTGTAAACTGCTTAGAGAGGGCTGTGAAAGCCCTGTGAAGCGGTATATAAGTCTAGGTGCTGTTGCTATTGCTATCTCTGCTGCTGTTGCGCCCCCCATGCTATGAGGAAGGGCTAAAGGGAGCCCTTGGCAGGATCCAGCTGGGCTAAGAGCTAGGCGCATGCTAGAAATCCCTTTTTCTTCTGGGAAAGATGAGATTCTGGAAGGTTTTCAAATCCCGGTGAATCCATTCTGCCAGCCTTCCTGGGCCAATTCTTTTACCTACTTCATTCCAGGGGGAAAGAGAAAGAAATATGCCCCCATATTCCCCCCCACAACACTGTTCCTGACCCCCGCAACCTACGGAGCTCTTTGCCCCGGAGAGCTGTAACATTATTTGTGAACATTTTTATGACACCAAACGGTTCCTGCCGGAGCGGGTGCCATTCTTTAGCTGGGAAACCATATGGCACGCCGCGTAATAAATAAGGTATTGTGATAGTTAATGAACCTAATTGCCAGCGAAGACTTTAATACAAAGCCGAGGATGCTGAGAATTTAGCGTGGCATCAGGGAGCTCCCCCGACTTCTGTGGCTTAATTTAAGTTCTATATTGCAAACTCCAGAAAATAATTCTAAACCCTCCTGCTGGAAAAGCAACCTGCTGCTAGACTGTGATTATACCGCATTGCTAAAAAAAAAACCCACACACAAAAACAACAACCCCAAACCCTAAAAAGCAGAGCTGCATTTATTTTATATCTTCCGTTTAACCCTTGCTAGGGTAGCCACGCCAGCTGCTTAAGGCCAAGCCAAGAAGCCAAAATAAGACAAGATCTTGAAAGCGGAGCTCCCTCTTCTCCAGGCCATTCTTTCCACTTTAATGCCAGCGGCAAGGTCTGCAGACAGCTTGCAACATGGTAATTTCGGGAGTCGAAGCAGAGAGACTCTGAGTAGTAGCCAAGCTGCCATGGTTTACCCATCCAGCAACTTCTAACTGCCCTTCGAAGAAGAAGAAGAAGAAGGAGAAGGAGAAGGAGAAGGAGAAGGAGAAGAAGAAGAAGAAGAAGAAGAAGAAGAAGAAGAAGAAGAAGAAGAAGAAGAAGAAGAAGAAGAAGAAGAAGAAGAAGAAGAGGAAGAGGAAGAGGAGGAGGAGGAGGAGGAGGAGGAGGAGGAGGAGGAGGAGGAGGAGGAGGAGGAGGAGGAGGAGAAGAAGAAGAAGAAGAAGAAGAAGAAGAAGAAGAAGAAGAAGAAGAAGAAGAAGAAGAAGAAGAAGAAGAAGAAGAAGAAGAAGAAGAAGAAGAAGAATCCATTCAATTTCACCACTGCTCTTTTAAACATTTCTTAAACATTGTCACTCCTGTTGCTGACCACCTGTGCTCCAGAGCAACGTTGCAAGAAAACCCCTTGGGCCTCAGAGGAGGACAGGTGGTGGAGGGTATAACAGAAGAACAGATTGGAAGGGACCTTGGAGGTCTTCTAGTCCGACCCCCTCTGCTCGCGCAGGAGACCCTATATCCATTTTAGATAGAGGGTAGTCCAATCTCATTCTAGAAACCTCCGGTGATGAAGCAACCACAAGTTCTGGAGGGAAGATGTTCCACTGATTAAGTGTCTTCACTGTCAAGAAAGTTCTCCTTGGTTTTAAGTTGCTTCTCCTCCTGATTAGTTTAGTTACTGTCTACGTTAATGAAAACAAGGACCAAGGGTGGCATGATAGCAGCGTTCCAACATCTGAGGGGCTGCCCCAAAGAAGAAGGGGGAGTCGATCTATTTCCCCAAAGCCCCAAAAGGCAGGAGAAGAAGCAACGGGTGGAAACCGATCAAGGAGAGAAGCAACCGGGAACTAAGGAGGAATTTTGCTTACAGTGAGAGCAATTCATGAGTGGAATGACTTTGCCTCCAGAAGTTGTGAATGCTCCAACATGGGAAGTTTTAAAGAAGACAATTAATAACTGAAATGATATCAGGCTTCCTGCCTGAGCAAAGGGTTGGATTAGAAGACCTCAAAAGTCCCTTCCAATTCTGTTATTCTGATTAGTTTCCATCCATTTAATGCGGGCAATTGCTTTTATTTGGCAAGATTCTGTCTATAAGTGAGGAACAATAAAGGACACTGCTTGAAAGTAACTCCCTGTGCTTTGGGTTTCGGGGGCCTGATGGGACAGGAAAAACCGGCAGGTTTTAAGTTCTTCGATCTCTTGCCAAGTGAACAATCCATAGGTCAGGATGTGCTAGGAGGAGAACTCCAATGTGAGCTTCCAACGTTCCTTCAGAAGATCTCCTCACAACCTTCTAAAGTGGAATTTCTGTGTCACATATCATGTGCAGAGTGCAAAGGAGCCCATAATGTGCTCGCTCTCAGGATATTCTTGGGGTGGGACTTTCACGGGCTTTCAGCTGATGGTTCCGTCAAATACTTTCAAAGAAAGCTTCTTTTGGCGTCCAGGATCAGGTCCCAGAAGAGCCACCATTACCAGCTGGATCTTGGGGATGCCGTAGGATGCTGGTTGGGTGACCTCCATCCCTGTTGTGCCCAGGAGGACAGAATTCATTTTAGGGAGGCCCACGAAAGCACCACAGATCCTGTGGTGGGGAAGCTCTCACAGGTGACTTCGGCTTTCACGCATCAACCGTGGTCCCTGCAAGGCTCCAGATGTGATGGAAGCAGCCGAGACAAACTTATGGAGGCAGGAAGGCATCCACAGAGGGAAAATGCCCAAGATGGAGGCCCTGCCTCGAGTGGACTTAATATCGGACATAAATACCCTTTTTACAGTCACCGAAAGGCTGGGAGCTGCTGAGTGGGTCCCCCACCTCTCTGAGAGTGGAATATTTTATAGCGATGCAGATCGAATGAAAGAGGCTGAGAATATATATTTTTTAAAAAAAACAGAGGAGGAGGAGGGAGATAATTATTTGATGGAGCTCTCTTAGGATACGCCACAGCAGGGAACACTTACAGAGAATACATATTACCGAGCAGCCACAGCTATTCAAGCTTCAAACCCGCCTATAAATTGTCACTGGAGAAAATTGGAGGAGAGAAATGGAGAAGGGCTGAAGTGCCGGCCACATTATTAACGTTCGGGTTCCGCTTCCCACCTCACGGGCTGGCTGGCGCTGTCGGGAGATGCGCAGCCCCGCAAGTAAAGAGGAGGAGGAGGAGGGGCAACGGGGGGGGGGGAGAAACTGCATCTCATAAATGTCGAGGAGGAATTATAGCCTGAAAGCTACAGTAAAAAGATGGCACCATTTATCTCGCTACCATCTGTGCGTGATCGTTTGGCCCGGTGGCGGTATCCTGCGCCTGGAAAAGTTTTATTTCTCAGGTCGCGTCGCTCCTTTCATCAGGGGAAATCAGGGCAGGGTTGGAAAGGAGGCTTTGTCCTCAGCCCAGGGGTTGCAAAGGCACGACAGGTCTGTAGCAGGGAGTTCCACTGGCCTTACAAGGAGTCCTCGGCTGCAATGGGGACCAGAATTTCCACTATGGAGCAGGATTAAGTGAGCCACATCTGGGTTTTTTGTGGTCTTTTTTTGCCAGGGTTGGTTGCATTTATTAAGGGAATCAGACAGTCATTAAGGGACCGTCCCTTGCCGGTCACATCTAGCCGACCCATTATAGCGGGAGGCAAAGACTGTTGCAGATCCCGTCCCCTACGGAGATACACCTGGTGGGACCCAGAAGAAGGACCTTCTCCATGGTGGCTCCCTCTCTCTGGAACATCATCCCCCCTCAGAGACTTGAGTGCCCCACCCACTCCGACACTCTTTTGGAAGTCCCTGAAGACGTGGTTCTGACAACAGGCCTGGGTAACCCAGAGTGGGATGGAGTCCATTAAAGGATTGGTATCAGTGGTGGGATTCAACATTTTTTACTCCTGGTTCTGTGGACGTGGCTTGGTGGATGTGGCTTGGTGGACGTGGCTTGGTGGGCGTGCCTTGGTGAGTGTGATAGGGGAAGGATACTGCCAAACCCCCTTCCCTCCCCAGCCCACTAACCTGCTTTCCAGCTCTGTTCTCCTGTGCAGGGCAACCAAAGGAGACCCAGCTGATCAGCTGGGACTCGATGGGAGGCAGAGAGTAGATGGGGTTGGCGGGGCCAGTCAGAGGCGAGATTGGCCGGTTCTCCCAACGACTCAAAACTTCCGCTACTGGTTCTCCAGAACCAGTCCGAACTGGCTGAATACTACCTCTGGCTAGTATGAATGTGTGTTGTCATCAGGATGGGAAGGTGGGGCTTATTATTTTATTTTTTTTCTTTTTATTTCTTTTACATAGTGTTTTTATATCCTTGTAAGCCACCTTGAGTCGCCATGTGGGGGTAGGCAGCAATATAGATTTTCTAGGTTAATAAATAAACCTTGGCTGGCTGGGGAGTTCTGTGGGTTGAAGTCCACAGGTCTTGTCTGAAATGGCATGGCATCCACAGGGGGTTGGAGTAGATAATCTCCCAGAACCCTTCTAACTCTGTGAATTCTGTTAAGATCGGACACCCCCTGTCCCTTCCAAGCCTTGAATGGGTCATCAGGTCACCTTCACCCATCCGCATCTCACAAATTCATGAGAAAAAGGCCAGAGGTTGGGCAGAACTTGGCACAAAGTCCCGTCACTGCAAGATTGGCACAAACTATGCTGGTCTCACAGGCACCCCAACAAATGACCCAGTTAGGTAATTCACAGGAACTAGTTGCAGAACTCAAGTCATTTATGCAATATTTATACGCATCTTCCCTTTGGATCCCAAGCCAGGATTCAAAGTAGGTTGAGTTTGCCTGTAACAGGGGTATGCCAATGCTGTTTTTGTTTTTATTTTATTTATTCAATTTATATGCCACCCGTCTCCCGGAGTCACTCTCCAAACGCACGGGGCTTTTCAAGGGTGGGTAATACTTACCAATTCTGAGCTGCCCCCCCCCTCAAAAGAACACCCGGAGTTAAGAGGGTGTAAACTAAGGATATTTTGCTTGCTCGGAGCTTCCAAAGGCTGCAGATCTTTTTAGGAAAACCTTCCTTAAGGTGGCCATAGGATTTTTGATCCCTAATAGGCTACAGGGCCTCCTTGTGAAATTAGTTCTTTTATAAATACCGTGTACAATCATGTTTTTACTATAAATGTAACCGTGCAAAATATTTATGCCTATAAAATATAGTCTCTATTCTGAAGAGGGTTTTGAAAGCAGCCTGTGGATATTTTTAGCATGGTGGGGGAAGAAACACACACGCACACACATGCACACGCACACAAGGGAGCATTGCTCATCTCCCTGAATGAGACAGTAATGGAGAGAAGGCCCATCTCTTTTGGTGCTCCTCCTCCCTGTGGAGGATGGGAGTTGTAGTCCTACCTATATCCCAGAACACCAGAAGGGCAGGACAAGAAACCATGGATGGAAACTGATCAAGGAGAGAAGCAACTTAGAACTCAGGAGAAAGTTGCGATCAGCGAGGACGACCAACCAGTGGAACAGAAGTTGCCTCCAGAAGCTGTGGCTGCTCCATCTCTGGAGGCTTTGAAGAAGAGACTTGACCTTCCTGAAACGGTAGAGAGTTTCTTGCTAGAGCAAGGGGTTGGACTAGAAGACCTTCAAGATCCCTTCCAGCTCTATTCTGATCGAGCTGAGGGCAGCGGTTGGGAGGAAGAGCCCTGAGCCACAGTCCTTTCACCTGCCCTTCAGCTGCCAGGGATTCCTGCTTATGGGGAGCCCCGACACCTCCCCGTTTGGGTGGTGCATTTCCTAAGCCCTTCCAGCCTAGCAAGAAGGGCAGAGAGAGCTGGAAGCCTGCTTTACGAGCAAGATATCTGTGCAAAGGGAGCCATAAATGGCAAAGCCAAGTGGCAGGTTTGCCAAAAACACCATCAAGTTTTATATTCCTGAAAGCAAGAAATAAAAGACGGAAGAGTTTTAAACAAAGAGGATAAGAGGAGCCTTGTGAGTGTGTGTGTGTGTGTGTGTGTGTGTACACTAAAGCTATCTCCAGGCTGCAATTACTGGCTTTTCTGTGACTGCACAAGCAAGACAAAATCTTAGCCCTTAAAAAATAAAAAAGCCGGAGGAGTTTTCTCACAGGAGGCAAAAAACCACCAAGCCAAATGGCCGGCGGTGGACTTTCTCTTACGTTTGACCTACATCTCCCCGAGTTACGAAGAACTTGGTTATAAAAAGAGGCCAACCCCAGCTGCCTCCGTAAGAGGAGTCAAGGCGCATCAGGCAGGATGCAAAATGCAATTTGCCATGCCAGGTAATTAGCCAATTAATGGTGAGAGGCCATTGCATCTCTGGGTCTGCAGTGGTGCTGCACATCTGGGCACTGGAACGTTGAGGCAAGGCAAGACTTGGCCGACTCAATAGCCTAGAATGAAGACTTTAGATGTCAGTTAGAAAAGGGATGCTTCACATTCGTATCTTTGGCGTTTTTACTCCGGATTCCAAACACACCAACACAAACATACTCATCCAAATCGTGATTTTAATTCCCGCTCTTTAAGCACCCCCCACAGATTGCATGCTAAAGGGCGCGATTCAATACTGCTCTCCCAGCGTGTGCAGACGGGCTCCCAGAAATGCCCCTTTCCACTGAGTTGGGAATGGGAAAGGGGGTCTGTGGCTTTTTTTAGCTCAGTCATATTGTGAGATGCCCAAAAGCTTTTGCTCGATCCCAGAAGAGTAATTGGAGAACAGTGCTTGAGAAAATAAAGTGGATGTTATTATCCCTTAAAAGCTCCGTTGTTCCTTATAAATGGACGGGCGAGGGCTGAGTGCCCAAGCCGTTTGATCTTCTCTCCCCACCCCCAAAGCACAATTAATAAGAATTTGGGGTTTTATGGAAGAGTTAGCTGTGCTTAGCATTACCAACACTGGACTGCATTAATTTGGACTTTGCTTGGGAAGGTGGTTGCGTGCAAATTGACATCGGTTTGGACCTGCCTACCTGCTTCCAGTGGGAGGGGATGGAAAATGCAGTCAGTGGTTCAAAAAACGGTTGTGAAGCCTCAGTTTTGAGCATGAGCCCAAGGAGATCCCTGGTGGGAACACAGCCCATAGCAAAGACAAGCGGAATTTAACTAGGATGTGGATTAGCAAAGCTAGGCTGAGGTTCACACACCCTGTGGAAGTGCCAGAGCCTCGTTGGCACCAGGCAGAAGAGGAAAAGATGGTCAGCTGAGGAATTATGGGGGTTGAAGTCCACAAGTCTTCAAGTTGCGACAGTTGGAGACCCCTGCTCTAGTTCACCGTGTGGGGCAACCACAGGCAGGGCCTCCAGCTCTGGACCTGCAAGATCTTAAACTAGGCCAGGTGTTGAGCTCATTCTTTTAAGACTTGTGGACGTTAACTCCCTGCAGAGCTGGCTGGGGGAATTCAGTTGAAGTCCCCAAGTCTTAAAAGTTGGCACGGTTGGACAGCCCTGAGCGAAGTGGTTTCAGCCCCATGCAGGTCTCAGCTGGAGAACTTCCCCTTGCCCAAAACCTCCCTGGGAGCTGACAACCTCCACCTGGGCAGCTCAATCCCCGTGGGATCCCTCCTTGTTTGCCCACGGAGCTCTCAGCATCTCTGCCTGGGCACCTCCGGGCTGCCCTCTGCCAGTAGATCAGGTGCTGGGTTGAGGGCCTTCCCCTCCCCCTTTTCCTGCCCCCAGCCCTGGCTCATCCCTCTCCCTCCCCGCTTCTTCGCCAGGGTCTGCTCTCCGCTGGGCGCTCTCCTTTTCCCAGGCCTTCCCCGACATCTAGTGAGAAGCGCCTGGAACTGCAAGGCTGCCTTAGCGCTGGGAGAAACCGTCCCTTCCGAAGGAAGCCATTCGCCTCTCACACATACCAGAAGTTCAGGCTTGGGAGCTTCCTGGTGACGGCAGTGACTTACTGCAATATTTTCAATCCTTTGGACTGTCTGGTGTGGGTTGTGCTATTTGGGGAGAAGTTGTTCAATTGTGAAGATTTCATGGTTGTGTGTACTGCCCAGGAGAGGGGCATAATAAGCGCCCCAGAGTGCCCACCATTCCTGCCCAGCTGTTCCCATTTATTCCTGTTCATTTATTATGTCTATACTTATACCTGTTTATGCTTATAGGTTTATAGGTTATGTTCATACTTGTACTTGTTTTCTCATACACGCTTGACGAAATAAACGAAATAAAAATCAATCAATCAATCCATAATTGATGGGTATTTTTCAAAATATCCACTTTATGAACAAGTACGCCATGTTTTGACCGCCTGATGTACATCCAGCCAAAACCTTCGAGGTTGCTGGAGACTAGCATGGACTGAGGGCAGGATTCACACTAGGTTGAAGACCAGACCAGCAATCCAGCAACGAACAATACCCCAAAGCACAACCAACTCAGACAAACAATCAGACAGTATTTAACAGTTTAATCAAGAAGAAAATAATACCCCTGCCAACAGTGACAGGGCAAGCCACTCATGTATAAAGAAGCAAAACCCAGCCCCTCCTGGCACTGATGAGGTTACCTAATTACTTCATGAAACTTTGCAAGAAGACCACCAAGCTCATAGAGCACCAAGGATTCTCCAGCAAACGAACGAACAAGCGAGTGAGTGAGTGAGTGAATGGATGAATAGCCATCATCCCCACCAATACCAACAGGGTAAAGCCACTGTATATAAACCTAAAGGAAACCACTCTCCTTTCTAGCACTGGTGATGTTCCCTAGTTGGGTCATGAAATGTCTGCATGAAAACTACCAAGCTCAGAGAGCACCAAAGGCTTCACTGGGATCTGTGAATGGACCAGGTCAATTTATGCTTCAGAGCAGAAGCAATCCAGCACCTGGGATGCCTTCACTCCCAATTCCCACCAGGAAGCAAGTCCTTCATTGCATCAAACCTCATGCTAGCACTGCTGATGTTACCTAGTCGGATAATTAAATATTTGCACATAATCAAATATTTGCAAGCCCAAAGAGCACCAAGGACTCCGCAGTTTAACCCTGAGCCACATTCATTCTCCTCTGTTGGGGGGCACCTGAAAGCCAACAGATCCTTGATCCTGAAGGAAACTTTTTGTGTTATAAACTTTATTCAGTTTTTCCAACAATTTAAAAACGTAAAAGAAAACGATTACAACAATGCTGAAGACATCATTAACATATCTTAACCATATTCGTATACTTAAATTTCTATTGCACTATGATTATTACATATTAATTTTTCTGTTAATTCTCTATTCCTTCCTCCTTGCCTATATCACTTGTTACATAGTACATTTTCTATTAATTCTACATTCAGTACATGCAGCTTCAAATTCTTTATTCTTTAATCTTTAACTCTCTGCTTTGTAAGCAGTAACCAAGCAAGAAATCTCGGGAAGCTTCTTCCCATCCTGCATTAGGCAGAGGGACACCAGGAGAGGGAGCCAAAGGCTTAATAAAGTGAGAAATCCTGGAGTTTTTTAAGGGCAGCACAACATCTGTGTGAATGACTCTTATTCGATTTTTATCCTATCTGCCTGCCTGCCTGCCTGTCTCTGTCTCTCTGACTCTATGTCTCTCTCTCTCTTTATCTATCTATCTGTCTGTTTGTCTATCTATCTATCTATCTATCTATCTATCTATCTATCTATCTATCTATCTATCTATCTATCTATCGTGTTTCCACCCAAGGGAGTTTCCAGGCAACCCAAGTGGTCCTTCAAGTCCAGCAGAGAAATCGTCCGTGGCCACAGGCCAGGCCCTTGAATTTCATTTTTCATGTTTTGACCATTTGCGTGAGAGCAGCTCCTTTGGAAGGAACAAGCATTCTTTTCTACGGAAAGAAAAACAAAGGCCGTATTGAGATTTCACAATATTTCAACATCACAACCTCCACTGTTTGTCAAGGGATTAGCCCCCACCAACACCAAGCCAGAGATCACTCTGGACGCCGTCTTTGAGTCTTTGTTCATGTGCAACCACAGCCAACTCTTCGGAGACTTACAGATGGAGTCCCAGCAGGATAAACCAGGAAGGCCTTTGCAGAATTCATTTGCTTGATGAAATAGCCAAGGGAGTCTAACAGTCCCAAAGCCCAGGCTGAAGTTTGATAGCAACAATCCCAACAAAATTTACCTGTGTTCTTTAGCTAATGGTTGCAATCCTTTCTGGTTTGTTTGCTCTTAAACTTCAGAATGGGGGAATAGTTTGTGTCCTACTTCATGATCTGTAGCATCTTATAAGAGACATGACCAGTGAAGAGAGACTTTGTGGGAGCTCCTGAAAGATGCTATGAGTCCCACACTGAAACATCAATGTTAAAAATAAAATCTCACTTTCTCCCTTTTTTAAAAACACGACGTTCTGGAGACACTAGCTCCTGATTTCATATCTGCTTCAGGCATTTTTAATCCATGTCTCAGCTGACCATCTCCCTGGAACAGTTTCGATGAGGTCTGCAAAAGAACTTCATCTGCTGGTTTTCAAGATCTGCCCTGCAATTTGCCAATGACACTTCGTAGCATTTTAGACCCAGTTATTATAAACATCATTTAGTCATTTTTAATGGTCCTTTTTAGTGAGGAGTCTACCGACCTTATTTTAAAGTTCACCCAAATACGGTATTTTGCAAATGTTTTTATTTGTTGGGAAATGTATTTTGAAGGAGTTTAATTTTTCAGTCCAAATAACTGTCCAGCTGCAGTTGCCGCTGATAGGCTGAGGGGAACAGCTGGCCAAGGCCACCTGGCACAGAAACTACTCTTCTGGGTTATATCTGGAAACTTCTGGCGTGGAGAGTCTGCATTTGATATCTGCAAACCCAGAGACCACGTCGTGATGGAATTCACTGGAGGGGACGTTTACCAGAAGGAATTCGATCCCAAAGTTTACCTGGAGTATTTCCATTTTGGGAAAGGGTCCGTCGAAGATGAATTCCTGGAGTTTATTTTGAAACGCTTTTGCAAAATCTTTTCTTCAGGTAGGTGATCCAGTCACTGCTGCAACTCTGAAGGGGGAGAATATTCATTTAAAAAAGAGGCAAACTGTAGCGCCAGGGAAAAGGTCTTTGAAAGTTTTCGGCATCGCTAGATAGGACTTTACTGAAAACGCTTTTTAAGCAACTTTTCGTGCCTCTGACAGGTGGTTTTCTTCAAGCTACATTAAGTTCATGGCCTTGCTGATTGAATGATCCTGTGGACTTCTTATGCTTTACTTCATAGGTGTCGTTGCCGCATCCCTGCATTCAGACATCTGTAATTGGTGAACATAAAACCTAATAAAACACAAGATTCCGGCAAATGAATTTACAATGCATTGGAAGCATTCCACATAAATGTGTAGAAGTTTTAAGAAAAATCAAAGCAGGAAAAAGTGGAGGAGTTAAACTGCATTCAAGGACACAGTGTAGGGTGGACTCTTCCAAATACTATCAGGTTTCCTCTGGGCTTTTAACATTTGGGCTGTAAAAATGGTTTCAGTCTTCCCAAGGATGTTTTGTTTTTTAAAAAAATGCAACAGTTGAATCATCGTTCTTTTGCGTAGGGAAATCAAAAGTTTTCTTGATCCCATCAGGTCAACATCAACAGGGAACCCACGTATGACTCTCCTGGGCAGAAGAGATTGGAAGGGATAAGCTTGAATTTTTTTCCCCCTTCTCTCCCCCCCTCCCCAAATCTTCCTCTCGTTTATGCCAGGGGTCCTGAAAGGCGGCACCCTGATCGATATTGGCAGTGGCCCCACCATCTACCAGCTGCTACCTGCCTGTGGGTGCTTCGAGAACATCATAGCCACGGATTATCTGGACAAGAACTGCCAGGAAATTACAAAATGGATGAAGAAGGAGCCGGGCGCTTTTGATTGGTCCTCGGTGGTGCAATATGTGTGCCAGCTGGAGGGGAACAGGTAGGGAGGATGTGCCCATGGGGGGAAAAAAACACAACAACTAGGGGCTTAGTCTGATCGGGTCAAAAGTCCCAGAGAAAGTTCATTATTGGCTAACGGCAGGAATGGCGAAAGGCCAGCCAAGCAACGTTCAAACTCTCTGTGTGGGAAAGGAGAGGCCATGCTGATCAGAGACAAAAGGGACCGAGGTGGGACGGAGGGAAGGGATCAAGCAGGTCAAGAAAAATAGAGCAAGGGCAAAGAGAGGGTGGGGGGGAGGGGATATTCAGCCAGGGGAGTGTGGGGCTGCTATGCCAGCTCATTGGTGAAGCTTAGAGGTTAACAACAGGTGAAAATATTTGTAGCTCAGGGTTGAATTGTGGGGTCCTTGGTGCTCTCTGAGCTTGGTTGTTTGCTTGTAGATGTTTCATGACCCAATGAGGTAAGTTCTTCCATGCTAGAAGCGGGGATTTGCAGGGAGGAAGAAGATGAGGAGGAGGAAGAGGAGGTCTGTGGGATGCTTGGTGTTCTCTGAGCTTGGTTGTTTGCTTACATACATTTCATGTCCCAACTAGGGAACATCATCAGTGTTAAAAGGGAACAGGGATTGCTCTCATTTAATATACTAGTGGTTACCTAGCTGGATAACGAAACATCTGCAAGAAAACCACCAAACTCAGAGAGCTTCACGGACCCCCACAATCCTGATGCATATATAACACATTTCCCTCTCAAAATTCTATATTTTTTGAGTCCCTATAATGACAGGAATGTTGCTTTGGTTGTTGAGGGTACCTATCTCACATACCAGCCAAAGAGACTTCAGCCATTCTCCTTCTCAACATACTTGGCTTGTACCGGAGAGCTACTTCAAGCCACCACTTCTTAGCTGGTTCCGTTGCATTCCAGAGAGGTCTCAAAGCCGTCTGTTTATTGGCTTTTCGATGTCTTGGCAGGGAGACGTGTGCAGAGAAGGAGGCCAAGCTGCGAAGAAGCATCAAGCAGGTTCTCAGGTGTGATGTCCACCAAAGCAACCCACTGGCTCCCATCTCTCTGGCCCAGGCTGACTGCCTTCTGTCCACAGAGTGCCTGGAATCTGCCTGCAAAGACCAGGCGAGTTTCCAGGCTGCCTTGAAGAATCTCAGTTCTCTGCTGAAACTCGGGGGACACTTGGTACTCGGTGGGGTTTTAGGGTGCACGTTCTACAGGTTGGGCCCTCATAAATTCTCCAGCTTGGTCTTCACGGAAGAAATCCTGAAAAATGGCCTGAGCGCCACTGGGTTTGCCATTGTAGAGTTCATTGTAGAGCCCAGAGTTTTCAAGACCAACATGGAGGACTGTGATTTCTCGGGAAAGTACGTCATTCTTGCCCGTAAGGACAAAGAAGTGTAAACCCTGTGGCTTCATTGTATCTCAAAAGCCACAACATCACTTTGGACCTGGAACATGTTTGTTCCAAGCCCATCTCTACCACAGTTTTAGCTTTCTAAATGTTTCCTGAAGGCCATCATAACCCATCATATACGCCTGTCGGGAGGTCACACCCCAATAAAGATGGAAGGGGTTAAAATAAAGCACTTTCTAAAACAAGCGTGCCCCGTCTTGATCTATGTTTAGTGAACATCGAGTGAAAAATAAACAAATCATGCAGCAAACAATGAAAATGTCAGCATTCACCTGCGTTTTCACGAACGGGCCAGTTTTATTTATTTATTAGCAATAGCACTTAGACTTATATACTGCTTCACAGTGCTTTATAGCCCTCTCTAAGTGGTTTACAAAGTTAGCCTCTTGCCCCCAATAATCTGGGTCCTCATTTTACCCACCTAGGAAGGATGGAAGACTGAATCGACCTTGAACTGGTCAGGATCAAACTCCTGGCAGTCGGCAGAGTTAGCCTGCAATACTGCATTTAACAGGAAGGAAGGAAAGGAAAGGAAAGGAAAGGAAAGGAAAGGAAAGGAAAGGAAAGGAAAGGAAAGGAAAGGAAAGGAAAGGAGGAAGGAAAATAGCAATAGCACTTAGACTTATATACCACTTTACAGTGCTTTACAGCCTCTCTAAGCAGTTTACAGATACTGCAGTTTATACTGCTTCACAGTGCTTTATAGCCCTCTCTAAGTAGTTTACAAAGTCATCCTCTTGCCCCCAACAATCTGGGTCCTCATTTTACCCACCTCAGAAGGATGGAAGATTGAGTCAAACTTGAGCCTTGTGGGATTCGATCTGCCAAATTACAGGCAGCCGGCAGGCAGCAGAAGTAGTCTGCAGTACTTCACTCTAACCACTGCACCACCGAGACTCATATTAATGGGAAGTGTTGACTTTTCAGTGAGCTTAAAAAGTTTGGCCACCGGGATTAGCCAAAGTTTATCTCAGGCTGTGATCAATACACAATACACTCCATTAAAACAGAACTTCTACGTTTGGGTAAAGGAAGAAGAAGAAGTCCTTTAATCCTCTTGTGCACAATTTCTACCTGGTAGTTCTGAGACTTGAACTGCATTTGTCCAACACCAGCCAGAGTCTTCTCAGCCTCAGGGGCGTCCCTTGGCCACGTCTGTCAAGATTCGAGGGGGAACTGAGACGAGGGCAACCCCCAGGAAAACCCACCTCTGCCTTTTGTAGAGTCAGAGGCCCCATGGAGTAGGGCAGAGGAGCCAAGGGCCCTGGGTTCCAGGCTGGAGATTCCTGAATTTCAGACAGATGAGTGGAAAACAACAGTTTAGGCTTTCCTCTGAAAATGCCACCAACAAAACATCTACTGCAGAGAACACAGAGTTGGATACCCAGTTTCTAGTCCAGCACCTCCACCTTTACACCAAAGTAACTCATTGTCTGAGTTGGCAAACTGCACCGAGTTACAAACTAACAAAGCAGGTCAGAGAAGGTCACCTGCTCAGCGATACGTCACAGACGAGGGTTCTTGTGGGGCAGGTTGTAGACAGGACAGCATTCCTGGCGGGTTTCAAGAGACATTTCTTAGAGCCCGTGTGTCTGATAGGCTGTGGCTCATAAAGTTTTTGTGCAGATTTGCAAATTGCCAGGCGGTTTTGAAGGGCAGAGGTTCTTACTTATTATTTATTTACTTTGGAATGTTGCTATCCTGCCTTTATAAATAACTAGCTCGAATCCCATGCTTCACTACAAAACTATGTGATTGGGCTTAGTGTTTGGGGAGGAAAATAAGGTGGGGGAGAATTCTGCCTCTACCTATCAGTATCCGTTGGTATTCATCTGGCTAGCGTCCTGTCAGGGTGAGAGAGAGTTGAGGGCTGTTTGGAAACTGAAAGAGTATTTGCTGTGTGAACAAGGAAGGAGACAGCAAGGAGCCTGACCGTGGCTTAGCTCAACTGTTCTGTACTAAAGCTGCTTGGTGCTGTGAAACTAAAACTGAACCTCCTCCCCTCTGCTTGTGTTTTGCATTTGGAACAGATTTTTTTTTCAGGTGGAGAGGGGGAGTAGAACTCCTTAGCATCAGAGCGTGTTAATAATAATAATAATATAGGAAATACTGATGCTCTGATACTCATTTCAAAAAATCCTTTCTTGGTGACTCCCTAGAAGCCAAAAGGAACATACGGGCCAAATTTCAAGTTTGTAGGCTTTACGGTTGTGGAGATTTTGTGATGATGCATGAGGAGTATTTCGCTTTTATATATATGTAGAGAGATTCAAGGCATCAAAAACATCTACCATGATACTCCTGCCTCCTCCTAGTTTCTGGCAATGACAATGTGAGATGAGTTGGACTGAGAAAGATGGACGTCACCCAGTCACCCAGTTGGCTTCCATGCCTAAGATGGGACTAGAACTCCCCTCCTCCTGGTGATTGGTCTAAAGTTCTCACCATTTCCTGGTTACTAAACTGGCATCTTCACCACTAAGCCAAGCTGGCTTAGGTAATGTAGACTTATGCAACAAAATGTACCCCATGATCAACAGCAACCATGGATTAAAAACCCAGCTGTTGTCTTGCATCAATCAATGATGGCGTTCCTCATCTGAATATGACTTCTGCTTTCCTGAAACAAGTCTCACAGTTTTGCTACACTGTAAAAAACCTACACACCTGTTTGATCACAGGTGAGCTTGGGGCAAAAAAAAAAAACCCTACCACACACCAGGAAAGTTGCATCTTTCTTAAATCTAGTGTGTCTTCTCTGTGGACATTCAGCCTCAAAGCTGCTCTCCAAAAAAATGTCCTCCTTGCAACCATTTGATTAACTGTTGTGCCTTTCCTCTCCCCTTTGAAAAAGGTCAGATAGTGAGATAGGGTGATAAAGGCTTTGACCCAAAAGAACGAGGAAGAAGGAACCCATAAAGAGGACAGACTTTGTGCTGGTGTATTCTGGGCATCAGGATTCGGAGGCATCCAGTAGACCTTCAACACAACCAAACTAAAAAGTGAAGCCTTTGGGCAAGATTTCTAGGGAAAATGGAGCCAACTTTCACAGAAAAGGAATTCTATGCTAAGCGCTTTGTTCCAAAAGATTTTTTGGAATCGTATTACACCCTGAGCTCTGGAAATAATGCAGAGAGTGACTTTTTAATCTTCTTCCTGAAAAATCTCCACAAGATATTCACTTCAGGTAAGTGTTTTTAACAGGTGGAAGTGGGTGGAGATAAATAGGTTCCCATTTTAAGTAGAATTGACGATCTCAGACTAATGCGCAGACTAGAACATAAGATTAATGTGCTTTTTGCAAATACGTGAACTATGCAAAAGAACTGGATGAAAAATAAGTTTTATGGCAACACGTGTATAAATATTTTGCTCAGGTAATCTTCTAGATGTTAAAATATGGGTGGTATGACACATTTACAAAAATCCATTTATTGATTAAAAATGCAGGCCAGGGGAACACAAATGGTTGTGTCTGTGAAAATTGCATAGCATTTATAGACTGAAAAAGGTGTTTAGAAATTGAAGTAGACACACACGCACACACACACACACACAGGGCATCCAGTAAAATAATGTTAAAAAGAAGGCTGTATCTATTCTGTAAAGAGGCCATTTTTATTCCAAAGGTATTGTCGAATTTGTTTCCCGGACGTGAAGAATCACTGCCACAAATCACACTTCAGTTAATGGAGCACAGACTTCAGTGGTGAGGTTTCTAATTGTGCCTGGAGCTCCTGCACTTTAGCAAAACGCAACCCTCTGCAAAACAAGCCAGAAGGTTAGCCACATTAAGGGCACATAGCCAGGGAATTGTTGCCTAAGCATCTTGAAAAAATGGAATTTGGGGTTGATATGCTCCAGATGGTATCAAGAGAGACACGCTCATCGACATTGGCATCGGCCCAACCATCCACCAGCTCCTCTCTGCCTGCGAGTCCTTCCGGGAGATCATAGCCACCGACTACACTGACCAGAACCGGGAGGAGATGTAGTGATGGCTGAGGAAGGAGATGAAGTAGCAACTAGAAGCTACCGAGGTTTATTGTTGCCATTATATCGTTAGTGATTACAATTAGAAGTATTCTTGGAAGCTGTTCAAAACCAATTGGGCTGCACTGAGAAAAGCACATTTTGTACCAAAAGAAGAAGATATTTGTAAATCAGGATTGAAATGGGGTCTTTGGTGCTCTTTGAGCTTGGTGGTATTTTTGCAGATGTTTCATGACTCACCTGTTGCCCTGAGCTGCCCTCAGACTAGACGTGGTATTCAGCAGGTTCTGCAGAACCAGTAGCACATATTTTGAGTAGTTCGGAGAACCAACAAGAACCACCTCTGACTGGCCCCACTCTCATCTGTTCTCTGCCTCCCAGCTGATCGGCTGGGTCTCCTTTGGTTGCCTTGCACAGGAGAACGGAGCTGGAAAGCAGGTTAGTGGGGTGCGGAGGGAAGGGGGGTTTTGCAGTAATCTTCCCCTGCCACACCCACAGAACCAATAGTAAAAAAAAAAAAATTTGAATCCCAGCACTGCCTCATCCCTGCCGTTTTTGAGATGTCACTCCATTCTTCCTGGCTATCCTGCCATTGGCTGAAGGGCGAGTCTAGCTTAGGTCAGATCAGATAATATTAGATTTTGCATTCTCACACCAGGGGCAAATTCTGAGAGCTGAAGTCCACTCCTCTTAAAGTTGCCAGGGTTGAGAAAGGTTCATCCACCTGTCCTGGACTGAAATGCTGGAGAGCAATCAAGCAGACGCGGAAATAGATGCTTCTCCCTAGTTGCTATACTTAGCAGTTCTTTTGGCAGGAATAAGGAGGAAACAAGGGGAAGGTTGATTAGGGCAAAGTTTAGGATGGAACGTGGAATTCAGAACTCACAAAAGAAAGGGAAGAGTGGTTGACCCAAAGGAGCAAGGTGGATTTGGAGTAGAAGGGAAGACTGGATGAAAAGGGCGCCATGGCAAGAGAATTAGCTGAAGAGGTGTGGTGAAATAAAGCAAAATTCTCCTCCCTCTGTGTGAATGTCTCTCTGTAACTCCCTGCAAAAGAGGGGAAAGACTTTCCCCCAAGAGAAAACCTTCAAGCCCCCACAAACCCCTGTCAAACTCACACACACCCCAATTTCACAGAGGAGCCAAAAAGACACCCTGCTCCACAGGGAGATCGGAGCAGGGGGTTAGAGCTGGCTCTTGGAAGAAAGACCTGGCCCCAAAGACCCTCTCCTCTCCCCTGTTCTCTCCTGCCCTCTGGCAGGAGGAGCCACCCTCCTCCTTTCCCCTCGCTTTCCTTGACGGGAGAGGAAGGGGGCCTTCTACTGCCTGCCCCTTTTCCTGGGAAAACCACCCGATTGCGTAAGAGGGAGAGGACAAGTCAGGTCCTGGCTTCAAATCGCTTGGCACTTGGCAGGGCAAATGGATCACGCTGCAGCCTGCAACACGGGCCTTTGTTGAGAAACTCATCCAAGGGGTGGAGCTACCATGATAAGAACATGATCAAGCTCAGAACTTGAGAGGAGCAACCGGCCAAAGAGTTTCTGGGGTGATGGAGGAGCCTTTCACCGAGGGAGACTTCTATGCCGAGTGTTTTCTTCCCAAAGATTACCTGGAAACCTATTATAAAGTTAACTTGGATGAAGATGTCGGCCAGGTTTTAACCTTTTTCCTGAAAGGGGCCCACAGGGCATTCACTGTAGGTAAGTGCTGACTTCCTCGATTTTAAGCCCAAGGTGAGGGAGGCTTCTTGATCAGAGATGGTCCGAGATTAGGTATTCAGCAGAGGGATGGCACAGGGGCAACAGCCAACTTGGGGTCTCTGGTTTTGGTAAGCAAGGCCCTATAGCGGCGTCCAGATGGGAGAAGACTGATGTGGAAATGAAGCCCAAGCAATCGGCTTGTGGACCAAAGTGTTTGCCTGTGTGTACGTCTTCTTGAGGAATGAGCGAATGATTGGGTTGGGAACAGGTTCATGGGAATGCTGAGAAGGGGAGGGGTTGCCAGGTGATCAGGGGGCCTCCAGGATGCTCTTCAAGGGGCTTCTGGTGCTGTTCAGGTGGGGGAAAACAGGTATCCATATGCAGAATAGCAGATACAAAGGACCCAAAGCAAACTGAAGTTGAAAAACTCTGTATTTGGCTTGATGGGCTCCAGATGGCATCAAGGGAGACACCCTGATTGACATTGGCACCGGCCCAACCATCCACCAGTTCCTCTCTGCCTGCGAGTCCTTCCGGGAGATCATAGCCAGTGACTACACTGACCAGAACCGGGAGGAGGTGCAGCGATGGCTGAGGAAGGAGCCGGGGGCTTTTGACTGGACTCCCATTGTGAAATATGTCTGTGAGCTGGAAGGAGACAGGTGGGTAGAGGAAGAATGTAGCTTTTGCTTTGAAAGTCTTTAAGACTATAAGATTTATTTAGATTCAACTAGAGAAGGAAACCCAAAATCCAGCACTCTTCTTTCAACTTTGACTAATCTGTCCATGCATGAAAATGTTGCAGGAGAGATTTTGCAAGCAGGAGCTTAACAGGAGAATAACCGTGCAGACCAGAAGAGTCCACACTGAAGAACCAAAGGGGACTCTCTCTTTCAGAGACCACGGCCAGCTGCTGCTAGGATGCATGTGCCCATTGTGGTAGCGAAGCAAATTGGCAACGTTCAGTTGTCTCCTCTGGGCAAATGGAAAGGGGAGCAACAATGGCTCAGTCTCTATTTTAGGTCTTTTGCAGTGCTTCAGAAGGACCTGCAAGGTCATCTCCTCCTCAATGGTCCCTCTCTTCTTTGGGTCTGGGTGGTTCTTCTTCTCCTGCCAGTTACTCCTGGAGAAAGGCAGTGGGAATCCATGTGCTGCTCAGGGGGAAATTCACTGAAGATACACATCGACCATTTCCATAGCAACCCTAGGATGCCAGAGAGGAGAATTCATTACGGAGAGGCTGCCATCACCTCTTTCCATTCTCACCTTAAATCATGGAATTTTGGTGATGACGTAGTCACATGGGGCTCATTATTAATTCATGGAAATAATTTATAGGGTCTTCTCCACCTGTGAAGTAGGGGGTGCCAAGACAAAGAGATTGGTGACCGCCAACTCTAATCCAGGGTTCCTTGTTCTGGTTGGGAAATTTTGGCATCTGAAGCCCAGATATCTTAAGAGCTGCCAAGGCTGAGGAATCCTGCCCTTGCCTTTTGCAGGCTGATACTTGAACCTAGGCAAGAAGGAGAATTCTAGAGAGGAGGGCATTCCTGTTCTTGAAGGACAGCAGGCCTGGGAGACCTGACCTATCTCCCTCTGTAAAAAGAAGGGAATCTCTAGAGTGACCAAGGTTTGGAGGTAGGCGGGTCATATTCTTCCTGTCTTTTCTTCCCAGGGAAAAGTGGGCAGAGAAGGAAGAGAAAGTCCGAAGAGCCGTCAAGCGGTACCTGAAATGCGATGTGACCCAACCCAACCCTTTGGCCCCGCTGGTTCTTCCTCCTGCAGATTGCCTGCTCTCCAGTTTGTGCTTTGATGCGGCTTGCAAGGACATCCCCACCTACCAATCGGCATTCAGGAACATCAGTTCCCTCCTGAAACCGGGCGGGCACCTCCTGTTTTGTTCAACCCTTGAGGAGCATTACTACATGGTGGGCCAACGCAAGTTCTCAGCCCTCTACCTGGAGAAGGAGATGGTAGAAGAGGCAGTGAGACAAGCTGGCTTTGTCATCAAGTGGATTGAGGAGACCAGGATTAACATCCCCCCTTCTCTAGCCGATGGGAAGAAGCTGTGCATCCTTCTTGCCCAGAAATGTAGCCCATGAAAATCAGGCAATTGCCAACATAACACCCAGATGATTCCCCAGATATTGTAATGAATCTGTTGTACCAGTTAGGAAAAGCACACACCACTTTGCTCCTCTGCTCTTCTCTATGCCTTTCCTTGTAGACATGGAATAAAGTGGTTGTGTGTTGGTTTCTGCTTTCCTTGTGTTGTGTCTGTCTGTTTTCTATGAACATGGTGTCAGTGTTCCAGGGAACCTCCATTCCAATCAGTAACTCCGAGACAGGCATCATCTCAAAAGTACCTTTACTAGAATAACACCTGGCACATCTGTGGAATCTCAGCACTAAAAGTTTCCTGGACTTCCTATAATGTCCCAAACTACAAACCATCCCCTTTCCCTCATCATCACATCACATAAACCAATCTCAAAGTAAGTTTCTTTTTGGTCCTGTGCCACACTCTGTAACCTTGAACTAACAAAAAAATTCTATTTTGTCTACTAAGAGCTACTCAATTAAAATTACACCCCTCCCACTTTCTCAAGCAATGTGGCAGCATTGAATAAGGTTTCCAAAGCTGACAGGGCCCATGGCAAGAGAATTAGCTTAAAGGGTGGGGGGAAATCAAGCAAAAGTCCCCTCCTGTGTGTACGTGTGTGTGTGTGCCTCTCTTTGTCACACCCTGCAAAAGAGGGAAAGGAAGATGGCTGGACACCCTGCTCCACGGGGAGATCGGAGCAGGGGGTTAGAGCTGGCTCTTGGAAGAAAGGCCTGGCCCCAAAGACCCTCTCCTCTCCCCTGTTCTCTCCTGCCCTCTGGCAGGAGGAGCCACCCTCCTCCTTTCCCCTCGCTTTCCTTGACGGGAGAGGAAGGGGGCCTTCTACTGCCTGCCCCTTTTCCTGGGAAAACCACCCGATTGCGTAAGAGGGAGAGGACAAGTCAGGTCCTGGCTTCAAATCGCTTGGCACTTGGCAGGGCAAATGGATCACGCTGCAGCCTGCAACACGGGCCTTTGTTGAGAAACTCATCCAAGGGGTGGAGCTACCATGATAAGAACATGATCAAGCTCAGAACTTGAGAGGAGCAACCGGCCAAAGAGTTTCTGGGGTGATGGAGGAGCCTTTCACCGAGGGAGACTTCTATGCCGAGTGTTTTCTTCCCAAAGATTACCTGGAAACCTATTATAAAGTTAACTTGGATGAAGATGTCGGCCAGGTTTTAACCTTTTTCCTGAAAGGGGCCCACAGGGCATTCACTGTAGGTAAGTGCTGACTTCCTCGATTTTAAGCCCAAGGTGAGGGAGGCTTCTTGATCAGAGATGGTCCGAGATTAGGTATTCAGCAGAGGGATGGCACAGGGGCAACAGCCAACTTGGGGTCTCTGGTTTTGGTAAGCAAGGCCCTATAGCGGCGTCCAGATGGGAGAAGACTGATGTGGAAATGAAGCCCAAGCAATCGGCTTGTGGACCAAAGTGTTTGCCTGTGTGTACGTCTTCTTGAGGAATGAGCGAATGATTGGGTTGGGAACAGGTTCATGGGAATGCTGAGAAGGGGAGGGGTTGCCAGGTGATCAGGGGGCCTCCAGGATGCTCTTCAAGGGGCTTCTGGTGCTGTTCAGGTGGGGGAAAACAGGTATCCATATGCAGAATAGCAGATACAAAGGACCCAAAGCAAACTGAAGTTGAAAAACTCTGTATTTGGCTTCATGGGTTCCAGATGGCATCAAGGGAGACACCCTGATTGACATTGGCACCGGCCCAACCATCCACCAGTTCCTCTCTGCCTGCGAGTCCTTCCGGGAGATCATAGCCAGTGACTACACTGACCAGAACCGGGAGGAGGTGCAGCGATGGCTGAGGAAGGAGCCGGGGGCTTTTGACTGGACTCCCATTGTGAAATATGTCTGCGAGCTGGAAGGAGACAGGTGGGTAGAGGAAGAATGTAGCTTTTGCTTTGAAAGTCTTTAAGACTATAAGATTTATTTAGATTCAACTAGAGAAGGAAACCCAAAATCCAGCACTCTTCTTTCAACTTTGACTAATCTGTCCATGCATGAAAATGTTGCAGGAGAGATTTTGCAAGCAGGAGCTTAACAGGAGAATAACCGTGCAGACCAGAAGAGTCCACACTGAAGAACCAAAGGGGACTCTCTCTTTCAGAGACCACGGCCAGCTGCTGCTAGGATGCATGTGCCCATTGTGGTAGCGAAGCAAATTGGCAACGTTCAGTTGTCTCCTCTGGGCAAATGGAAAGGGGAGCAACAATGGCTCAGTCTCTATTTTAGGTCTTCTGCAGTGCTTCAGAAGGACCTGCAAGGTCATCTCCTCCTCAATGGTCCCTCTCTTCTTTGGGTCTGGGTGGTTCTTCTTCTCCTGCCAGTTACTCCTGGAGAAAGGCAGTGGGAATCCATGTGCTGCTCAGGGGGAAATTCACTGAAGATACACATCGACCATCTCCATAGCAACCCTAGGATGCCAGAGAGGAGAATTCATTACGGAGAGGCTGCCATCACCTCTTTCCATTCTCACCTTAAATCATGGAATTTTGGTGATGACGTAGTCACATGGGGCTCATTATTAATTCATGGAAATAATTTATAGGGTCTTCTCCACCTGTGAAGTAGGGGGTGCCAAGACAAAGAGATTGGTGACCGCCAACTCTAATCCAGGGTTCCTTGTTCTGGTTGGGAAATTTTGGCATCTGAAGCCCAGATATCTTAAGAGCTGCCAAGGCTGAGGAATCCTGCCCTTGCCTTTTGCAGGCTGATACTTGAACCTAGGCAAGAAGGAGAATTCTAGAGAGGAGGGCATTCCTGTTCTTGAAGGACAGCAGGCCTGGGAGACCTGACCTATCTCCCTCCGTAAAAAGAAGGGAATCTCTAGAGTGACCAAGGTTTGGAGGTAGGCGGGTCATATTCTTCCTGTCTTTTCTTCCCAGGGAAAAATGGCCAGAGAAGGAAGAGAAAGTCCGAAGAGCCGTCAAGCGGTACCTGAAATGCGATGTGACCCAACCCAACCCTTTGGCCCCGCTGGTTCTTCCTCCTGCAGATTTCCTGCTCTCCACCTTGTGCTTCGATGGGGCTTGCAAGGACATCCCCACCTACCAATCGGCATTTAGGAACATCAGTTCCCTCCTGAAACCGGGCGGGTACCTCCTGTTTTATTCAACCCTTGAAGGGCACTACTACATGGTGGGCCAACACAAGTTCTCAGCCCTCTACCTGGAGAAGGAGATGGTAGAAGAGGCAGTGAGACAAGCTGGCTTTGTCATTAAGTGGATTGAGGAGACCAGGATGAACATCCCCCCTTCTCTAGCCGATGGGAAGAAGCTGTGCATCCTTCTTGCCCAGAAATGTAGCCCAT
This sequence comes from Pseudonaja textilis, assembly GCF_049901715.1. Classification (NCBI taxonomy): domain Eukaryota; kingdom Metazoa; phylum Chordata; class Lepidosauria; order Squamata; family Elapidae; genus Pseudonaja; species Pseudonaja textilis. The sequence continues at coordinate 26,418,574 of NC_141998.1, forward strand.
GAAAATCAGGCAATTGCCAACATAACACCCAGATGATTCCCCAGATATTGTAATGAATCTGTTGTACCAGTTAGGAAAAGCACACACCACTTTGCTCCTCTGCTCTTCTCTATGCCTTTCCTTGTAGACATGGAATAAAGTGGTTGTGTGTTGGTTTCTGCTTTCCTTGTGTTGTGTCTGTCTGTTTTTCTATGTGCATCGATTCTCTGTGCACGTATTGCCTGGGCTGCTCTCAGCCTAGACGTGATATACAGCCGGTTGTGACCAGTTTTTGAGAACCAGTAGCCCTGCACAGGAGAACAGAGCTGGAAAGCAGATTAGTTGGGTGGGAAGGGAATGGGGATTTTGCAGTATCTTTCCCCCGCCACACCTAACCAGCCATGTCCCGCCAAGCCACACCATTCCCACCAAGCCATGCCCACAGAACCAGTAGTCAAATGTTTGAATGCCACCACTGCCTCATCCCTGCCTTTTTTGATCTGTCACTCCATTCTTCCTGGCTCCCCTGCCCCTGGCTGAAGGGCGAATCTCACTGAGATCAGATCAGATATTAGATTTTGCATTCTCACACCAGGGGCAAATTCTGAGAGCTGAAGTCCACTCCTCTTAAAGTTGCCAGGGTTGAAAAAGGCTCATCTACCTGTCCTGGACTGAAGAGCTAGAGAGCGATCAAGCAGAAGCGGAAATAGATGCTTCTCCCTAGTTGCTATAATTAACAGCTCTTTCGGCACCACTCTGCAGCCCTGCAACATGGGCCTTTGTTAAGAAACCAGTCCATAAGAGAAACCACGGGGTGGAGCTAGCCAAGATAAAAATATGACCAAGCTCAGAACTTGAGAAGAGCAGCCAGCCAAAGATTTTCTAGGGTGATGGAGGAGCCTTTCACAGAGGGAGAGTTCTATAACGAGTATTTTCTTCCCAAAGATTATCTGGAAAGCTATTATAAAGTTAACTTGGATGAAGATGATGACCAGGTTTTAATCTCATTCTTGAAAGGGGCCCACAGGGCATTCACCATAGGTAGGTGCTTTCTCAATTTTAACCCTAAGGTGAGGGGTGCTTCTTTTTATTTTTAATAAAAAAATTATTTTTTAAGACAAACATATACAGACAACATGTAAAAACGTAAAACCATCTTCCAGTTATATACATACAGTGTGTCAGTTGGTTGCAAATCTTTTGTGCTATCCTTTCATAGTCCTTACTCATAGGTTATATAGGTTCTCACATTGTCAATCTAACATATGCTTATATATTTATCAGTTATTAACCATTCATTTGATTAAACTATTATTCCATCATTTTATATGAGATATTCTAGATTTTATTATACATTTATATTATGCATTCGTCCAATGGCTATATATTTTTGTATTATGTTCTATACCAATCTATTAGTCTTCTATTATAAAATTTCTTAGTCTATTTCATTACCATGTCTTTTTATCTAACCATTGATAAAATAAGTCCCATATCATATAAAATTGTTTATCTTCTTGTTCTCTAATTTCAAATGTCAATTTACTCATTTCAGTACAGTCCATAATTTTCTTAATAACTTCCTCCTGCACAGGCATTTTTTTCATTTTTCCAATTCTTAGCAAATACAATTCTAGCCGCTGTCAAAACATTTACAATCAAATATTTCAATTCTTTATTGTATATTTCCAGTATAATTCCCAATAAAAATATCTGTGGTTTAGTCTATGTGTTGTTTTATCATGTGAAGGAGGCTTCTTGATCAGAGATGCCAAGGAGAAGTCAAGAGGCACAACGCAAGCTCATTTGTTCATATTCATGCTGGGAAATATTGCATCCAGTTTTGGTCACCGTGATATAAAATAGGTGTTGGGACTCTAGGAAGAGAGCATAGAAGAGCAACAAAGACGATTGGGGGAGTTGGAGGCTAAAACATATGAGAATGGTTGCAGGAATCTGGTAGGTCTAATCTAGCGACAAGCAAGGCTAGAGGTGACATGATAAAAGTGTTCCAATAGGTGAGGAATAAGGGTCAGGCTGTTTTCCACTGTACTGAAAAGCAGAGCACGAAACAATGGACGGGAATTAATCAAGGAGAGAGAAGCAACCCGTAATTAAGGAGGAATTCTCTAACAGTTCGTCAGTGGAACAGAAGTTGCCTTCAGAAGTTATCGGTGCTCCATCACTGGAGGATTTTAGGAAGAGATTGGACAGCCATTTGTCCAGAATGATAGAGGGTCTTCTGCGTGTCCAGGAGGATGAGGAGAGCTCCAAGAGGTTTCCAAATCTTTTATTCTGTTATATTCACAATTCTGCTGGTTATAACTTGCACCATTTAGATGTCCTCTTCAGGGTAGAAACAGCTACACGGTGGAAATAGCTTACAAGAGGCAGATGCCAAAACATGACTTGACCTTTTATAGAATGGAATAAAATGGAACGGAACAGAATTCTTTATTGGTTAAGTGTAATTGGACACACAAAGAATTGGTCCCTGGTGCAGAAGCTCTCAGTGTATATCCAAAAAACAAGGCAATAGGTCATCGATATCATAGATTATAGTTACAATCATTAATCATAAAATGCAACAAGTGACAAATCATAGATACCAATAGGAGAAGGTATTAGGGAAGATGAGAAAGATGAGAAGAAGAATATCAATACAGCTTTGCTACATGGGTAAATACCTTTAGGCCTAAGGCAGCATCGTGGAAATTAAGCGTTCAGCAGAGTGACGGCACAGGAGCAAAAACTAACTTTGGGTTTATTGTTTTGGCATGCAAGGCCCTTTAGTGGCGTCCAGATGGGAGAAGTCTAAATAGTTTACAGACTGATGTGGAAATGAAGCCCAAGCAATCGGCTTGTGGACCAAAGCGTTTGCCTGTGTGTACGTCTTCTTGAGGAATGAGCGAGTGATTGGGTTGGGAACAGGTTCATGGGAATGCTGAGAAGGGGAGGGGTTGCCAGGTGATCAGGGGGCCTCCAGGATGCTCTTCAAGGGGCTTCTGGTGCTGTTCAGGTGGGGGAAAACAGGTATCCATATGCAGAATAGCAGATACAAAGGACCCAAAGCAAACTGAAGTTGAAAAACTCTGTATTTGGCTTGATGGGCTCCAGATGGCATCAAGGGAGACATCCTGATTGACATTGGCACCGGCCCAACCATCCACCAGTTCCTCTCCGCCTGTGAGTCCTTCCGGGAGATCATAGCCAGTGATTACACTGACCTGAACCGGGAGGAGGTGCAGCGATGGCTGAGGAAGGAGCCGGGGGCTTTTGACTGGACTCCCATTGTGAAATATGTCTGTGAGCTGGAAGGAGACAGGTAGGTACAGGAAGAATGTAGCTTTTGCTTTGAAAGTCTTTAAGACTATAAGATTTATTTAGATTCAACTAGAGAAGGAAACCCAAAATCCAGCACTCTTCTTTCAACTTTGACTAATCTGTCCATGCATGAAAATGATGCAGGAGAGATTTTGCAAGCAGGAGCTTAACAGGAGAATAACCGTGCAGACCAGAAGAGTCCACACTGAAGAACCAAAGGGGACTCTCTCTTTCAGAGCCCATGGCCAGCTGCTGCTAGGATGCATGTGCCCATTGTGGTAGCGAAGCAAATTGGCAACAATGGCTCAGTCTCTATTTTAGGTCTTCTGCAGTGCTTCAGAAGGACCTGCAAGGTCATCTCCTCCTCAATGGTCCCTCTCTTCTTTGGGTCTGGGTGGTTCTTCTTCTCCTGGAGTTACTCCTGTTACTCCTGGAGAAAGGCAGTGGGAATCCATGAGCTGCTCAGGGGGAAATTCACTGAAGATACACATCGACCATTTCCATAGCAACCCTAGGATGCCAGAGAGGAGAATTCATTACGGAAAGGCTGCCATCACCTCTTTCCATTCTCACCTTAAATCATGGAATTTTGGTGATGACATAGTCACATGGGGCTCATTATTACTTCATGGAAATAATTTATAGGGTCTTCTCCACCTGTGAAGTAGGGGATGCCAAGACAAAGAGATTGGTGACCGCCAACTCTAATCCAGGGTTCCTTGTTCTGGTTGGGAAATTTTGGCATCTGAAGCCCAGATATCTTAAGAGCTGCCAAGGCTGAGGAATCCTGCCCTTGCCTTTTGCAGGCTGATACTTGAACCTAGGCAAGAAGGAGAATTCTAGAGAGGAGGGCATTCCTGTTGTTGAAGGACAGCAGGCCTGGGAGACCTGACTTATCTCCATCCATAAAAAGAAGGGAATCTCTAGAGTGACCAAGGTTTGGAGGTAGGCGGGTCATATTCTTCCTGTCTTTATCCCCAGGGAAAAATGGCCAGAGAAGGAAGAGAAAGTCCGAAGAGCCGTCAAGCGGTACCTGAAATGCGATGTGACCCAACCCAACCCTTTGGCCCCACTGGTTCTTCCTCCTGCAGATTGCCTGCTCTCCACCTTGTGCTTTGATGGGGCTTGCAAGGACATCCCCACCTACCAATCAGCTTTCAGGAACATCAGTTCTCTCCTGAAACCAGGCGGGCACCTCCTCTTCCATTCAACGATTGAGGAACATTACTACATGGTGGGACAACACAAGTTCTCCACCCTGTACCTGGAGAAGGAGGTAGTAGAAGAGGCAGTGAGACAGGCTGGCTTTGTCATCAAGTGGATTGAGGAGACCAGGGTGAACATCCCCGCTTCTCTAGCTGATGGGAAGAAGCTGTGCATCTTTCTTGCCCAGAAATGTAGCCCATGAAAATCAGGCAGTTGCCAACGTAACACCCAGATGATTCTCCAGATATTGTAATGAATCTGTTATACCAGTTAGGGAAAGCACACACCACGTGGCTTCTCTGCTCTTCTCTGTGCTTTTCCTTGTAGACATGGAATAAAGTGGTTGTGTGTTGGTTTCTGCTTTCCTTGTGTTGTGTCTGTCTGTTTTTCTATGTACACGGATTCTCTGTGCATGTGTTGCCCTGGGCTGCCCTCAGCCTTGCCCTTTCTGAGATGGCACTCCATTCTTCCTGCCTACCCTGCCACTGGCTGAGGGGCAAATCCCTCATTGCCTCCAGCAGCTGCTCTTCTGCCAGTCAGAGCTACCTATCCCTCTCAGTCTGCTTCCCCAATTAGCAGCAAGGCTGAGCCTGTTCAAAGCAGAGGCAGGATCACCCAAGGGGCTACCCCTGGTGGCTGGGAGGTCAGGGAGCAGCTTCCTTCAGCCCTCTTGATCTCATCCTTTTCTTTTCTGCTCAGTCTCCCACCTCTAAATGTCCTCCCACCCACATCTGGGTCTTGAGGAGTTGGGTAAAACATATTGCATTCTGGTTCTTTGGCCAGGCAGGGACTCCGTCAAAGTTTGTCCAGTTGTGGGGTCTTTCCAGGGTACAGGGGAGGCTGATTTGCAAAGTAGCTGCATGCCAGAGTTGGTTTAAGCTGGTGAACCAATCCCCAGCTCCACTTCGATAGTACGTCCCTTTGGCACAGGTCAGGCTGCCTACAAAATTGTGGCACAAGTGAGGACAAGGAACCACAGCTGGCAAAGTGGCAGAACAAGGTAGTACTCGTGCCCAGAAGAGGCACCTGGTTGGCAAGCACTTTTGTGCCATGGGAGAAAAACAATGGGTTGGTACAGAGCTGAGCTATCTGGGCATATCTGAGCTGCTACACACTTTGCTCCTCCCATAAAGATTTGCTTCTGCATGTTAGTAGAATTCCTGAATGGACTTAGCGGCTCATTCTTAGTAGAGGTTCTGAAAGCATGTCCAAAAGTCACCTCCATGCCTTCAAGGCCCGAAAGAGTCTTCTGCAAAATGGTGTCTTCAGAATGTGGGAAGGGTAGCATCATGTGCGCTATTTGAAGGATCTATGTTGGGAAGAAGAGGTCTGAATCTCTCTTGAGGCTAAATGGGAGACATGAACCTGCAGATGGTGGTCTTCCATTTGTTTGCTAGAGGCTCATTGGGGTCATTCGGCTTACTGGATGCAACTTTAGAGACTATACGAGCCAATATAAGGAAATCAGGAGAGAGATGATCATTACTCCCAAGTTCATGCCCTGCCATTGTTGTGCTTCTAGCAGGAAGAAGACATTGAGTGGGTGGGTGGCAGAAGTGGTCGCGGAAGAAGAAGCACCAATGTCACAAGACCCATTTTTGCTAGATTTCCCTTATTTGGAAGTCAAGAGATGGTTTAATGCTCTTGGAACCCAAAATGTTTCTGAGAACCGAGAAGGCATTCAGGAGAACAGAGGACATTCTTCAGATTTTTCAGGGAAAAATTCCACCCAGAATTTGTCCTATTTGATCAGTTTAGAGTGTTGGCTTTGAAGAACAGTTCAAATGGGGTCAGGGCAGCCCAGGACATAAACTATTTTGATCTCTAAGGATCAGATAATATCGGATTTTAAGTTCTAATTGTGGTGGGGGGATTCCGGGAGTTGAAATCTGCTCCTCTTAAAGTTGCCAAGGTTGAGAAATGCTGCCCTACCTATTCTGGGCTCAGCTCCAGGAGACCAATAAGCCAGGAGCCAAAATAGATGCTACTCCCCAGCTGCTATAAATAGCAACCCTTTGAAGCCAACAAGCAGGAAGTAAGGTGTTGCGTTGTGGGAAAAGAGACTCAAGGCCCAGTTGACTTTTTCCTTTTTATTTTCTTTCTAATAATCGCATGCGGAGAAACCGCGGCAGCCTTTTTTATAGCCGGCTGCTCGCGGTTCGTGGCCAATGACGGCTCTTCAAATCTCCCGCCACCATGGACCAACCAATCATAGGTAAGTATGCAAATATATAGCACCCCTCCCCATGTGGTCCAGTCTAACCAATCCAGGCCTCACCTATCTTACGGAGTCACATAAGTAGGTGGGGCTCTTATGGTTCCGACTGGACCTGCGCAATTCAGTTGTGAGTTCGCCTCTGGACTGTTGGGACGGGGTTGCTTTTTTTCCCATTCTTTTCCGTGGAGCCTCCTGGAAGGTAGAGTCAGCCATGCCACTCCTGCCAGGCCTTTCCTGGCTGGTTGAGTCGGCTCGGCCGCTCCCACTAGGAGTGGCTTCTTGATGGTTCTTCGAAGTCTGCTCCAGCGTCCCCAAGTTGATTTCTTCTTCTATAGTTTCAGGTACGTGTTTGTGATTTCCGATTGGAACTAATGTTAGTATTGGTTGTTGTGTCATTGTTAGGGTTTGTTTTGTCGCTTCTTTTACTTGTGGTGGGTCTCCCCCTCCCCTTTTGTTTGTGCTTGAGGGGTCTCCCCCCTCTCTGGTTTGGCTATTTTTGTTTAATGTTTGCGGCAATTCCTTTATTTGTGTAGGTTTTCCCCCCTCCTCATCCTGATTGTTAGTGTTTCTCAGTGTGGTCCTTGATCTGATTTGGTCTATGTGTCTCCTCCAGCTCTTTCCGTCCTCTGTGTCTACCCTGTATGACCGGGGTCCTGTTATTTGGGTTATTGTTGCCGGTATCCACAATGGTTCCCCTGTGAGGTTTTTTGCATAGACTAGGTCCCCTTTTTTGAATGTGCGGCACTTACTAGAGGAGTCTGATGGCTTTTCTGGGCTATATGTGGGGTGTAGCCTGTCTAGGTTTGATCTTAGTTTCCTTCCCATTAATAATTCTGCTGGGCTTTTATTTGTTGTGGTGTTTGGTGTAATGTGTTGTATAGTTAGTAGTTTGTCTATTTTTTCCTGTATATCCCCCAGTCCCAATTTGGGCAGTGCTTCCTTAGTGTAACGGACCATGCATTCCGCCCATCCGTTCGTAGCTGGACGTCCCGGCGCTGTTAGTGCATGCCTTATTCCTTCTTCTGCCAGGAAACTTTCGAATGTTATTGCTGTGAATTGTGGTCCGTTGTCAGATACAACTAAATCCGGCAATCCATGTGTCATAAAAAGTTTCCTTAGTTGTCTAATAACAGCTTCTGTTGTGGTTGAGTGCATGATGCTTACCTCTAGCCAATTTGAGTAAGCGTCTACCACTATTAAGAATGTGTGTCCTTTAGTTGGTCCTGCGAAATCAATGTGTATTCTAGACCATGGTCCCCTAGGTGTTTCCCATTCGTGTATAGGTGCAGAAGGGGGTCTAGGTCTAGATTCCTGGCATCGTTTGCAAATTGCTACCCATTCTCCTATGTCTTTATCCATCCCTGGCCACCATACATAACTCCTAGCCAGGGACTTCATTCTGACAATACCCGGGTGACCCTCATGCAATAATTCAAGTATTTGTTTCCTTAATATGTTCGCTATGCCCACCCTATCCCCCCATAGTATACATCCCTTTAAGATTGATAGTTCTGTTTGTCTATTCTGAAATGGTTTAACAGTCTCATCATTTGCAGTCTCTGGTCCCCCTTTACCCACCCAATTTAAAATCCGCGCCAGGTTTCTGTCTCTCGTGGTTTCCATAGCAATGTCTGTTGCTGTTATGGGTAGGTTTGCCAACGTCTTGATTTGAAGGGTTGATGTAGTTGGTGCAGAATTATCATCTAAATCAGGTAGGGGGGAATGGCTCAGGGCATCAGCGTGTGTTATGTTCTTTCCTGGTCGGTAGATCAAGTTGTAGTTATAGGAAGCTAGGAATTCAGACCATCTCGTCATCCGCGGTGACAGTATGTTAGGTGTAGCTTTGTTTCCTGCAAGGATTCCTAGGAGAGGTTTATGGTCTGTGACAAGTGAAAAAGGTCTGCCATAGATATATTCATGGAAACGTTTTATTCCTGTTATTGCGGCCAATGCCTCCCTGTCTAGTTGGCTGTAATTCTGCTCTGGTTTAGATAGAGTTTTTGAATAGAATGCGATAGGTGCTTCTCTTCCATCGGGTAATACGTGGCTGAGTATGGCACCAATGCCGAATGGTGATGCATCACATGTTAATGTTATTGGAAGGGTCTCGCTGTATTGTATTAGCACACAGTCTGATGTAAGTAAGTTTTTTATTTCCTGGAATGCTGTTTCTTCTCGTTGCCCCCAGGTCCAGGTAGCTTTCTTATCAAGCAACCTGTGTAGTGGTTCCGCTATCATTGCTTTCTGTGGTAAGAATACATTGTAAAAATTAATAAGTCCCAAGAAGGCTTGTAAGTCTGTTTTATTTTGGGGTCTGGGAGCTTCCTTTATTGCTCTGATTTTGATTTCAGTGGGGTGGATCCCTTCTTTGTCTATGAGGTATCCCAGGATTTTGACTTTGTCGGTGGCTAATTGGCACTTCTCTCTTTTTACTTTAAGTCCCGCCTCTTTAAATTTTTTAAAGACCTCTCTTAGGCGGACTGGAATACCCCTGGGGCCACACTAACTCCAAATTGCAGTCTGTTGCATTTGAATGTCCCCCTGTGGGTCACAATTGTTTGTGCTTCCACTGTTTCTGGGTCAACTGGCAATTGTTGGTAGGCTTGCGCAAGGTCCAATTTCGCAAAGATTTTACCTCCCCCTAAAGAATGTAATAGGTGCTGTACCACCGGAACTGAGTATGCGCTTTGCTGTAGAGCGTGGTTAAGGGTTGCTTTGTAGTCCCCACAGATACGTACGGACCCATCTGGTTTAATAGGGGTAACAATTGGGATTTCCCACCTTGCATGGTCTATTGGTTCTAATGCCCCCGGTGCGATAAGTTTATCTAATTGTTCATCAATTATTGGTTTTAACAAGAAAGGAACTCACCTCGCCTTTAGTCTTATAGGGGCTATATTTGGATTTAAATTAAATGAGATAGGGAACCCTTGGTACTTGCCCCGTTCTCCGTTGAAGACATCCTGGAATTCTTTCATCAGGTCCTCTTCCCAGTCTGTCTCAGTAATGCTGTTTCTTCTGGTTACTCCGATTCCTAATGGTGCAAACCATTTGAGTCCCAGTAGGCTGGGTTGATCCCGGTCGACTATTGTTAATGGAAAGACTTTAGTGTGTTTTTTGAATTCAACTTTGAAATGTCAGGTACCTACTACAGGAATTCTGTTTCCCTGGTAGTCCTTTAGTGTGAGTTTTTGTATTTCGAGCTCTCCCTTGTTTATATCAGGTATTAGTCTTTCTAGGATATTCCACGATACCATTGATAAATATGAGCCTAAGTCCACCTCCACCTCACATGGCTGGCCTTCTATGGTGACTTGCACATGTACCTTTTTTGCATTGATTGAGTTTGAGTGCCCAATGGTTATTGTTTGATGTGTTTCCTCTTTTCTGTTTGCTTCTTTCCATCTCTTGTTTCTGTTTTCTTGACTCCAACGGCTCCCTATTTGCTTTTCCCTCCCTCTGGGGGGGGGGGGGCGGTATTCCATCTTTGTTTACGGTCAATCAGGAAATGGGCAAAATGCTTGTGCTGTGAGATACAACAGTGTGTTTTGTTGAGGAATGTACATGTAAGGGAAATCAGGAGGTGCAGCCAGCAAAGACAAAGGTATATTAATGCTCACATCAGGAAAGGAGAAACCAGCAGTTGGTAAAAGTAGTTTTGTGATGATGGAAGAGTCTTGTCTACCAGAAATATGCTTCCTTTTCAAAGGAGAACATCTTGTTTTGTTAAGATTAGGTCAGGGGAGGTCCTGGCTTCAAATTATTGGCAAGACACTCACGCTGCAATGTGCAAAGGTGAACTTTGTTGAGAAAGCAATCTGTAAGGGACATAAGGAGGTGGAGCCAGCAAAGACAAAGGTATAATAATGCTCACATCAGGAAAGGAGAAACCAGCAGTTGGTAAAAGTAGTTTTGTGATGATGGAAGAGTCCTGTACAGGGAAAGATTTCTACACTCAGCATTTCGATCCCAGAGACCATCTGGAAAAGTACTACAAAGTTAGCCTTGTGGACGATGGAATGGGTCAGTTTGTAACCTTCTTCCTGAAAGGGGCCCACAGGGCCTTCACCCTAGGTAAGTGTTGACTTTCCCAGCTTTAACCTCAAGGTGAGGGACGCTTGTTGACCTGAGATGGTCAGGAGGGGCCAAGAGGCAGATCTCAAAGTCACGCTTCCGTCTTCATAATTCTGCGGATTGTAACCTGCCCCACTTAGACGTCCTCTTCAGGCTACAAACAGCCAAGGAATGAAAGTAGCTTACAAAAGGCAGATGCCAAAATAGTCACAAACATCCCTTCCAACCCTGTGATTCTATGTTCTGTTACTTGAACTTTTCTGCAGATTGATCTAGACATGAAACCCAAGGAAGAAGTTCCCCCAATCTCTTTCACATTTATTTCTTCTTGACGTAGGGGAGAAAAGGTGGGTTGGGAACAGGTTCATGGGAATGCTAAGAAGGAATTGCTAGGTGGTAAGGTGGTCTACAGAATGGTCTTTGGAGAGTCTCTGGTTCTTCTGAGGCAGTGTAGATGGGGAAACTATACAGGGCCCTGTAGCAGATAACAAAGGACCCAAAGCAAACTCAGTTTGAAAAACTCTGGTTGACTTGATGGGCTCCAGATGGCATCAAGGGAGACACCCTCATCGACATTGGCAGTGGCGCATCCATCTACCAGTTCCTCTCCGCCTGCGAGTCCTTCCGGGAGATCATAGCCACCGATTACGCTGACCAGAACTGGGAGGAGATGCAGCAATGGCTGAGGAAGGAGCCGGGGGCTTTCGACTGGACCCCCATTGTGAAATACGTCTGTGAGCTGGAAGGAGACAGGTAGGTCGAGGAAGAATGGAGCTTTTCCTCTGAAAGTCTTTAAGGCTATAAGATTAATTTAGATTCAACTACAGAAGGCAACCAGATCCCTTTCTTTCAACTTTGGCTAATCTGTCCATGGATGAAAATGCAGCAGATTTTGCAATCAGGAACTTTACAGGAGAGTAATTGTGCAGACCAGAAGAGTCCACATTGAAGGAGGAAAGGGGACTCACTCTCTTTCAGAAAGCTTTGCTAGCTGCTGCTGAGTTAGATGTGCCCATTTTGCTTGCAAAGCAAAGCGGCAAGAAATCCAGTTTCTTCTGAGCTGATGGGAGGGGCTGGACCAGTTGTTCCAGACTCGGGTCTGTTTCAATTCTTCTGCGGGGCTTCAGAAGGATCTGCAGGGTCATCTCCTCCTCATCCTCAGTGGTCCATGTCTTCTTTGGGCCTCCCCTTCCCAAGCTCTCTCTCCTGGGGCGACCTGTATCTTAGTAGAGTTTCCATCTCTGTTTCTTCTTCTTTTTTTTTTTTTTGGAACAAATTTTATTAATTTTTACAAAACAATACACAAACAAAGCATAATAACATAAAAAATCTTTTCTGAAAAAACCAATAAAACATCTTATTTAAAGACAGAATAATTCCAAATTATCACATTTCCATACAAGCACAATTTAATATAGATATTTACCTTATCTGTTCAACTTCATATCTTATCCCAGCTTCTCTTTATTTCTCCCTTTCCTTCTATTATTCAAATTATATTTCTTTTACTTTAGATTATATACATTCTTTATATCCATCTGTCTTATTTACAATTTCATTATTCTCTTCCAACATTCTTCTTACATTCTTCTAAGATTTTATTAATTCAAACATAGACATACAAAACACAAAACATAAATACCTAAAACTTCTTTTGGAAAGCGGCTTACTCCGGGATACCTCTTTTTATACAGACATAAATCAAATTCATACTCAGTTAATATACTGTTTCATATCTTAATTAACATTCTGTATTTTCTATATATTTTCTCTCCTCTATTCACTCTCATAATCCTATTACATTTATTTCATCTCATTTTAAATAATTGTATCTTTTGTCTGTTCTCTTCAACTATCTATTTATCTTTTCTTTCTAATACAATATTTCTCCTGTAATCACTGTTTGAAGTATGACAACTTTTTATCTTTCCCCTAGATTTAACACTTGAAATAATACATACTTTCCATACTGATTCTGCTTAGCACAATACTACATTTTGAAACAATAAAACAAAAATAAAAAAGGGATTGAGTTTATAGTATAATCAAAACAATATTCCATAGAAAATTAGACTCTATTATTTACTCTTAAACATTTTATATATTCCCTTTAATACATTATTAACTCATAATATTTCAATTTTCTAACTCAGCTTCAAATACTAATATCTACAATGCAATCTTATGTACTTTTGCAGAATCGTATATTTTTTTAAAATTTAGATTTTACCCTTTATCTCTGAAAAAAAAACCTTTTTTTTAGCATCTTGTTTTAAACCTTTATGGCTTCTCTTTCCTTTTTCCCTTCCTTTCTTACCAATTCTGGTCTTTTTGCCTCCCCATCTCTCAAATTCCACTTTTTTTTATCTTCTCTCTCTGTTGTGTTTCTTTTTTCTGTTGCTTTCTGGCATTGTATCAATTTTTCATCTTATTTTCCCCTTTCTTGGTTGCTTTTTTAAGATCTAAATTCTCCATTTTCTTTCCCCCCGCCCTTGTTCTTTTCAGCTGTAACTTTTTGTCCATTAAAGATGGCTTCTCCTTCTTCATCCCAGGCCTCTTGTTCTTGTATTTCTTGATAAGTGGAAATCGCCATTTCCAAAAAATGAAAGATAGATCCAAGAGAACTCTTGCCTTCTTGTTTCTCTTTCTGTAGCTTTTGAAATTCCATTTGTAATTCTTGCACAGATAATGCCATTTTTTATTTTTATTTTTAAGAGAGCAACCCAAATGTTTTTAGTCTTTCAAGAATTAGTTCCCCAAAAGTCACAAAGTCACAAAGCAATCCAAATCAGAACAAATTGTTCCATTAACACTTTCTTCTTCTTTTTTTCCCTCCTCCTGGGGTGAGATTCAATTAGACAATTTCAAAATGATTTTTAGAAGCCTTATTGTCATTAATTTCTAATCTTATAAACTTCAAGCAGTCTTCTTCAATAAAGTCTTAAAATATGTTTTTTACTTCTTCCTTCCCACTTATAGCAATAGACTTTTAATTTTTAATTCCAATGTTCCAAAATCTTTTATCCCCTTGGCTTTAATTTTTAGGTTTATTTACCTTCTTTGCCAAAGCAGGTTTTCCAAGTTTCCATCAGCTACTTCCGTAGGGAAGGAGAGTGAAAAGCAGTAACTTTCCATTCAACTTTCTTCCGCTGCTTGCACAGTCTTTCTGGGAAACAATGTAGCAATAAAAAAGGCAAATTTCCAGGTTTTAAAGGCTCCTCTTTGTCCTGGTTCAGCCAGAAAAAACTTTCACTTTGTTCCTCCTGCGCGATCTTGTCCAGCTGCAGGCTTCTTTGTGGTGGCCATTGCTGACCGCCGCTCCACCGCCTTGGGAAAAGGGGGTTTTGCCAGCTGGGGAAGGGGTCTGCGACACCCCCCAAACCCCTGTCCAGGTCCCCCATATCTTCCAAATCCAAATGGATTGGAGGCACTTCGGCAGTGAGCGCAGCAGGGATCGCGCGATGTCGCAAATCCCTGCCGCTGCCGAAGCCTTGCAAACCAGAAGTCCATCTCTGTTTCTTCTTTTGTTGGACTTAGAAAGATGATTACTCTGAGAGAGGAAGTCCACACATTTGAGAGTTGCCAAGGTTGAGAGACACTGTTGCAGACCTTCCAGGTCCCAGGGTGATATTTGAATCCAGGCAACAAGGAATCCATGCACAGAGAAGGCCTTTCCTCTTCTTGAAGGACAGCAGACCTGGGAGACCTGGCCTATCTCCATTCATAAAAAGAAGGGCAACTCCAGAGTGACCAAGGTTTGGAGGTAGGCAGGTCATATTCTTCCTGTCTTTATCCCCAGGGAAAAATGGCCAGAGAAGGAAGAGAAAGTCCGAAGAGCCGTCAAGCGGTACCTGAAATGCGATGTGACCCAACCCAACCCTTTGGCCCCGCTGGTTCTTCCGCCCGCAGATTGCCTGCTCTCCTGTTTGTGCTTCGATGGGGCTTGCAAGGACATCCCCACCTACCAATCAGCTTTCAGGAACATCAGTTCCCTCCTGAAACCGGGGGGGCACCTCCTGTTTTATTCGACCCTTGAAGGGCACTACTACACGGTGGGCCAACATAGGTTCTTTAACATTTACCTGGAGAAGGAGATGGTAGAAGAGGCAGTGAGACAGGCTGGCTTTGTCATTAAATGGATTGAAGAGACCAGGATCAAGCACCCCCCACCCCAAGCAGATGGGAAGGGGCGGTGCATCCTTCTTGCCCAGAAATGCAGTCCGTGAAAATTAGGCAGTCGTTGTGTTACACCCAGACTTCTTCGACCATTGTTATGATTTTGTTATACAAGTTAAGGAAAACACATATCACATGCCTCCTGGGATCCTTCCCATGCCTTTCCTAGAAGGCGCATAGGAAGTGGTGCACAGGGAATGACTCTGTGTGTAATAAAGTAGTGTCTTGCCTCTGCGTTTGTGTGTTGGTTTGTGCTTTCTTTGCATTGTGTCCCCCTGTTTTCTATGTACGTGGATTCTCTCTGGATGTGTTGCCCTGGGCTGTCCTTGGCCCTGCCCATTCCGAGGCTGCCCTCCCCTCTTCTCGGCTATCAGCCAGTGGCCAAGGGGTGACCCCGTCTTTGGCTGCTTTCCTCCAAATCAGAGCCATCCCTCCCTCCTTCCCTCTCTGCTGCCCCAAATCACCAGCAACGCTGAGCCACTTCGAAAGCAGAGACAGCTGAGCCACAGGGCCACTGCTGGCCACCAGGAGAGGAGAGAGCAGCCTCCTTCAGCCCCTTTGGTCTTACCCACTTTGCCTCTGCCCAGTGCCCCGCCCCTAAGTGTCCCCCACCCACATCTGGTTCTCTCAGCATTATGGAACACATATTGCTCTCTGGTTCTTTGGCCAGGCAGGGCCAGCTGTGTTTCCAGACTTGGTCTGCAGGTGGGGTCTTTCCAGGAAATGAGGGAGGCTGTTTTGCAAAGCAGCTGCATGCCAGAGCTGGTTTAGGCTGATGAACCAATCCCCTCCTCCACCTTGATAAGTCCCGTGCCCCTCTTGGCATGGCTCAGGCTGCCCAGAATGCTGCAATCTGTAGAGGCAGAAATTATGGAGGAGGTCAGGACAAGGAACCGCAGCTGGCAAAGACGCAGGACAAGGCATAGGTCTTCCTGCACTCGTTCCCCGAAGTGGTGGCCGGTGGGCAAATGCTTTGGTGCCAAAGGAGAAAAATGATGGGTTGGTGCAGAGCTGAGCTGCCTTGACAGTCAGTGTCTGCCAAGCTCATTTTGTGCCCCATCGGACGAGTGAGGCAGCAGGCGTTTCTTTGGTGCTAAAGTTGCAGGCTCTTCCTGGGCACAAAGGCTCCTTCTGAACCCCAGACAGCCCCAGGCTCCGCTGGGAGTTTCAGCTGGTTTTTACGACTCTGGAAGCTTCTTTGGTTCCTTGGCTCAAAGCTCAAAGATGGGTAGAGTTCAATTCCTGGAATCCCCCTCTGAAAATAAGCTATGACAATAATTGATTTACTCCCAGTGAACTGAGCAATGCCCTTCTTATAAGAGTTCCTCATTTCAGCTCCCTCTTTGGCGCCTTTGGCGTGGCATCCAGGCTTGCGACCCTGAATGCCTCTGAATGCGTTTCTCTCTGCTCTGCAGCCTTCCAGGTCTCTCACTAGACCAAGACAGGATGCCACAGCCAGGAGACACTGCAGGCATTCTGCTGCCCACTGCAAAGCTGCATTCCGAGGAATGTGGCCCCTTGCGTTGGCATCTGGTCCCCAAATAGAAAGATCGTTACTTTCCCCGGTCCTAAGTGCCAAGGAAGAGTTGGGCATGCGTGGAATTGGCCTTTATCTCCCATGAGGCGGGAGGGGAAAACCTGCCTGGTAACATACCACACTGGGCAAGGAGCCAGGAGAAAGGGTGACTCGCTGGAGCAGTGGGGCAGCCAGGTGCAACAGGAGAAAAGCATCAAGCCCAGAACAGATGTTTTCTACCCCAGAAGTCGAACTGTCAGAAAAGGGAAGAGGACTTGGCTTTTTGGACATCTGGCCCTGAAGGCTCTTCTCTGGCCTGCCTCTTCTACTTCTCCTGACCTCTGACCAGAGGATCCACCACTCCTTCCTATCCCCATTGTTTTCTTTCCCCGGAGAGGGGTGGGGTCTTCTGAGGTCTCTGTTCCAAGAGAGAATATCAGGTTGCATAACAGGAGGAGGCCAAAGAGCCCTTCTAGCATTATGATTCTATGTTCTGTTGTCCCAAAAATGGGCCAGCTTGGCGCAGGAGCCAATCAGAGCCACACACGAGTGATGGGCTTTTGCAAAACTTTCATTGAAGCCCTTCAGCAAAAGGGTCCCAGCCGCTAAAGGAGCCGAGACCCTGAACAACAACAAAGCACGGTCTTTTATACAATCGAATACCAGAAATAGGAGCGTAAAAATGTCACAAAGCTATGACTTTTTATGGAGTTGTACCGTGCTTTAGTCTACGTGTCTTTTGCCCTTGCTTGCAGTTTCTGCAATTGATCCATATTTGGTTATTCTACCTCTATTGCCAAGACTTCTGACTTCCCATTCAGATTTTGGGTAGGTCTTATCTCATTGGCTCCATTTCAAATTGACATGTTATGCAATCACATTCTTCTAATTTATCATCCGTCCCGGGGCTGGGGGTCTATTGTTTCTTAGTGGGGGATCCACCAGCCCCATGCTTCCTTTTCAAAGGAGAACATCTTGTTTTGTTAAGATTAGGTCAGGGGAGGTCCTGGCTTCAAAATTATTGGCAAGATACTCACGCTGCAATGTGCAAAGGTGAACTTTGTTGAGAAAGCAATCTGTAAGGGACATAAGGAGGTGGAGCCAGCAAAGACAAAGGTATAATAATGCTCACATCAGGAAAGGAGAAACCAGCAGTTGGTAAAAGTAGTTTTGTGATGATGGAAGAGTCCTGTACAGGGAAAGATTTCTACACTCAGCATTTCGATCCCAGAGACCATCTGGAAAAGTACTACAAAGTTAGCCTTGTGGACGATGGAATGGGTCAGTTTGTAACCTTCTTCCTGAAAGGGGCCCACAGGGCCTTCACCCTAGGTAAGTGTTGACTTTCCCAGCTTTAACCTCAAGGTGAGGGACGCTTGTTGACCTGAGATGGTCAGGAGGGGCCAAGAGGCAGATCTCAAAGTCACGCTTCCGTCTTCATAATTCTGCGGATTGTAACCTGCCCCACTTAGACGTCCTCTTCAGGCTACAAACAGCCAAGGAATGAAAGTAGCTTACAAAAGGCAGATGCCAAAATAGTCACAAACATCCCTTCCAACCCTGTGATTCTATGTTCTGTTACTTGAACTTTTCTGCAGATTGATCTAGACATGAAACCCAAGGAAGAAGTTCCCCCAATCTCTTTCACATTTATTTCTTCTTGACGTAGGGGAGAAAAGGTGGGTTGGGAACAGGTTCATGGGAATGCTAAGAAGGAATTGCTAGGTGGTAAGGTGGTCTACAGAATGGTCTTTGGAGGGTCTCTGGTTCTTCTGAGGCAGTGTAGATGGGGAAACTATACAGGGCCCTGTAGCAGATAACAAAGGACCCAAAGCAAACTCAGTTTGAAAAACTCTGGTTGACTTGATGGGCACCAGATGGCATCAAGGGAGACACCCTCATCGACATTGGCAGTGGCGCATCCATCTACCAGTTCCTCTCCGCCTGCGAGTCCTTCCGGGAGATCATAGCCACCGATTACGCTGACCAGAACCAGGAGGAGATGCAGCAATGGCTGAGGAAGGAGCCGGGGGCTTTCGACTGGACCCCCATTGTGAAATACGTCTGTGAGCTGGAAGGAGACAGGTAGGTCGAGGAAGAATGGAGCTTTTCCTTTGAAAGTCTTTAAGGCTATAAGATTAATTTAGATTCAACTACAGAAGGCAACCAGATCCCTTTCTTTCAACTTTGGCTAATCTGTCCATGGATGAAAATGCAGCCGAAGGGATTTTGCAATCAGGAGCTTTACAGGAGAGTAATTGTGCAGACCAGAAGAGTCCACATTGGTGGAAAGGGGACTCACTCTCTTTCAGAAAGCTTTGGTAGCTGCTGCTGAGTTAGATGTGCCCATTGTGCTTGCAAAGCAAAGCGGCAAGAAATCCAGTTTCTTCTGAGCTGATGGGAGGGGCTGGACCAGTTGTTCCAGACTCGGGTCTGTTTCAATTCTTCTGCAGGGCTTCAGAAGGATCTGCAGGGTCATCTCCTCCTCGTCCTCAGTGGTCCATGTCTTCTTTGGGCCTCCCCTTCCCAAGCTCTCTCTCCTGGGGCAACCTGTATCTTAGTAGGGTTTCCATCTCTGTTTCTTCTTTTGTTGGACTTAGAAAGATGATTACTCTGAGAGAGGAAGTCCACACATTTGAGAGTTGCCAAGGTTGAGAGACACTGTTGTAGACCTTCCATGTCCCAGGGTGATATTTGAATCCAGGCAACAAGGAATCCATGCACAGAGAAGGCCTTTCCTCTTCTTGAAGGACAGCAGACCTGGGAGACCTGACCTATCTCCATCCATAAAAAGAAGGGAATCTCTAGAGTGACCAAGGTTTGGAAGTAGGTGGGTCATATTCTTCCTGTCTTTATCCCCAGGGAAAAATGGCCAGAGAAGGAGGAGAAAGTCCGAAGAGCCGTCAAGCGGTACCTGAAATGCGATGTGACCCAACCCAACCCTTTGGCCCCGCTGGTTCTTCCTCCCGCAGATTGCCTGCTCTCCAGTTTGTGCTTCGATGTGGCTTGCAAGGACATCCCCACCTACCAATCAGCTTTCAGGAACATCAGTTCTCTCCTGAAACCAGGCGGGCACCTCCTGTTGAATTCATCCCTTGAAGCGCACTACTACACGGTGGGCCAACGCAAGTTCTCAGCCCTCTACCTGGAGAAGGAGATGGTAGAAGAGGCAGTGAGACAGGCTGGCTTTGTCATCAAGTGGATTGAGGAGATCAGGATCAACTGCCCTCCATCCGAAGCAGATGCAAAAGGGCGGTGCATCCTTCTTGCCCAGAAATGCAGTCCGTGAAATTTAGGCAGCGGTTGATGTAACACCCAGAGGCTTCCCCAAACATGGTTAGGATTTTGTTATACAAGTTAGGGAAAGCACACATCACATCTCTTCTGTGATCCTTTGCTAGGAGGTCCATTAGAAAATGGTTTTGTTTGTAATAAAATATTTTGTATCTCTCTCTGTGTGTGCGTGCTGGTTTCTGCTTTCCTTGATGTGTACAGTCGATCACCTCGTTGGAAGAATTTTCCTTCTGGGTTCAGTTCCAAGTGGGGGAAAAGGCTCTGCGATTATAGAAGTTGGTTGGAAAGAAGGTTTATTGATGAAGAGGATCACACGCCTTGGAAATTCTTGGCGAAGACAAAAAGGGGAAGAGATGCTGAGAGTGCCTGGGTTTTTATTTTTTTTATTTTTTTATTTTGTCAATTGCTTACAAGATAATAGGTATAAGTATAAACATAGTTATGAATACATGGATACATATAAGAAAAATAAAAAGAAACAATAGGACAGGGACGGTAGGCACTTATACACACCCCCTACAGTCCTCTTAGGAATGGGGTGAGGTCAATAGTAGACAGTCTGAGGTTAAAGTTTTGGGGGTTTGGGGAACAAAAATAGAGAGTCAGGTAGAGTATTCCAGACATTGACCACTCTGTGGCTGAAGTTGTATTTCCTGCAATCAGGTTTGGTGTGGTTTATCTTGAGTTTGGATCTATTGTGTTTTGCCCTCTGTTGAACTTCCTGGGCGACAGGAAGAATGCCCTAAAAAAAATAAAATCATTTTCAGACGGTGCTGCCTTTTTTAATATAAAATCCTCCCTTCTCAATCCCACCTGGGACTCCCGCAGAGAGGGCGGGGACACGCATTCCAATCGGGCTTCCTCCGCCGCGCGCTGCCAGTCTGACCTTTTTGACTCTCGTCGCTCGCCTTCCCTCTCCGGCTGTCCGGAAACCGAACGGTCGTTCTGCGCCCGCGCACTTCGCGCGTTCCAGTGGGGGGGGCGCCGAGGTTCCGCTCTTCTTCTTCTTCGTCTTCCTCTTCGTCTTCCTCTTAACGCGCATGCGCCCCGGAGCCGAGGGGCGGCGGAGGCGATGGGGGCGGCGGAGGCGGACCGGACGCTCTTCGTGGGCAACCTCGACCCGCGCGTGACCGAGGAGCTGGTCTTCGAGCTCTTCCACCAGGTACGGGGGCCGGAGGGGGGAAATCGCCGGGGTCGGAGGGTCTTCGGGGGTCTCTCCTCCTCCCCTCCCGGCGCGCCGCTGAACTAGGCCGCCGTGGGGGCAGAGAGCGCTTCCTCGGAGGCCTCCCCCGGACCCTCCGACACCCCGGCTGAGGAAGAGCGCTGAGGGAGGGGGGACGCTTTAAGGATGGCGCTCGTCCGTCGCCCCCCCACCGCCCAAGGCCGCTGAGGGCGTCCCGGGATCCGGCCGGGGGTTGGGGGCTCTGGCCCCGGGGATTGTGGGGGGGCTCGTGGTGGGAGCATCTCTGCGCGGGGAGGCCAAAGGCAGCGAGGGTCCCGGTGGGAAAGAGCCGCCCGAGGACGCGGGGAGGAGGAGGAGTTGGGGGAGGAGAAGGAGTTGGGGGAGGAGTTGGGGGCGAATCCTCCCCTCCCCTGCTTGGATCTCCCCCAGCCCTCCCCTCCCTTGCACGACCCCCTCCCTCTGCGCCTTCCAGGCCAGGACTGTGAAGGGGATAAGAGTCGCGGGGGGGCGGGGGCTGGCTTCTTCCAACCGGGCGAGTTTAAAGAAACGCCCCAAGGATGGAGTCTCTCATAGGGCAGGCTTTGCAGGGAGGCTCCGTTCAGCTTCATTGACAATAAACGATTGATGGATTGATTGATTGGATTGATTGGCTTGAAGGAAGAAGAAGAAGAAGAAGAAAAGGCTTGTGCGCTTCCGCTCCCAGAATCCCCCAAGCAGCTCGGGAGACCCCCTGAGTTAAAATGCCCGATTTCCCTTGGCATGCAAAGAAAAGGGGGTGGATTTCTGCTGCTTTATTTGGGGGTGTATGTTCCCCCCCCCCTTTGTTGGGTTGGTGCGTTTTTTCCAGGGCAGGGTCACTGGTGGCCTCCTGAAGAAACCTGGCGGCTTTTCTGCCCGTGAGACTAGCCTGAGCATCCTTCCAGGGGGACTTTTTCGGTGACTTTTTCAGTGTTTCCCTTCTCACTTAGGGAACTCTGGCGGCTCCCAACCGTTGGAATTTCTTTCCATCCATGTTTGCGAAAGTGAGAGACTTTTAACTCGCTCTTTTGTTTTCAGGATGTTTTTTAGGATGTTTTTAAAATCTAAGCATAAGGGCGTTCGATGTTGAGGAAGTGTTTGCGCCATAACAATATCCTCTGCTTGATTGGCAGGTGCTGCCCCTCTTTGAAGGTTTATTTGAAATGCGGGCGTGTTAAGTGACTTGCATCCAGGTCTGTTTTTTAATGTAACGTTTTGTTTCTTGGTTTGCAGGCAGGCCCAGTCATCAAAGTAAAGATCCCGAAGGACAGGGATGGGAAACCAAAACAGTTTGCATTTGTGAATTTCAAACATGAAGAATCCGTTCCCTATGGCATGAGTCTGCTTCATGGGATCAAACTTTTTGGGAGACCGCTCAAAATTCAGTTCCGATCAGGTATCCATAAAATGTGTCAAGCAGCCTAGATGATCTTGGCAAAGTAGAAAGATTTTATCGCTTTTCTTAGAGCTAGTGTGTAAACTGTTAGAGCAAAGTGCTTTGTGTAACCATGCTGGATTAAACAGTTGCCAAATCTTTAAGTAGAAGATACGATAATAGTGAACACCACATTGTCTGTGTATTAACGTGAACTATTTTTGAGAAGAGGCTGCTTTGTCAGTCTTGAAGAACCATTGCTGGGATCAGCTTAAATTTTAGTTAATTTTATATTTAAATACATGATGCATCTAAATATTACAAAGATCCTACAATCATCGCCCTACAAATGACTATTTTGCTTCACTGAATGCTGTATGCACTTTGAGTTGTTCAGTTGTGAAATATAATCTGCTGTGACCACAAAACATTCTTCTTAAAACAAATTTATTCCCAATTCAGCCCCATTGCTGAAATGAATTCTGGAGTCTTGGTTTCAGTATGTTGGTATTCTTTAAATCTCACTTCTGGTTTAAACAAAATATGCGAAATCAACTTTTGCAGAATGGGGCTGGTGTATTTGAAAGAATGTCCTTAGTTTTTTTCAGCTCAGGACGGCTCATTTCCATCTAACATGGGATTGCAATTAAGTTGGACTTTGGTGTCTTTAGTGTTGCATTGCGATTGCATTGTCACCTACTGGGTATTTCAGAAGGTTGCAACATTTGTTTTGGAAATGTGTTTGTGTGCTGTAGTAGTTCTCTGGTGTGATACTTCAGAGCCAGTTAATTGCTCCATCTTGGCTGCTGGCATCTTGCAGTTTGTCTCCCTCAAGAGTCCTTTAATTCATCTTCCAAAATGTCTTCCAGGGAGCAGTCATGCATCTCAAGAGGTCACCTCACCCTGTGCCCCACATGGATTTGCAAACGGAAACCCTTCCAGCCCACAGCTTCTGGCAGCAGCGCACAGCAACAGGTAGCCTTGTGTGGACTTCTCTGCTGGCTTTTAAACTGGCCTAATTTGGGGGGGTCTAGTTGGGGTGGAAAATGAAATTCATGAAATGATAGCACTAAAGTGCAGAAGCCGCGCGCTATTTAAAAGTATTTCAAAACCACTTATTAAAATGTTCTGATACTTTTCAGAACACTGAATTGCGATCCATGATTTGAAATAATTACTAGGTCTCCTGAGGCATTTGACAAATGTGCCTGTAATAAAACTGGTTAATTATATTTTCTTTAAAGAAGTGCTTTAAACATGGTAAATTTACAAATATATGGAATGTGGTTCCTTGGGAAAAATAAAATAAAATTGAATGTCAACTTTATTAAGATTAATACAGCTGATTTCTTCTGGTTTTGACTGAACAGGTTTGAGAGGAACACTGAGAACATGTCAGCTGGCCAGAGATCTCTCTCCTCTCTGGACAACCATCAATTGAAGGCTATGGTGAGTGGGCCTCCCCAGTGTGATTTGGAAGAGGAACAGCACAGATCCCTTGAGGGGTCACAGATGGGATGTGAGCCTGTATTTTCCTCTGGGGGGGGGTGGGATGGGGTGGGGGGGTGTCCTTTCTTTACATGCCGAATTCCTGCAACACCAGCCATCTTTATTTTGTGCTGCAGTTGCCTGAAGTAGCATCAAATCTGACAATTCCACCCGCTTTCCTGCATTCTTCCCTGCATGGTAACTGGTCCCCCCAAGTTTTATGAGTGGCTCCAGAGGAAATCCTTGTACATGTTTATATGCAAGTGCAGTAAAAAAAAAAAACCCACCAAAAGCGTTACATTGATGGCCCATATTGTCTCTTCACCGTGCTTGCTACAACTTTATCTTTCTCAGGCCTCCTCCTCCTCCTCCTCATTGGCTCCCTCTAGAGTGGGGGGTGGGGGCGGGGGTCTCCAAACTTGGCAACTTCTAAGACTTCCGTGGACTTCCACTCCCAGAATTCCTCAGCCAGCCAAGGCCAAATGTGGAGACTGCTGCTCTAGATCTCTGCTCAAAACGTTTTCTCCTGCCCTCTTTGGCTTAGCAGGCAATACTCCCACCTCTGCCCTTCCCCAGCAGGGCTGCAGTTGAGGGCCGAGAGCCTTCCTGCCCTTCCTCGGACACGGGGGTGGTGGGGATTCTTCCTGGCCGCAGGGCCCTCCTCTCCTCACCCCTCTTGCTGAAGGTGACCCAAGCTTCTTGCCTCCCCACCCAGATGACTTCGGCCTGGCAGCAGGTCCCGTCGTACGGCGGGAGGCACAACTCTCCGCTTCCCGAGTCTCTGCCCGGAGGCCAGCAGGGTTACTCCTTCCCCTGGTCCTCCGCCTCCCCAGCACACTGGCGCTCGGAGCCTCCCCGCAAGGGCAGAGCCAGCTCCCACCCGTACCAGTCTGGCCACAGGCACCACGGCCAGGAGCAGAGGCGGCTTGCGGACTGCGGTTCCAATTACTCCTTCCGGGGGAGCCGGGAAGACCATTACCACGACGACAGGAACTATGGAGGCTGGAGCTGAATCACAGCAGCTGGGGTTACCGCGATGGGGGATGGCGCTCCGCCCGCCACTCGCAAGTATTTGGAGCGGATTTTGCGTACATTTCTTCCTATTGGTTCTTTCCCTTTTTAAAGCTTCCTTTCTTCCCTTCACGGAGAGCTTGTAGGCAGTAACTTCACAAGTTACCTTTTTTAAAAAGAAAAAAAAAGTTTTATATATCTATCATCTGCAGTATGTATTTTGAGAGAAAAGAATTTTTGAATTGTATTAACTTCCCCTCAGGGTTTAGACAAAGAGAGAAAAAACAAGTGCCACACTTTTAAACGGATAAAGAAAAGAAGACATTGTGTTTATTTTATAAGGAAAAAAAAAACGTTCTGCTGCTTTGGTTTTATTTTAAAACCAACGTTGGTATTTTTATAGCAAGAGCCCCTGAGGTGGTTCTGGTGTTGCTCAGAAAAGGGCCGGGAAGGAGAAAGTTTGGTGGCCGTTGATAATTTGGGTAACCATGTTTTGCTGCGGGAATGAAGTTACTGAATATTCGTTGTATTAAGTGTTTCACCTGGTGAGATCTACAAAGGGAGCAGATTTGCCCAAGAATTTGATCACCTGTAATGAAGGATGTGTGTTCTTTACACTGACAGTCTCATTGGGGTTTTTTATAGCTGATCTGGTCTGGTGGTTTTTATATCAAGGAGACCCTGCAGTATCTTAAGTGATTACCACTTCTCAGGAAATTATTGCATGCTTCTGCCTCACGTGGAGAAAAATTCAGATTGTTTTGCAAACACTTTGAAAATTAGAAATTTCTGATTTAGGTTAAGTTAGAAAATCAATATTCAAATGAAATGAGAAAGAGGTAAGTATTGATGAGAATATGCGCCCATTGCAAACTTGTAATGAAACATTTCATCATAAAATGACTGGTTCCTGATGAGAGCTCAAAATGCTTAGTAATTGGAGAGTGAAATCTTGCTTTTCCGTCCCCCGGGTGGGCTACAATCTTCACGCTTCCCACCCCTCACCCCTGCCACCCCGCTTCCTGGCTAAAATGCCATCAGTGCATGCAACTCTTACTTCTTTGTATTCTGAGAAATCCTGATTTGGCACAAGTGTTTTTCTGGGAGCACTTTTAATGGTAAGAAACTAGCAGGCCTAGCTTTCACTTGGCTTCCGGGTGCATCTCCGGTGCTTCCTTTAAACGTAGGCCGTTGGGACTGGTAATTCAGTGTTTGTGTTTTCTGGGCACACGTAAAACACATAGGTTGTGTTTCAAATGGCTGCTTGGAGTAAAATTAGTACCCAGTATTTGCAATTGGGGTACGTTTCACTTGGAGCCATGTGATTTTAGGGAAGAAGCAGCCGTTTTAACCGGGTTCATCCTCATCTCTTCCCTACTACTACAGTCCCAAGATGACTATTATTCTTTCTACCAAACAGAATTCCTGAAAGAACAGGACTAGGGTTTTATTTTGCTGCTGTTGCTGCTTGCTTTTTCTTTTTTTTCCAAGAAAGTTTGTTAAGCCTTGGTTATACTACATGTCTGAAGGGGTGGGATTTTGTTAATATTAATGTTGACAACATTGTTCATATACAGGAAACATTTTCTACTAGTATTTCAATGACCTTGCTTTTGATGATGCCGTAAATTTAAAAAGCCCCTAAAATTCATTTCTAACATTTTCCCAAGAAATATTGTTGAGAGTATTAAACATGCCCTTCCTTAGGCTTATGTATATGTATATAATGACAAAAAATAAATAATTCCTTTCTTGTAAAAACTGTTGTCTGTGTGTGCAAACAAAATCTCCTGGGGTCTAAATTGAAAGCTAGTGGTTCTTTTCAGTTTTCCAAAAGTATTTGCCTCTCATGTGGAGTCGGCTCCGTGCACCTCCCCAAAAATGCCTGCCTAGTTTGTCTACTTTACTCTCCCTGTTCCCCTAAAATCTAAATTCCTGGAGAGGCTCTGACAGAATCGATCTGCCCCCAAGAGAGGCTGCATGCTCTGGATGTCCAAATCTTGCCTGGGGTGGGTATTAACCTGCCCCTCTGTTCTTTCTCTTCAGTGATGCTATATTGCTTTGTTTCTGTTCCTACCATTATTTCTTTTCCCTGGGGAATTCGTACTCAGAAAAAAAAGAATGAATTTGTTAAGATTGTTAATGACAGTCCGCAAAGGGTGGGCTCTCTTTTCCCAAGCGAGGCCCATCTGGGCTGCACCGATTTCCTGGGGTGAAATATGCCACTTCCTTCATGAGCCCTGGGGCCCCCCCGCCCTGGGGCAGGGAAAGCAGCTCCACAGAGCCCCCACCCAAAGGAAGCTCAAAGGGCTTTGCTGCCCATCCTGTCCTTTGACACGCAGCCTCTTGGCCCCTCCGCCTTCCCCTTGCAGTTGAACTCCAAGTGCTTTTTTAAAAAACTGGTCAGCCATAGAGGGAGGGCAAAGGTCGACCTTTGACATTGACACCCCCCACTTCCTGGTCGCAGCTGCAAGCTGTCTGCCCCCCCTCCAAACCCAACCCTTGGCAGGCGGATCGCCTTGGCCCAGAGCAGCCCATTGGGGGTGGGGGGGAAGCAGCTGCCCATTCCCTCCTTCCCCAGCAGGGTGGAGCAGGCGGGCATCTGGGGCCGGGGCCCAGGGCCCTCGGAGGCCGGTCCCGGGTGGCCCTCGGACCTCCAACGAGGATGCTTCCGCCTTCGTTTAGGGGAGGAAGGGGGGGGGCTACTTTTCCCGGCATGCTATGCATGGCGCGGCCGCTGGGCGTCGGGCTCTTTTGAGGACTCCGTCTCCCGGCAGACCTTGCGGCAGGACTGGAGCCGGCGGGTTCGGTGTCGCGCTGCCTGCCGGGAACGGTAGTCCCTTTCGGCGGGGATGCGTGGCGTCGGCGGAAGCGCCCGCGGCTGGCTGCGGCTCTGCGGAGGAGGCGTCCCGGGGCGCGGCGGGAGGCGAGCGATGGCCGAGGCGGCCGCCCAGATGGGCCAGAGGATCGTCTGGGTGGACCTGGAGGTAGGGAGGAGGCAGGAAGCGGGGGGGAAGCCCCCCAAACCCCATCCCACGGGAGATCCGCCCGCCCGCCTGTCCACTTGGGGTGCGGGGCGGCTGGCCCCCTCCAAGGGTCCCGGGGGCTGGGAGGGGGCAGGCAGGGGGGATCTCCTGTATAGGGGGCTTCCCCCCTCCTAAAGCCCTCAACCCCCCCCCTCTTCTAAGATGGGACCCAGCATCTCCCTCCACAATTTTTTTTGGGGGGGGTCTTGAATCTGGGGATGCAGCTGTGCCTCCTTCCTGGGCTTTTGCTGGAGGGAGGGGCTCTCAATCCCCCCATCATAACAGGCAGAAGCCAATGAGGGTGGGGCGGGGGGGTGGCATTCAGGGGGTCTGCCCCATGAATTCAAGCAGAGGGCTTCTCCCCCCCCTTTGCTCCCTATTTGATGGGCAGTTGGCGTTTTCCTTTGGGGCCGGGATTTGCCCCTGTCTTTGGGGAGACCCCAGAGCTGCATTGGGGTCTCCGCCCTCCATGGCCCGCTGGTCCAGAGCTGGTCTGGCTTGACCCGGCAAGGAGCTTTCGACCCTCCCAATGCCCAGCCCAGCTGTAAGCATCCTCCCACCAAGGATGGGAGCCCTCCATGGATGGCCCTTAGACTTGCAGGGGTCTCCAGCCTCGGCCACTTTAAGACGGGTGGACTTCCACCCCCAGCTTTGCTGGCTGAGGAACTCTGGGAGTGGAAGTCCACCCACCCGTCTTAAAGTGGCCACGGTTGGAGACCCCTGATCTAGAGCAAGGGTCTTCAAACTTGGCAAGTTGAAGAGTTGTGGCCTTCAACTCCCAGAGTTCCTGAGCTAACATGACCAGAGGAGGAATTCTGGGAGTGGAAGTCCACCCGTCTTAAAGTGGCCAAGGTTGGGGAACCCTGAGGTTCTCCCTTCCGAGTGTCGCCTTCTTCCCTTGAAGGCAGGACGGTGAATTTCTCCTCCTTTCTCCTGCTCACCCCCCACCCACTCTCCTCCCCTGTCTCCCCTTCAGTTAGTGAGTCCCTGCTTAAGGCCAGGGCTAATTCCCATGCTCTTCCCCTGGCTGCCTTTGCTTCTCGGACACAGATGACCGGCCTGGACGTTGAGAAGGACCAGATCCTGGAGATGGCCTGCCTGGTCACAGATTCAGGGCTGAACATCCTGGCCGAAGTAAGTTGCTATCCTGACGGTCTCCCCCTGATGGGGGGGCCCTGGGGGGAATGTCTGGAGGCACCCAGTTCCCCTTTCCCCGCCTGCCAGGCCCAGAGGTTCCCAGCCTGGAGAACGGCTGATGCCAAGGGGGCAAAGGGAAGATTAAACCGGAAGGCGGACTGGCTTACAGCTGTTCTCTCTCCCTGTGGCTTCTGAGGAGACGTGGATCCCTCCGCGGCCTCAACCTGCCGGCTCCCTCAAGGACGGACTGCCTCTTCCTCCTCTGCACCAGAGAGGTGTATGCCGTGCGGAAGGAGCGATGATGAAACCTTCCCTGAAAAGGGAGGGTGGCCTTTTGACTGCTGTGTTTTTAAGTGCTTTCTGTTGTTCTCTTGGGCTCATGACTATCACTATTAATCCTCCCATCGCTCCTTATCATCCCCCCCCTCCCACTTGTGGCTGTAGGACCGTAACCTTGTCTCTTGTATCCTTACGATCTATATGGACTGTTTCCTAGTAGGATTTGATTGCTTATTGCACCCAGTCATTAAGTGTACCTGATGATTCTTGACTTTTGCCAAATGTCTCTCTTCTTTTATGTACACTGAGAGCATTTGCACCAAGACAAAGTCCTTGTGTGTCCACTCACACTTGGCCAATAAAGAATATGCTATGCTATGCTATGCTATGCTATTCTATATTCTATTGTCCTTCCTTCTTCTATTCAACTCCACTCTATTCTATTCTTTCTTATTCTATTCTATTCTTTCCTATTCTCTTTTCTTTGTCCTTTCTTATTCTATTTTATCTTTCCTTTCTTCTTTATTCTATTCTGTTCTGTTCTATTCTATTCTCCCCTCTTCTATTCTATACTACTCTATTCTTATTCTTATTCCTATTTCTATTCCTATTCTATTCTTGTGAGCTGCCCGGAGTTAGGGTTGGTCAGTTGGATGGTCATATAAACATTCATTCATCCATAAATGTCCTCTCTTGGTTGGTAGGGTCCTAACCTGATCATCAACCAGCCCAATGAGTTGCTTGACAGCATGTCAGACTGGTGCAAAGAGCATCATGGGAAGGTAAGATCTCCAATTTCCTAGAATTTTGTGCTCAACTGGCTTCCTCTTCTCGGTTTCACCATCCCTCCCCCTCCTCCTCCTCCTCCTCCTCCCTAGGGTCCCCTTCTGCCCTCCTGAGGAAGGGACCCTTTTCCTTGAGGGAAAGCTCAGTGGCTTTGTAGCCCAGAGGGGGGCAACCCAGCACCGCTCTGAGGTCAGCCCCGAAGCTGCAGCCCGGCAGAACAAAAGTTGGGGATTCTGAGGTTGCTCGTTCCTGCTGGAACCTGATATTTGAATTTAAATCTCTTTCTCAACCCTTCCACTCTTTATGAGGGGAACTGTGGCAGGAGCTCATGTATGGGAAGGCCAGTGAGGCTTGTGTTGCAAAGGAATATCCCCCACCCAGCCATGGGGCCACCAAGGTCTTGTCCTGCTGTGAATAATTGGAAGGGAGCCTTCTTTTTGGGGTCAGAGGTCATGAACCTACACAGGTAGAGACGATTCCGGGCCCTCGGTTGAGGAACATCAACAAGGAGACAATAGCTGTCTGGGAATGCAGACAATAATGAAAACAAAGTAGTAGACTTTGTCCAGTTGGATTTCTCTATGACAGAAGTCTTCAAACTTGACAGCTTTAAGACTTGTGGACTTCCAACTCCCAGAATTTCCTCTTCCAGTTATGTTAGGAATTTTGGGAGTTGAAGTCCACAAGTCTTGAACGTGCCAAGTTTGAAAGCCCTGGTCCTGTGTATCTCAGCAACTTTCTGAGTGGTGGGCACCGCCGGCCATCTTGCGCGGGTTCCCCTGGAATGGGGGTCTCTAGAGATCCTTCAGAGGCTCTGGAATAATAGAGCCCGCTGAGCCTTCCTCAGACCCTTTCTGGCATGTTCAGGGGTGCCCTTATTCCGAAATTTCCTCCCCCAACCCTACTCCGAGCCCCTGTCTTGGGCAACAGCCTTCAGGCATGGGTTCCTTGAAGCCTGCGGGGGTTGGGTCCGAGCGACTCTCTTGACGATGCAGCTTCACCTCTGCGTTCTCTTCTCTCCCAGTCGGGTCTGACCAAGGCCGTGAAGGAGAGTACGATCTCCCTGCGCCAAGCGGAGTACGAGTTCCTGTCTTTCATCCGACAACAGACTCCGCCGGGGCTCTGCCCTCTCGCAGGTTGGAGCGGTGAACTTGGCCTCTTTCGTTCGTTTCAACCGGAGTTTCCCAAGTTGGGCAAGGTTAAAAGGCCACGTGGACTGCAACTCCCAGAAGCCCCCAGCCAGCAGGCTGCCTGGGGGAATTCTGGGAGTTTGCGCAGCTTAAGAGTGGGAGGGAACCCCACTATGGTGGCTGGCTTAAGGGGCTTTGGTGTTAATGGAGAAGACCCCCTGGAAGAGAATGCCATGGGCTGCCTAGATGGGGGCAGGCCAATGGGGTGGGCAGGCAGGGGCTCCTGGGGGGGGGAGGAGGAGAAGAGGGCAGCCAGGACTTGATTAACTCTATACTTGTTCCCAAGCAATACAGGACAACCTTCCATTTAATGGACATTTGGCTTTAAGGGACGTTTAGTCCGTTAAATCCAGAGCCGACTGTATTCAGTAGAGATGAAATGTTGGCCTCTGCATTTTTCTCCGTCTCCTGGCTGAGAATCCTGGTTTGACTGGCGGGGTTTTGCTCCCGGACAGGAAACTCTGTTCATGCCGACAAGAAGTTCCTTGACAAATACATGCCGCAGTTCATGAAGCATCTCCATTACCGGATCATCGACGTCAGCACCGTGAAGGAACTCTGCAGGTGAATAGGAGGCGCCCTCCAGAATTCCTAGCCAGGGGTCCCGGTTGGCGGAACGGTGGAATTGGGAGACTCCCGTGGGATTAGCAGAGGTTGGGAAGGGGAGCTCAGGGAGGCAGGGAGCTCCCGTCAGGAAAATAATACACGTTTTCAGTAAAATAAAAACGCATTTGCAGGCCTGAAATGGTCTTCGGTGAAGCTGATTTCTGGCCCAGGATTTGACTCCTGCAGTTCTTCCAAGCTTCTGCAGACCCTCCTTTGGTGTGGCTTCTGCATGCAGGGTGTGTGTGTGTGTGCGTGCTTTGGCTTCCTCAGCATGGAGACCGGGGCGTCCCTCTTTTCGTTTCAGGCGCTGGTACCCTGAGGACTATGAGTTTGCTCCCAAGAAGTCTGCTTCTCACAGGTGAGGCTGTCCAAAGGGGGCCTGCCTGCTCCTAAACATCCAGCATTTCATCCCTCCTGCTTCTTCTGCGCAGCCTAATTTAGGCAAAGGGTTTAAGGGCAGCTGGCAGAGTTATTCCTGCCTGCAGCACCGAAGGAAGGGCTCCGTAGTCTGCAAGCAGGGATGGTGGTCTCCTCCTCCTCCTTCAGGGACGTTGGGGTTTCAATTTCCAGAATGCCCAACTGGTAGGAAGGGCCACTTTGAGCATCTCCACAGGCCGAGGGGCTGGGGGAAGGCTGGGTCAAGTTATCCCATCCCATTCCCTTCTGAAGGCTTCCCAGCCTTTGAAGCTGTGAGTTGGGAAGCGGAGTCCCCACGAAAGTGTGAGTTGGCAAGGAACCGTTGGAAAAGCTGCTCCAGTGCTAGGAGATAGGAGTTGGGGGTCTCCTCTGAGCCCCACCTGGTCTGAATTTCTGGGAATAACGTGGAGAATGAAACTGACCCCCTGTGCTGTCCAGACAGTATATAGCTAATAGGGAATGGGGATAGGTCGTTAGGAATTGGGAGCTATCCCTTTAAGGGAAGGCATCCTGGGAAATGTAGTCCATGTCATGTGGTCACTGAATAGACCCTCGGTGGGTTGGGGGAGGTTCCTTCACTCTTGCTTGGACCCCAGCATTGTGCTGATGCCTCTCCCCTCTGTTCCACTACCATCGGATGAAAGATCACTATCCTTTTACACCATAAAGTCAGCTATGCAGAGAATTGGACATTGAGATGAATTTCAACGTAACTGTGAGTCATATTTGAGGATGCCTGATGATTCAATAAAGAGACTTTGTATGGATGCCTTTAAGAAAGGGCAGAACACACACCCCCGCCCCCCCCCCCGCCCCCCAATTCCCCTGGGTGGCACCATTCCCAGATATTTGAGCAGGGGCTCAGCTTGGACAACCGATCAAAAGGCTTCGAGATGTAGCCGGGTTAGAAACCGGCCTGGTGCTGGCGTTCCAAAACGCAGGCTGAATGCTGAAGATGGGGGTGAAGAACTCGCCAGGCATTTGAAGCGTAGCAAAGATGAATCTCAATAGAATTTCCTGCCCCTATTGAGAGTGCAAAACCTGCGTTTGTATTGCTTATTTGTTTCTTAAATTTCTACACCACTCCTCTCTCACCCAAGTGACTCTGGAGAGTTTGCTAACCCCATCGTAAAAGAATATAAAAACATGTTTCCTTATCCGTAAAATATATTTTTCCTGGATCGTTTTATTTTTAGAGCCCTGGACGACATCCGGGAGAGCATCAGAGAGCTGCAGTTCTACAGAAATAGCATCTTTAAGAGGAAAACAGATGAAAGGAAAAGAAAACTGGAAAACGGAGAAAGCGAACAGTCTATTAGTTGATCCCGCATCCCCGTCCTTCAGGAAAACCTCCAGAGCCCAGGGCAGTCTTCCTGCGGAAGAGAAGAACTGCCTTTCAGCTCCGTCGCTTTCTCAGAACGGCGACGTGAGAGGATCCCGGAGGGGAGAGGCATTTCAAGGCCTGCCTCTGCCACTCGCTGGTTCTTCCGTTCAGAAGTACCGAATGCTTGCGGTCCTCGGAGAAGGGCCTGCATTTGGCCGCAAACAGCCTCAACTTGTTTTAGAATTAAAATCGACCTCCCTGCAAAATGGTTGCCTTTTTCCTTGTCTTCCGTGGCTCAGTTCTGGTTCAGGAGGAGGAGGAGGCTTAACATAGCCCTTAAAAATGGTTTTAACAAAAACAAAACCCAACAAAAACTCCAGGTTAATGTTAAACTTGAGATAGAAGCTCAGCAATGATTTTGAGTGGGCATCTGTGATCCTTAATGGTGTTTTTGCTGCAAGGGATCTTCGTTCTCTAGTTTTTGTTCTCATGTTTAAAACCAACGTCCCCTTTCAAATATTGTTTTAAGTTGGGCAGCCTGCACAGTTTTCCCTGTCCAGTGCGGGGCCCCCTTCTCACCCTCTCTCTCTGCCCCACGGCTAAGCCTGCAGCCGGGAATGACCTTCCTCAGGTTTAAACAGCTCCTTGGAAAATGACCCTCCAAAGCGTTTACTTTTGTCCTTTTGTTCTTTTTCGCTCTCTGGCTTACCTGTATTTCGACCTCCAGAGCTGCTTCCCCAAAGATGCCGACTGACAGCGCTACTAAAGGTGCCCAGGTGTGCAGGAATTAAAAGCAGAAGGAGCCAGACCCGGCAAACGAGTCGCCGCCTTCCTTGTTAAAGCCACGGTCAATTCATTAACTGGGCCTGCACAGCATCGTTTCCCGAACAAACCTTGCTGAACTTAATTCATGTGGGCTTCCAGCTGGAGGGTCTTGTTGGGATTAGAGAAGGAGATAGGCGTGGAAAGAATGGGCCTTAGGAATATCTCATGTGGACTGGCTGGATCCGCACTGTTGTCACAAATCCTGCAAATTAGTTGTCATTTTTGAAACGGCCACTGAAAATTTCATCTTGTTCCAATAGTGGGGGTTTTGTCGTTGCACATTTAATTTGACACCATTTTACATGGGCACTTACGAAAGGCTTGCTAGAAGTATGAAGCAAAACATTCAGTCTTCGTGCATGTGTGGTTTTAGCTGGAGTAGCCTGGGTCCTATACGTGGCTTGTAAGTTATATAGACTATCTAGATATTTACAATGTAGAACGATAAAACATGCAATTTCCAAAGGAAAACTTGGTTCATTTCTTGCAGTAAGAACCTCAAAGGCTCTAACATCACCTCAAAGGACGACAATATTTTTATTTATCAAGAGATGAAGGAAGGAAGGAAATGGGCTTCACCTTAATAATTACAGTTTGGTACTAACGTTTGGGAATTACTTGGGAACTGCGCCCAAGATCTGGACCTCAAGGTCTGCCCCTCTGCTTTACAAAACCTCAGTTGGTCCACTTAAGGTGAAAACCTGCCACTCAGAGATGCTGGATCAGTATGAATTAAAGGGTTTAGCAACTCTTTAACCTAATTGCCTAAAGATGGTCAACCAAAGTGCTAGCATCTCATCCTTAATGCCATCCCTGAGACCATTAAAATCTTACGATCTGATTAACAAATGATGGATTACATTGTTCAAGGCAGTTGGACTGTTTAAAACTCTGGGCAGAAAGGCCTTTATCGTCCTCTCCCCTCCCCTGAAAAAAAGAAATATAACTTTATTGTTTGGATATTTAAAAGCCACAGCAACAGATGAGTTCTGGCATTCAGAACATTCAAAACGGCAGCCTTCATTTGGAACATCTCCAGAACGTCTTTCCTGCAAGACAAAAGCCCAGGTGGATATTATTTATATGTTGTGAATTTTGCTGTTCAAACAGAACATTTGGAAACTTTGCTGCTGGCAAAACCGCATTTTCAACTGATTAATTTGGGAGCGGGGAGAGCGGATTGTTGCTCGGTTGGGGGGGGTAGGTGTTCAAATGAATACAGAACCAGATTACCTTTATCTGATCGAACAAATATACCTGCAAGCAGGAGAAAAGTCCGCTGGGTTTCCCCCCTCCCCTTCTCTGGTTTTCCTGCTGTCAGTCCTCAGGTATGTTCACCTAATGATGAGCCTGTCAAAGTAGCGAAGAGACCCAGGTAGTTTGTGGAGAAGCTGAACCATCAGGTCTTCTTCATTGCAGTTTACTGACAGGTGGACTCAGATAATGATGGGAAAGCTCTTGAAATGATGTAACCAGGTAAGAATTCTTGACTCATGCCACCTTTTCAAGGAGTTCCATGAAATGCTTTGTTCAAACTACTCAGAGGTCATGGGGCAAAACATCCCTTCTGTCAGTCACTGCTGAGCTTTGGCTGCCGGTCTCGATGAGGGAGCTGAGCTCGCCTTCTGTAAAGAGAACAACGCCCATCTTTCAGAAGGGGGTGACCCCTGGCACCCCTTTGGGTAGAAAGGAGGACCCTGGTTGGCTGGGAAGATGGCCCTGGTGATGTCCTTCAGAACCTTCTCAAGAGGACTTCCAAGAATCTGAGAAGGGGGGCCGATGGCAGCAAAGTCCAATGGACGCAGGGGGCACTCGGCATGGAAGCAATTGGTGCTGGCTGGGGGTTTTGGAGGTTGTAGTCCCAACATCTTAGGAGGAACTTGCTTGAGTCAATGTGGTTTACAGCCAAGATATATACAGTGTTTGCGCCAGCATATTGTACAAGTAATTATGAAATAAACAACGAGGTTTTCCCTAGATCTTACGGGTGCTAGAACCATGAAGAATGGCAAAGAGGGGAATTTCCAGGGCAAAGGAAGGCAAATGGGGTCTCTGAGGTCTACAACCTCAGCAAATAACCTTTGGGATTAATGTACCAGAGATAACCTCAACTTTAAGCCTGGTGGACTTCAATAACCAGCTGGCTGGGGAATTCTGGGAGTTGAAGTCCACCAGGCTTAAAGTTGCCACGGTTGGAGACCCCTGCAGTCTAGCTACAAGCTTTCAATCAGCCTGCCCAAACTGACCTTACGCCCCTGGGAGGTTGAAATTTCAAAGATCTGAATAGCACCAGGATGGAGAACCTGCCTTTAAACCGCATGGCTCTCTCTGACTACAGGAACCAGCTCGCTTGGCTCTAATGGCGGCTCCTTCCTGCTGATTTCAGGCTGAGTCTTTCATGGCTCTGCGGCCTTTGACCCAGGCAATGCTGGGAAATGAGCTGGGGATTCTCCAGAGTGGCACATTCCCACAGACCGATTGCTGGTGCCCAACCTTGGGACTGTTAGTGCTGGCTCGTCACGCAAACCCCAGGCGTCCAAGGTTGTCTGGCAGCCTCCAAAGAAAGCAAGCCTTTTCCTGAGTTAATTGATTGGAAATATGTGCCAATGAACTAATTGCCACCGTGCCATCGCACACCGAAGATGGAAGTCAGCAGTGGGGAGTCACAAACCTTGTTGAGTGTGCCAAGCCTCCCAGATGGGGCGCGTGGGAGAAACCAGGAAGAGAGAGGCTGCCTTGGGGCAGGAATCCCCCCTTTCTCCCTTCTAGGGTCTCCCAGCCCCCTCCCCTGCAGCTGAGATGGAGGAGGGGGCCTTCTGGGGCGGTTTATGCCATTTCCAGGCAGGCGGCAAGTTCTCCCCTTCTGCAGTTGATTAGGATGACTCAACTGCCTTTCTGGAGCAACTGAGGGAGGAGAAGGCGGTTTAACTAGCATCAAGGACATCGTTGGGAAAGGTCTTCTAAATTCTGGTGGAATTCCGCATGGATGTGTCCCCATTTCTCACCCTTCCTTCAACTCTCTTCCAGCCACCAGAATAGCCAAATGGGGTGTGTGTGTGTGTTGGAATTCCCCAGAACAGAGCAATGCTTGAGGTTTGTAGGGGTGCAAAATTCCACGGAGGCATCTGATGTAGGACCTCTTCAGACAAAGTATCTGAGATTCTCAGTCATCCAGGTCATGGTTGTCCCAGAGGTTGTTTCAAAAGGCAGCTGGACTTTGTTCTTCCTTGAAGACGCTTCACTGCTCACCCAAGCAAAACTGAAGAACCTTTTTGGATGAGAAGTGAAACATCTTCAAGGAGAAACAAAGTCCAGCTGCCTTTTGAAAAGCACTTCTTCTAGTCCATCCTCCTGCTCAAACAGGAGTCCCTATGCCGTCCCAGAGAAATGGTTACCAATCCCTTCTTTAAAATCTCCACTGTTGGAGCAACCACAACTTCTGGTGGCAGGCTGTTCCACTGGTTAATTGTCCTCACTGTCAGGAAATTCCTCCTTAGTTGCTTCTCTCCTTGATTAGTTTCCATCCGTTGCTTCTTGTCCCGCCTTCTTGGTGCTTTGCAGAATAGCTTGACTCCCTCTTCTTTGGGGCAGCCCCTCAAATATTGGAGCACTGCGATCATGTCACCCCTAGTTCTTCTTTTCTTTGAATTAGACATACTCAATTCCTGCAAACTGTTCTTCCTAACCCCGCAGACCAACATTAAAATAGGAATGGGGAGAGGGAGAGGGAAGGAAGGAGAGAGAGAGAGAGAGAAAGAGAGCAAGCACTGCCAAGGGGCTTTAAGTTATACAGAGGCAATTAGTGAACGTGGGGCCTGAATTTCAGCTAACAGCCACCCATTGCCACTTACCCGCTTTTAATAAAGTACAGTACATAAAACAAGTTCGCCTACTGCAGAAGCATGCATTATTCACTAAGGTGAAATATTTTGTGCTGCCAGCAGGTGACACCCTTTCCATTTACTATTTTGCTGCAGAAGGCCAGGTGAGCTCTGCCGCATCTTTGAGCAAAACTCAAATTTGTGAGCTGCTCTCCTTCTCCAGGAGTGGATTTTTCCCAAAAGTAAGCGGGAGCTTTGCCAGGGTTGTGTCTGAGAAGACGAGGTGCAAGATAGAATCATCCAGGAGTGGTGTGTTTTGGGGGTTGCTCTGCCCCCCTGGACTTTGGTGATGGTTCCTCCGAGCTTTTCGGGAAGCCAGCAACAGAGCTGCTCCCTTGATTTAGGGCGCAGGTGACACAGTAAAATTGCTTGCGTGACTGCCAACCTCCTCCATCCGGTCATCTGTCCAGGTGCATTAGCCATGCCTCCTTGTGCCAAAGATTTGTCACTAATTATGAATGTTCTCATCAGGGCTTCTCCAGCCTGTCATACAACCTGGAACGGCTGGAGTTTCCCCAAGGACCCCAAGTCCATCAGACACAGTTTTCCAGGGAAGGCCAACGTCCAACTTCTGGGGGCTCTTTCAACCCTGGCCCTCCCCATTTTAGGAAGTACCCCAGGACTCTTCACTCAGCACCTGCCCTTTGTGTGACCCCTTTATTTTTAACTAAGATAAATGGATAGGTAGCAGCCATATGTAAGCAAAGTGCTAATCCCTGGAATTTGCAAGAACAATCTCTGGAGCCCAGCTAGCATCCTTAGAAAAGAAAAATAATGGGAGCTGCAACCCACAACACGGTTCACAAGTTGTCCCGACCGGGCCAGAGACAGACCCAAAGGGGTTGTGGCTCCTCTTGGATGGCCAGGAAGCTGCTGAAATGTACGATATGATTGTTTGCTCAGGAAATATTGGGTCACATGTTAACGGATTGTGGAAGGCAGTCGAGATGGAGTTTGCAGGACCCAGCAAAACTTGGAATAACAGTTTTGCCTCGGAGGGTTTATTTTCTGGGGAAAGGTCACCTTCAAGAAATTGTTTTCCACGGGCTGGAAAAGCTTGCAGGAGAGGCCAGATTCAGACAGGGAGCCAAAACATCCCATGGGAATGGAGCATACTGGCTTTTGATTCCCTGTGTTGTGTGAATGTGGCCACTGGGATTCGCAAACCAGATTTAGAAGGTGCCTAGTTGTAGCTTACTCAACAGGGTTAGCTGGACAAGCCAGGGTTTTTCATGATGTCTGAGCCGCGTGGCCAGCCTGGTTCTCACAACTGGCTGACACCGAAGGAGATTTCTTTGGTTTCTGACTGCTATTTCATGTCAGTCAGTAAGGGTCAAGCCATTACAGGTTGTAAACTGAGGTTTCTTGTGGTGGCTGAACTGGAGATTATCGCCATTATCCCACTAACCATGGCTTACCATCGTTCATTAACTCAGATTGTACCAAAGATGCTTTTTTTTCAAGGGGCAACTGGACTTTCTGGTTTTTCTTTGGTGACGTTTCGCTTTTTGCGCAAGAAGCTTCTTCCACTTCCACAGACATGAACTCAAACGTCGTGGCTTGTAAATTGTGATTGAGACCCGAGCTTTAGCTTTAAAACAGGGTTGGGCAGAGGGGCTTGTCCCCCAGAGGGGCTTATCAGAGGGCAACCAGCCTGCCAACCAGCCTACACCCCCCCCTACTTTGCAAAGGGCGGCCCCGCAGCCTGAGGTGGGCTTCTTGGCAAGCGCAGGGCTGAGGGGCTCATGCGAGGCTAGAGATGGCCGGCCTCTCTCTTCCTCGGGTGGCCCAGCAGCAACTGTGCCAACGTGGTGTGAGGCGCCCTTGTGTGTTGTTGCTGCGCAAGGGGATAAAAAGCCAGAGAGTGATTGAAGAAGCCACCCGGGGCAAACAAGGAGAGAGATTAAGTGGAGAGTTTTCCTAGAAAGTAATTGTTTTGTATATCTTCTAATTGCAGTGCACTTGTAAAAACTGCCCTCATAAGCTAATCTGCTGTTAGAATTTTCTTTATGTGTTTTTAATGAATTAGCAATAAAGATGTCTCTCTTTGCAGTTCCCATAAATGGTTCCAGAGAAGGAGCAGATATGGAGAGATGAGAGACGCTGAGGAAGGAGACTTCCCAAGCTGGACATCGGTGGTTCTTTGATTGGAGGGAAGGGGGTGGGCCATGCCTGATGGCCCTCCCCCTCCCCCTCCCCCTTGGGGTGGAGGCTCCCCTGGGCTCTTTTTGTTCTTCTGGTCATCCCTGCAGAGACAGAAGGCAGCTTGGAAAGGAGGGGGGGGGTTCAGTTAGCCATGCACCCTCTTGATCCAATCCAGGGGTGGGATTCAATTTTTTAAACAACCGGTTCTGGCTTAGTTGGTGGGCTTGGCTTGGTGGTCATGTGACTGGCTGGGCGTGGCCAACTCCATATCACTCACATCGAGGCACGCATCTCCTCGCCTGGCCTCTCATGACTGGGGATGCTGCAACAGTCGTAAGTGTGAAAAACGGTCATAAGTTAATTTTTCCAGTGCCATTGTAACTTTGAATGGTCACTCCACATGAGCAAAGTACCAGCAAAGGAGGGGAAAAAAACTCCAGTGAAGTTCCTGAGACAGGAAGTCTAGTCCTGCCAAGAATGTAATAAGGGTTAAGGGAGAGGCAGTTTCTGTAAGCAACACCAGAATGTTTCCTTCCTGCTTTCCTTACAGGATTAGGCCAGGAATTTCTTCTAACAACCGGTTCTCCGAACTGCTTAGAATGTTAACAACCAGTTCTAGCGAATAGGCAAGAACTGGTAGAATCCCACCCCTGATCCAATCCCTTAGACGGCTGCTTCTCAACCTTCCCAACCTTCAGAGGAATGGACCTCAACTCTCAGAATTTGTGGTTGGCTGCAGCTGTTAACTCTTGCCTCTCCGGGTCAGCTGAACTCCTCCAAAAGTGGGATTCCGATTTTACCGAGGCTTGAGCCAGGTGGAGAGGCTGAGTGGGCTGATTCCTGCTCTCCCCGAGGGCTCTCCGAGGCAGACAACCCCTCAGACGCCAGGAAAAGCAGGAAATCCAGGCCCTCTGCAACCAGCTGAACTACTAATGGTCAAAGTAATTGGGTGGTAGAGAAGAGTCAAGGGAACGCAAGGTGGGCTGGACTTAGATCTCTGGTGAGCACAGAGGGACTCGAGGCTGATGACATGCTTGACTCCCTCCCTGCTTACCTCCCACAGCTCCTGGAGGAAAGGGACCAAGCAAGTCCTCAAAAAGATCCGATGGGCAGCTCAGTGAACCAGATTTGAAGAGCTAAGGGGGTAGTGGTACCTGTACACACCTGGGCAGCGGGGGGAGCAGGGAGTCCAGAAAGTGATGGGCTAGAAGGGCCAACTGGCTAAATGTGTTTAGACAGGGGGACAAAGGGGTTAGCAAGAAGGGCAGGTAGCCGCTGGAAGGAAAGGAAATAGATATCAGTTGATTGAGAGTTTCAAATGCTATTCGAATGCTTCTTTATCTGAGTTAGCCCTACATTTTGTGTACTCCCCCCCCCCCCCGCGGCTCTCCACTCTGCTGGGCTGTTTTATTCATTCCAGGGCTTGTAACCAGTATTTGATGCATGCTGAAACAATTGTGTTTATTTGTTTGTGACCCGAGTCACCACCAAGTCCCTTGTATAAATGAAACATGACGTGGCTGCCTTGTTGTCGGCTGACAGGCATTTAAGATGCATGCAAATCTATCTCTTGGGCAGAGGCCACCCAAGGGTTGGGAACAGGAGGGTCTGCTCAGCAGACTCAGGTTTCTTCAGGTATACTTTAGCAAAAGGCCGTCTCGGGCTCCGGACAAGGTGCTCTGGTGCCGATGAGGCCCGTCTTCTTGAAGAGACCTGGTCCGGCAGTGCAAAGAAAGAGTTTCAAAGGTGGCGTTTCCAGCCACTGAGATCTGAGAAAAGGCCACATGTTACCACTGTCTTCTCTTTCAGAGGTCAAAGGGAGAAAAACCTCTGTTGGCCAAAGCCTTGTAGAAGAAGATTGCCAGGGTCCTTCAGATATCTTAGATCTCACTTCCCCATCCATCTCGGCCAACATGCCCATGAGCAAGAGCATGGCCATTGTCATCCCAACCATTGTGAAGACATCAACCCTGAGAGAGGAGAACAAACAGTCTCTCCTTGCAGATCCAGGTGGGCGAATTCTGCTTTGGACCAAGGAGGTTGAGCAATTCTGCCTCCCTCTTTCACCTAACTTTCTCTCCGTTTCGTCAGTTACTCTCCCAGGGACTCAGCGATTTACCTGTTGCAGGAGAAGAGGGTCAACTGCACACCCCCTGTGCCAATAAGTAGAAGCAAAGGCATTCTTCCAGGGAGGAGAATGGCTAAATATCCCTTGGCCAAACACAGAGGCTCTACGGAGAGTGCAGAGTGGTTTCTCCTCGCTGACCCAGGTGGCTGAGGCACCTGCCCTTCCAGAGGTGATGGAGTCTGCCCAGAACGGATGAAGAGCACCCAGTCGGACACCTCAGGCACGTTTTGTTTTCCACTGCTGCTGTGATGATACCCTTTCACTGAAATAACTTGCCCAGCTGACAGATGCTAAGCTTTTAGAATGGCGAAATCTTGGTGATACTTTAAGTGCTCCAAATGACAATGCAAAATTATCCTGCAGATACACCAGGCAAAGGCGCTTGTCAGGAGTGTCAGTGGCCCTCAAGGACTGAGGTTCCTGCTGCTGACGGGCAGGTTCTCCTCCCACTTGATGGGCCCAGCATTATGGCCCCTTCCCAGAGAGTCCTGTCAGCCCTGAGAAGGCACCACCTGAACGATTGCTTGGAAAGTCCAAGCAAGCTCACTCAGAGGTGACTTTCAGACAGGGGAGGGAGGGCATCCTCCTCCTCTCTTGCAAACACTAGAACATATTCCCTCGTCCGTCCGTCCGTCCCTCCATCTCATTTCCAAAATATACTTAAGATTAATGGGAACACAAATGTAGCTACTGTGTACTTCAAAATAGAAGTGGCCAGATGAAACATTTGCATGTGCTAAAACATATTTTGCAGATCAAATTCAGAGCTCTGCATAGCCCTGCTATTGTCTGTCTGTCTGTCTGTCTGTCTGTCTGTCTGTCTGTCTGTCTATCTATCTATCTATCTATCTATCTATCTATCTATCTATCTATCTATCTATCATCTATCTATCTATCATCTATATATCTTCCTTCCTTCCTTCTTTCTCTCTCTCTTTCTTTCTTTGGCATAAACATAGCAAAGACAGGGAAGGCAACACCTATGTTCCATAGACCCAAGTCATCCAATAAGACTCCTTGCTATTCACTCTTCATCTCACGTTTTTAATAAACCTGAATAAATGTGGGATCTGAATAGGAACTATACCAAAGAAGGGAAGGAAGGAAGGAAGGAAGGAAGGAAGGAAGGAAGGAAGGAAGGAAGGAAGGAAGGAAGGGAAGGAAGGAAAGAGAGATCTATCATCTCTTCATCCTACCCTACCCTACCCTACCCTATCTATCTATCATCCATCCATCCATCCATCCATCCATCCATCCATCCATCCATCCATCCATCTGCTCAAAATGCAGCTCTAGAAATTATTTAGAGAAGCTTACAGAGGAAATGGAATAGTGGCCTGATCTTGTTCACACAACAGATTCCCTGCAGGTCCTTATTCAAAATCCTCAACTTATCTGGTCATTAGATCTAATTAAATTCCAAAGACCTGGAGGCCCAATGACAGGTATTGCTTTTTCTCAACAATTAAAATGGAAGAGATTTTTTTTTTAAAAAAAACACCCTGGTTGCTTTGTCTTTGCATGGATAATTGGGGAGAGGGAGGCTGCCCCCCCCCCCGTGTGCTGTGAGGGAAGAGGGAAGGAGCCTCTTCAACCAAACCTGGATGTCTCGGCCCAAAGCACCAGCCGAACAAATCCCGACAAGGCTTGGGGGTCATTCCCCACCCCAAGAAATAGGGAGCCACCCCTCACTGCTGACATGCCGAGGTTCCCTCCCCTCCACCCCTGAGTGGGGCTCAATGCAACCCCTCCCCACAGCCCCCTTTGGCAAAGCCAGCCTGACTCTGTTTTGACTTGCTCCCTAACGGTGCCATCCTGATCATGGGGGGCAAAGGGTGATGGGCAAAGGCAGGAACTGAGCCCTTCCGCGCTGCCACCCAGCCTCTTTGGCAGGCCGGAAATCAGCTGACCGGAAAGCCTT
This sequence comes from Pseudonaja textilis, assembly GCF_049901715.1. Taxonomy (NCBI): domain Eukaryota; kingdom Metazoa; phylum Chordata; class Lepidosauria; order Squamata; family Elapidae; genus Pseudonaja; species Pseudonaja textilis. The sequence goes on from NC_141998.1 coordinate 26,463,101, forward strand.
TCGCCACCGGTGGACGGAGGCCCTGGGTCCTGTTTGATGCCTCCATTCTGTCCTCCTCCGTATTTTAATTTTAAGAGGTAGAAGTCACCAGGAGCTCTTTTATTTAGGATAGCTCTCCCCTTCTTCCCTTCCCCTTCCCTTCCCTGCTTTCCTTCCCTTCCTTCCTTCCTTCTTTCCTTCCTTCCTTCCTTCCTTCCTTCCTTCCTTCCTTCCTTCCCTTCCCTTCCCTTTCCTTTCCCTGCTTTCCTTCCCTTCCTTTGTTACTTCCTTCCTTCCTTCCTCCTTCCCTTCCTTTTCCTTTCCCTTCCCTGCTTTCCTTTCCTTCCTTCCTTCCTCCCTTCCTTCCTTCCTTCCTTCCTTCCTTCCTTCCTTCCTTCCTTCCTTCCTTCCTTCCTTCCTTCCTTCCTTCCTTCCTTCCTTCTTTTCCCTCCTTCCTCCTTCCCTTCCCTTTCCCTTGCCTGCTTTCCTTCCCTCCCTCCCTCCCTCCCTCCCTTCCCTTTCCCTTTCCCTTCCCCTTCCCCTTTTTGTTCTTGATATCACTCACCTGTGTGGGGAGTCAGCAGCAGTGGGTGGGGGGGGGTCCCATGTATCAAGAGACTGAGGAGGGGGCTGGTCACTCTGCTCAAAGGCTAGAAATCCCTGTGGGTTTGCAGGATGCAGGGATGCAGAAGGGGGGGGGCGATGCTTCCTGGGGTGTGTTTGTGCCACGGGTGGAGCAAGGTGGGAGGGGTCCACGAAGGGTCCATTGGAAGGTCGCATTTCGCAATCAAATGATGCTCTTACAGCAGCCACTAATTATCCCCAAGAGATGCTGCAAGCTTTGGTTTTGAAGGGAATTATGGGACGCTCTCAGTTTACAGAGTGCACTTCAGTGCGTGTGTGTGTGTGTGTGTGTGTGTGTGTGTGTGCCCGTCCGTATGCTTCCATTGGTCTCCCCGTTATCACAGTATTTGTGTTTCTCTGACAGGCTCAATTATCCTTGTGATAGTGAGACCAATTAAATTCTTTTGCAACGATGAATCAGAACATTTTAGAGCAACATGTTCCATTATGCTAAATAAAATATGCATTGAAACTGGACCTACATCAATTTCATGGAACTAATCATCTGAAAAACTTGGACGTTAACACCATTTAAAAAAAAATGTATTGATTCAAATTACCAGCAACACAAAGTTTGTACTGGGGCCTGAAGGGATCCTGGAAGATGCTCCTAGGCAGACAGAGTCCGGCTGTGCTACTAGTGAGGAAGGGGGGAAGGAGGAAGGAAAGAAGCAATGAAGGGAGGGAGGAATAGAACAGGAGTGGGGAGGAAAGAAGGAAGGAAGGAAAGAGAGAGAAGGAGGGAGGGTGGGAGGAAAGAAGTAATGAAGAGAGGAAGGTATAGAGCAGGAAGGGATGAAGGAAGGAAGCATGGGTTCATCCATGGGTTTGTTGGCAAGGTTGTTCTCCCCTCAGGTGAGGGTTGACGTTTGGGTGCAGCTGTGGCCAGAACATGAGCTCCCCCTACTTCACCGTCCTGATGTCTCTGGGCCTCTTCTGAGAGACAGACCAGAAGGAGGTGGGGATAAATTGCCAAGTGTTACGGCCGCGTTTTATCGGTTCTGCTGAAGGACGTTTTGGTGTATGTGAGCTTCCTGTGGAGTGAACAGGCCAGGTGAAAATCAGGTGTCAAGCAACGCCGGGGAGGGAAGGCTGGGCAGCTTCCATAACCAGCCAGACACCGGGCAGCTCCGCCTGGGGCACAAAGCAAGAGTGAGGAGGCCCATGTTCTGCATGAACCCGGCCTGGTTTGCACATGTAAGGCTGACTTTCTCTGCCCTTGACTCCCGTGTAGGATCGCTCACTCACCCAGTGGAGATGTTGCTTGGCGACGGCCACATTAGGTACAGTTTTGTGAGCAAGAAATGTTCAATATGCCCCAACTGATACTCCTCCCATTCAGGGTGGAGGAAGCCCTGGTGGGCCTCCAGCCACAGGATTCCTCCCCGTGTATCAAAGGAAGATGTGGTGGCAAGCTCCCACCCCACACACAAACATCCTAATCCCATGTTTGGGACCTTGTGCAAACATCCGACAGCATCTGAGCACACCCTGCCTGGCCAGGATGATCATTTCCACACTGAAGATGGTCCCACCAAGCATCCACACGTCACCTCCAGGGCTTTGGTGCCTCTGGAGCACACAATAGGTTTGTGGTTCTGGGCTCTCTTGGGAGAAATGGGAAAAGAGCTGCTTTTTCATTTTCTCTTACGGTCTTTGGGATAGTTCAGTGCCCATAACTTCCCTGGGAGGGAAATAACTTTGATTCACAAGGGCTGCCAATGTCTGCTTTATTGGTAGGGTAGGAGCAGCTCCTGAAGGAAGGACGTGCTCTCCAAGAAAGCAGCATTTTAGTGGAACGTGGACAGGCGAGGCACATAACAAAGGCATCCCATGGCATTAATTTGTTAAACAACACAACTACAATGGTCTGGTGCTTGGAGAAACCACCTTCCCCCTCTTCCCCCCCCCCCGCCCCCAAGCTGTGATTTTCAAGTGTTTGTGAGCCATCCTGGGAAGGTCGGCTCCATATTTGAAAATAAACACGCTGCCTTGTCTTCGAGCAGGAGCTCCTGTCAGACACGTCCCAGAAGGTCCTCGCAGGTGGGAAAGTGGTGCAATTTTTCACTACCCTTTTTGTGTGTTTCTCGCCTCCAAATGGAGAGAAACTGTGCCACTGGATTTCAGCAGGAGAGGTCAGCCAGTACTAAAAAAAAGCGAAGAGGGGGTGTGTGGGAATCTGGTGATCCTTGGGCTGGCTGGAGAATTCAGGGTCATGCAAACTTTTAATGGAAAAAGTTCAGTTGTGTTTTGAGAACAAGGAACTGTTATGTAGAACTCTGGAAAACAACCCAGGGAGGCAGAGAATTCCCTGAAAAATAACCCTTAAAGGGCCTCTAATCAGCAAGAATTTATCAACTCTCAGAAATCAATTGGTTCATGTGCCGTAGGGCATCCTTTTAATATTGCTCTCAAAACTCAGCTTAGTTGACCAAAGTAACTTTAAAAGATCCCCTCGCCACCAAATGTTGTTCTTCTCATGATGGATATGAAGGGCTCACAGAGGGATCCACTTTGGGGGTTCACGTTGGTTGGCATGAGCCCTTTCTGATCTTCCTCGGCTTAACGTGCTGTGATTTTTTTAAAAAGTCTACAAAAATGCTCACATGCATTTAACATACCTCTCCTGGCCAAAGGTGCATGTACAGTAAAACAAACATTTCCTGGCATTGCAAATTGGGGAGATTAGTTTCTATATGGTGGGAGGAACCGCTTTTTCTCAGCCCCCCGGAAACTGAAGGTGGCGCTCTAAGATTGTGAGACCTTCTCTCAACAAGGCAGTTGGAGGACTCTGAAAATGGCTTTCATCCATAGTAGAGACTCACCCTTTTTTCAGATGCATTTTCTGTATATCTGGCTGGAGAACTGTGTGGAATTGCAGTCAGCACCACAGCTTGGCGTATCGCTGTATGTTGTACACACACTTGCACACACACTGTAAGTAGAGAAGTCGGGAGCACAATGCTGTCTCGGCTTCTCTTCTCTGCTCCCTGGCTGTGGAGATCTTCTGGAGTGGAGGAGTCCTTCCCAGGCGGGCCCCAGAGGTTCTTTTCTGCACGGATGTGTTTCATGTCAAATTTCAGCACTTGATGAGCCCTGTGCGTCCCCACTCGCCTCCTTCTCTAGTGGCCATCCAGAAATCTTAGGGGAGCAGAGAGGACACACAACTGAAGACAAGCACAATCCCTCTGGATTTTCCCCAGCAGCTGGTAGCTGGGTTTGCGTGAGTTTTCAAGAGCCACTGTGACTAACACAATAACACAGATTTCTCCATGAATTAATTCCATTTTTAGCCTTGTGGCAGAATTTGAGATGAAACTAAGAAGTGATGCAAACCTGGCTCAAGTGCAGGAGAAGAGGGGCCTGCCCCTACCCCACAAAATGGCTGTGTGCATGGTTTACCCATCCACACAGCTGCTTTAAACTATCAAACCGGTAGATAATTACTTACATACTTACCACGTGGACATGAAGGTGATGGTTTTACGTCCTGCATCACAGACACAAAGTGATGGGAGGACCCTGAGTTCTAAGTGCAGTTCATGGCCTTTTCAGAGAAGTCAGTCCAAAAATGTTTTGACAGAATTCCCGTCTGTTTTGGAAGGCTACCTGTACCAAGCAGGGCCAATTACGGACCTCCAGAAACATGGAAGGCACCTTTCTCAGACTTCTCCTAAGGGTTTCTTCAGGTCTTCAGGTCTTCAGTTAGGTGAGGGGGGCAGGGAGAGGACCTAAGTGGGGAGCCTGTTCCATTCTGGCTTATTTTCACAAAATTTTGCTCTTGTGATATTATGGCTATACATATTGAGGGATTGGATTTGTCCAATCAGAAGTGGGATTTGCTGGTTCTCCCAACTACTCAAAATTTCTGCTACTGGCTCTCCAGAACTGGTCAGAACCTGCTGAATACCCACCTCTGGTCTAGCTACTTTTAATCTTAATTATAATGGCTAACACTATATTAGTAGGTTGTGAAGACAATCACTCTGTGAATGAGCCAGTAAGCCAGAACAGGTGTACTGAACGAACACACAACCCAAGAGGGGGAGTGGGCTTGGGGGTGGAGTATCCTTTCCAAGGAACCAATAAAAGATCCCTCAGGGTCCAGAACAGGGATAAAACGAGGACCAGTGGTGGTATTCAGCAGGTTCTGACCAGTTCTGGAGGACCACCGGTAGTGGAAATTTTGAGTAGTTCAGAGAACTGGCCAATCCCGCCCCTGACTGGCCCCGCCAACCCCATCTCTTCTCTGCCTCCCATTGAGTCCCAGCTGATCAGCTGGGTCTCCTTTGGTTGCCCTGCACAGGAGAACGGAGCTGGAAAGCAGGTTAGTGGGGTGGGGAGGGAAGGGGGATTTTGCAGTATATCCTTCCCCTGCCATGCCCACCAAGCCACACCCACCAAGCCATGCCCACAGAACCAGTAGTAAGAAATTTGAATCCCACCCCTGGTCCCCTCCACTCCCAGCGCCTAGCCACGCAGTATCGCAGGCAAACCCTGCCCTCTGCCAGCAGTTTGATCCTGACCTCCTCAAGGTTGACTGAGCCTTCCATCCTGAGTGAGTAAAATGAGGACCCAGATTCGAAGGGGCGAGAGGCTGACTCTGTAACCACTCAGGGATGGCTGGGAAGCACCACGGAGCTATATATAAGTCTAAATGCTCCCCATGGAGCTTTGTTTGCCTATCCAACCGTCTAAATTACAGGCGCTCTTTTCAGCTCCCTCCCTTCTCCGCTTTTTGGATTCTTCCCCCAATGCATCAGATTCTACGGACTACATAAAAGTTCCAGGTGGCCCCGTCCTGCATTTCTTCTCCTGGCTGGCCAGCCAGGTGCCTCCTGGAAGCTTGCGGAGTGGGGGAGGGGGAGAGTCATGCAACCCACTCTTTCCCCTGGAAAGATCGCTCCGAAGCAAACTATCTCTCGGGGTCTGAAAGCAAGCCAGACGGAGGGATTTCCCCCCTGTCGCTGTATTGGCCTGGCCAGATGCTATTGCACCCTCCCAGACAGGTAGGGCTCTTGTTACTTACATATTTATCTATATATTGTTTTAGGTTGCATTTGTCTGCATGCCAATTTCCTGCATGTTGAATAGTTGGTGTTAATTGTTCTTTTATGGTTCAGTAGTTCTATTGATGTGATGCCGCTTTTCCTGTGTTGCATTTTGCGTTACCTTCAAATGTTACTGTGCTGTTTTATTCTTTTAACTGTGAAACTCCCTGGATGCTCGCAAGCCTTACAAACAATTAAAAAATTGATCCCAATCGGGAGAAATTCCACAAAAAACTTCCTTTCAATGTTACTGACTGACACCAACACCCAGAACGAGGCTCAGTGATGCCACAGGCATCACAATGTTGTTGCCTCAAGGATGCAAATTCACGGATGCAAATTGTACAATTCCTCTCATTTGCATACCTTGTACCCCGTTCTTACCCTGCAGATGCCCACGAGGGCTGATTAGACGAAAACTCCAAGGAGCCACTGAGACAGCTTTCGTTAAAACTCAAAACTCTTTCCAAAACATGATCTTCTTGACAGTGTTTAAGGCAGTCGTGGGCAACTATGGCCCCTCTATGATATGTGGACTTCAACTCCCAGAATTCCTGAGCATGACTGGCCCAGGAATTCTGGGAGTTGAAGTCCACAGGACCATAATTGCCCACCCTGGTTTAAGGGTTCAGTCCCGCAGTGTCTTCGCAGAACAGACGGATCTTCGTTGAAAGTTTCTATCTGGCAAGCATACGTACAACAATCCAGAGCCTTAGCAATAGCAATACCACTTGGATTTATATACCGCTTCACGGTGCTTTACCGCCCTCTCTAAGCAGTTTACAGAGTCCGCCTCTTGCCCCCCCCCCCAACTATCTGGGTTCTCATTCCATCCTCACTTGGAAGGGTGAGTTAATCTTGAGCCGGTCAAGATTGAACTGCTGGCTGTGGGAGAGTCAGCCTGTATACTGCATTCTAATCACTGTGTCCCCATGGCTCTGATCTAGTCTAGTGGTACCAGCAACCAAAGATTTCTCAGGCCCTGAACATGGCAACTGAACATGAGACAATATATCTCAAAGCAGCTTCAAAATTCTACACAAATAGGAGGGAAGGTTACAGTCACACGATGGGTTGCAGGACAAAGAACCAGAGTTCACCTTCCACTGAACAGTGAATCATTTCTTGCTTGCTCTCCTTGGTACCCCTTTCCTTCCACAGGATGTTCATTCCTGGTGTTGAGCCTGAAAAAGAAGGGTTTAAGGTGGGTTGTAGGACTCCTAAAACAACCCCTGGCAGCTGAGAACGATTGAAGCTTCTCCTGGAACACAGTCGAGCTTTCTGGATCTCCTCATCCCCTTTAGAAGATGCCAACGAGCATTCTTCAGAAGAACATCTGAGTCGTAAGAGGCTCGGATACCAATTCTGTAACCTCCCAGAAGAATTGGCAGGGCTTAAGGGCCCAGGACTCAGCGTAAGGACAATGGTGAAATCAAATGAACTGCAACCAACCCCCAAAGTAGCAGAGTCCCACCTTTCCTGTCTACGGGCAGGTCCAATCCAAGGGCTTCCAATCCTCCCTTGTTGGTAAGGTGTTCCAGCTCAACCTCTGGAACACCAAGGTTGTCTCCTTCCTATCAGGCTGTTGGGGCTCTTGGTCTGATCCGGGGAAGACATCCTAACAGCTGATAATGGTGTGATTGCCATCCAAGCTTCTGCTGCCATGTTACAGGAGTTGGGGCAGACCAGACAAAGTCCTGCACCTACCTCTCTCTATCTCTCTTGTATGCACAAGCCTTCAATATTTCATGAGACCCAGGTACTTAATAATGGATGGGAAACATGTTTACTGAGAGATATTTCTCACTGTAGATATAATAGAGCACCTCCCAGGACCTGTTCTCTGCTTCTACTTACACCTCCCCACTAATCATCAGCTTGCCAAACAATCTACCGGCCCACCTGTGGGAACCCCAGGAGAAGCTTGGCCTGCAGAGAATAGGGAGGGACGGTCCTGGATTTGCTTGGGGACGGGAGAGGTGGGGGTGGCCGGTCTTGGAAGGGGACACACCCCCCCCCAGGAGGAAGGTTTCCCAGGCCTTTTCAAGCCGAGTTTCCCACTCTTCCAGCTGGGACCTTTCTCAGCCCAGGGTCCCCCATCTTCCTCTTCCTCGCATATGTCCGACTTGCAAGGAAAGGGGTCAGATTTATAGGGGTGGAGGGTTCCAGCTAATCCGGGCTTCCTTGGGTCCCTGGTTCTTTGAGACATGCTAAAAGTCTATTGCACGTGGCTCATGTCTCGGGGAGAAATTCCTGGCTTTATAGCCTGACCTCAAGGGGGAGTCCAGACTTTCTAGGCTAAAGCTGGAGATAGTTTAAAAAACTTTTCGCTTTTCACCTTTCGTTCTCTAGCTTCTGTCCCTTTTCACTTCTCCAAATTCCCAAACCGGACAGCAGAAAACAAAAAACATCCCAAATTCTGAATTCGTAATATGTTTCCTGATGTTAAAAGCAAAAAAAGAAACAGAATGAAAAACCTTTTCCCCTCAGTGCTTTGATATGAAAACGTCTAGGGTTCACTTGAGATGAGAGCTAGTCTATCCAGGGAAAGCACGGCGGTGGGAACTGAATGGGGTGGGCTTCAAAATGGTAGCAACCAGTTCTCTGCCTGGGTGCTGGGTGGGCGTGGCCATGGTGGGTGTGGCCTCGTCAGTCTCCTGCACCATGGTGGTGGTGGGGGTCGTTTTTGCCCTCCCACTTCCAGCCTTCCGGAGCCCCCAGTGGGGCTGTTTTTCGCCCTCTGAGAACTTTCGCACAGGCCCTGGACTTACCTGGGATCCAAAACGGGCCATGTGGGGACTCCTTGGAGGAGCAGGGTGGGGTAAGTGGAGCCAGCCTGGGGTGGGATTTGCCAGTTCACCCAACCGGCCATAAAATTAGCTGCTGGTTCGGTACCAGTTCGGCCAACCGGGACGAACCGGTCGCAGCCCACCCCTGGAAGTGACTATGTGACCGTGTCTTTGCAGCAGCTCTTTCTTTCTCCCTCTCCCGCTGCCTTCGCAGAGGCGACGCCTCGGAGAGCAGCAGGAAGAGAAACCACGGAGCAGAGGCTATCTCTTTAAGGGGCAGCCCCTCACAGGACCTGGCCATTTGTCCTCCTGCCTCCTCTGCGCTCCGCTCTCGGGGGTACCTCTTGGTGCCTTTCGGAGTCCCACCTTCTGAGACAGCGTAAAATGGTTGTGGACAGATCCTGGTGGAAGAACCACTCTGATTCCGCTTCATTCGTCAAGAATCCTTGGTGGATCTTCAGTTTTGGATTGCATGATGGCAATTGAAGTCCATCCCCTTGGCCTTCTTAAAATCAAACCTCAACCTGACCTTGTCATTCACTTGGCATTGCAATAGCAGCGAAGATTTGCCATCATTTTTCTCTTGTGAGTTGAAGGTCCATTGAGAGTTTCGCCTTCAGCAAATTTCCCATCGTGAGCTGAAGAATGAGGCGGCCAGCCTTCCTCCATTGCTCTTCCTGTGTTGGGTTGAGGTGTGCCCCAAGGACTGCCACCCTAGGCTGCATCAAAGAATTGTAGGATGAGCTTCCTCCATTCAGATGATGGGCTCACCCCACAGATGGCAAGCCAGTGGAAGGGCAAGGCAAACCCAGGCCATGGGCCCTTTAAGCCAGGTGACTGGCCTCTGGAGTCTGGGGGGAATGTCCTATTGTTGATACAAGTATAGTTTTCTATCCTCTTGACTTCTTTCCAGAAGAAAAACGTGCTTTGAAGAACAAAAGATTTTAGATCAACCTTCTTTCAAACAAAAACAGAAATCATGCAAAGCCAATGAATAATCCGTTGTGGATCTATCAAGTTTGGATGTTTCAAGGCAAACATTGAAAAATACCGATGGGTTGAGTGAATGAAGGCACCCAACGTTCTCTTTTCGTTTCTTCTGCTTTTCTTTTATTTATGGCTTTCCCACTGAAAGTATCCATTTGGTCCCAGAGAGAGGAAGTTGGACTTAATGTAAGGCTTTTGCTTTGATCCATGGATCTCCTGGATTTTTGTAATCTCATCTTGGCACATCCTTCAGAAACTCCCCACCACCCAGGCAGCCCAGAAAGGATGGCTGGGAGGCAATTATTTCCTTTCCCAGGTAGACAAAATTCCCTCTCCCTTGTGTCTTTATTGCACCATGTGAGGTGTGCTTAAATTGCCCTGCAATGCCTTACCTGGAGTGAGCCTTAATGTGCAATTAAGGGGTCTTGGTGCAGAGAATGGCAAGACAACTGCTTTGGATAACCACACCGAGCAAAAGATAACAGACATGTTAACTCTGGTCTTATTTCCAGCCCCAAGAAATCTTGTTTATGCTTCCTGTGGCATCTGCAAGATAACAGAGGCTCAGGGGTGTTTCTCTGAGCCCTTCTGTAGCCAACCAGGTCCCCTGGGACATCCTGAGGCCATCCACTTTCGCAAATAGGTTACAGCTGGACTGATACACGCAGCAAAGTAGAAAGTGAAATTCAGAAAATGCATAGGATGGAAACATACACACACACAAACAGAGATGAACGTAGAAAGTGATTAGGTCACTTTCTGGACCAAGTGGCTGGGTTCCATTTGGAGGCCTCAAGCAAGACCACTGCAGCAATCCAACTGGAGCCAGTGCTCAAGTCGGGAAATTGAGCCACACCGTCTCAATGAGTTGAATCCAAGAATAGAAGTTGACATGTTCAGAAGCCCCTTTGGGTGTCCAGATGGGGCAGCTGTTCCAATCTGGCACTTCAGAGGTTGAGCACCTGTTTAATCCAGTGCTTCCTTTCAAAGCTTTCTCGCATTCAAACCCTCTTTTGAAGGCTGATGTGGCTGTGGACTTCTTTGGGAAGATTTTTTCTTTAAAGAATTCCCAGGCAACCTCACAACCCTTGGGATTCCTTGCTTAACTTCCTGGGTAAAAAAAAAGGGGGGGTCACAATGGAAAGAAGACTGTGAAACGGAGATGATTGGATCCTGCAAGGCACTCCTGAACTTTTCATTCCTTGCTTATTTTCAGCCTGGATCCCTTCCGCACCTCTTCCTCAGGTTCCAAACAAGGTTTCTCTCCTTCGGAGGCTTCATGGATTGTGGCTTTGCAGAATAGAGTTTGTCCTTTGGCCAAATGGAGTTTTCAAAGACAAGGACATGCTCTGAATTCAGAGCGCCTGGGAAAGCCTTCCTGTTCCTTTTGCTGCGATAGGATGACCGAAAGATACAAGCCAGCAGTCTCAGCAGCATGGCTGGAACATTTCTGGCTTACTGACTGTCACACCGAAGGAAGGGAACCACGTAAAGATGTACCTTTGCTCAAGAAGCGCAGTTCAAAGAAAATCCAGCCATTCAAAAAAGGGTGCGCTGAAGTGTCTCTTACAATATATTTTTTATCCTCGGAGTCACAGCCATCGTACAAACAGAACAGTTTCCTCCAGAGGTTGGGCAGGAGAGGCGCCCCTTGACAATCCAAAGCCCTTTCCAAAGGCATGTGGTGGACAGGCACCCCACTACACACACCCCCAGTGTCACTGCGAAAAAGTCAATAAATCCATCACTAAATTCAACCCCAAGAAAAGCAGCTCGGCTCGGCTCCTGGCTGTGGCCAGAACAAAATGCTTCAAGCTGTTTTGCAACATGCCAGCTGCACAAACGCCTCGTTCTGATGGATCCAAATAAAGACAAAGGTGGACTGGACCCAGGAGAGACACAATGCTGGCGGAGAACTGCCCAGGAGCTAAGTGGGCACACTGGTGCCCGGTCACATCCCGAGAGCCTGGGTCAAAATACCACAGGACTGTGAGATGGTGTTTTGGGGATGTTGGTAAAGGAGACAGAAGGTGGCAAGGCTGGGCTCCAAAATGCCAGGTTTTGTGGGCGTGGGGAGCATTTTACAAGGGGTGCCTTGCGAATGGCTTCTTCTTAGATACAGTTATGGCACCAGAAGGATGACTTCTTGCTTCCAGGAATGAAAAGCTAGCTCAGTCTAGGCCCAACTGCCCAGCAACAGTTGCCACTGCCCCAAATGTCCGTGTCTAAAGCCGGCTTCCGTGGCTTCCAGTGGAAACCCCACGGAGAAACCATCCAGTCACAGGAAGGAGCCTTTTCACCTTCCAGGAATTGAAACTCTTGGCTCTTTTCATGCGACCCAGCGAAGCTGAGAGCAGGAAGGAGAGCGCTGCTGCTTCCATAGCATTTGTCTGCAAGCACCTCAGTCAGAAAAGGGGATCAAACAGATTCCCACCTAGGAAGGATGGAAAACACCAGATCTGCCACCTGACCCAAAATGACCTTCAGTCCTCTGGTCTTCAAGAAATCACCTGCGAAGTTCTGGTGTTCTTCAAGAATGCCACGGACAGCAGCTGTCAAAGGGCTCCTTTGACAATCTGTGGAGCAGGAGGTTCTCCGGAAGGCATGTGGACCCTGCCTGGGGAGGGTCCCTGGAGGACCACTGCTGCTGAAAGGGCTTCTTGAAGTCATTGTGCCTCACCCCTGCTCAGCACAGAATCGGGCAGGGAGGAGGGCTCCCCAGAATTTGGACACTGTCTTCTACCAATGTCATACCTGCAGCCATGTGGCACCATTGAGTATGGTTGACCCCACCCCAAGGTCCTTTCACAGGGACGATGCCCACCTCAGTTTAGAACTAGCTTACATCTGGGGACCTGGCTTTTCTAAGGGAAGAAGAAGACCTTGCTCCATTATCTCTCTGTGAGCTGAGAGGCAGGAGACCACAGGAGAAGTCGACCTGGCGGCTCCATGAGGGGCTGAGCAGCAAGCACCAGTGATCAAAGCCACTGATACGGCTGGCACCTCTCTGAGGGCTGACTAGCTCATCAACGCAGCCCCAGTTGCCTCCTCCTCCTCGCAGCTGCTGCTGCTGTTGCTGTCCTCCATCCACGACTTGATCAAAATCCTGGCTGAAACTTATCTGACCAGACATGTATGCGAGCGAAGAGGCTCAGGAGCTGCTCATTGTGTTGCCTCGTGAATTATTTGCACACAGCAGTGACAGAGGAGAGGGGTGGGTGAGGGAAGAGGCAGCCCTGGAGGAAGGCATGCGGCGTGGAGCAAAGAGCCGGGCTGCTGGTGTGGAAGGCGAGGCTGGGCCTGAGAGGAGTGGAAGGCCTGCCTCTCTTGTCCACCCATCTGACCCAAGTGGAGGGCACAGCCTTGGCAGAGAGAGGACCAGGCTAAACAAGAGCCTCTGGGGCCTTCCCCTTCTTGCCTGTTGTATGGAGAGAGCTAGTTTGCTGGGGTGGTTAACGCACCAGGCTAGAAACTGGTTGACTGTGAGTTCTAGTCCCACCTTAGCTGTGAAATCCAGCTGGATGGCCTTTGGGCCAGTCCTTCTCCTCTCAGCCCTCACAGGGTTGTTATTGTGGGGCAAATAGGAAGAGGAAGGTGTGTTACATTATGTTCACTGCTTTCAGTTTATTTTTTCAAAATAATAAAGGTGGGATACAAATACATAAAATAAGCAAAGAGACTGCAACGTTGGTCATTGTGTTCTGGGAGTTGATTGTCTGCACATCTTAAACCTGCCAAGGCTGAGAAACCCCAAGACAGACAAGGAGATTCGATGCCCCTTAAACTCCCAGGTTCCCATGCAGCTCCTCCTCCAGTCCATCAGCCAATGAAATGCAACTCACGAGTGCCTCCTGGAGTCCGGACTGGTTGGGGCCCCTCCGAGTCCATGAAAGCCGAGTCCTTATTTCTCAGTTCCTTGTGCACCCTGGCTGCATATTTGTCATGACTGCGCAGGTTGGTGGCTTGGATATAATTCTTCCATCTTGCCCTCCGTCCTCGAGAATCAGATTTATCCTCTTTTAGGAAGAATTAACTTGTTGGCGTTGATTTATGAAGAGTGGCAGGTGGTGATGGCAGAACAGAGCTCTAATACGTTCATCATAAAAGTCCTGTAGTTATTCCTAAAAGAGTTCATGTTAATGGCTCCCATTAAAATTCATATTTTATTTCTACATAACAAATGTCTCCCTGCAATCTCTCAGATATGTCCTTCAAAAGCGGAGCAGCCTCTTGCTTCTTGGTTGTTGGGGCTGGCGCTGCTCGGGTGACAGTTTCAGACAAACAAGAGACGATGAAGGCAGGTCGCACATATGCCGCCTGTTTGGGAGACGTGACTTGACTGACAGCTGGGACTTTTCTTGTCACATTACGTCTTCACTCAAATATGATGAATGTTCATTCACGCCGATCAAGGGACAATTTCTCCCTTTTAAAAGAGAGAGAGAGAGAGACGGAGCACTCCCTTGCCCAACTCCTAGTAAGAGCAGCCACATTGTGTTAAGGAAACAATGGCTTCCGTCCAGGGGCTTTTTAGACAACTTTTCAATTGGCCAAATCGCTCCCTTTCCCCATAAAGAAGAGATCATCCAGAAAGGAGCCACTCCGGAGGCGGCTGTCACTCAGGTGGCCGACTCCCTTGTGTCTTCCGCAGTTGCAAAGAACAGATTTGGCAACCTTCAGCGTTGATTCTGCCGGTCAAAGAGAAATGACTACACAGCTATGAAATGGCAGCTACACGAAGGGCTGATCTGTGACTGACATGGGTCTGGATTGCAGGAAACACGCTCGGCCAGAACTTGTTCAAGGTGGATTTAGGGTATTGTGTGAATTCAATGAACGTGGCTTGCAAGTTTTGATTTGCAGTTTTAGGACACGATATGAAGTCCTACGTCCATGCTTGCTGAAGCACAGTCAGTGATCAAAGATGATCCCAAAGGAATACTTATTAATCCTCAGTGGGGTGATAGACCCTCCCACTAATCCCTACGGGCAAAGGAAGGCCAACGATGGAAATATCATTTTTTTTTAGAAAGATACCATGAGGCAATAATCACGGTGCATTGTTTTCATAGTAAGATAGTGCTGCGTGTGGTGAAATCTTCACCGTCCTGTTTGTGCATGTCTGGTTTTCTCAAGATGCTCAGAAGAATCAATGATGACAGCACGTGGGCTGGGCTCCTGGCCTCCCTTCTCCTCCCTCCTGGCCTAGCAGGCAAGATCTAAGCCAACCTTTGGCCGCCCCCCCACAGAACCCAGGCACAGCCTCGTAGGAGGACCTGCAGCTGTAGGTGAAATGGGGTGGGGGGAAGAGGCTGAACTCTTTACCTTCCGTTGGGGATTCTAGCCTAAATTTCAGGGGGCTGAAAAAGAGGCTCCTCCTACTGGCTTGATCAGGTCTTTAGCTTCCTGTTCTGATCCTCTGTTTTCAAATGGTCCAAGAGGAAGAAGAGGAGAAGGAGGAAGAAGAGGAGAAGGAGCAAGAAGATAAGGAAGAGGAAGAAGACAAGGAAGAGGATGTTGATGATAATGAGGAGGAGGAGGAGGAGAGGAAGAGCAAGAAGACAAGGAAGAAGACAAGGAAAAGGAGGAGGAGGAAGAGGAGAAAGAGGAGGAAGAGAGGAAGAGGAAGAGAAAGAGGAGAAGGAAGTATATTCTTCCCTTAGCCCTTTCTCTTGGCTGTTGATGCTTCCTGGCCAATAGCCTGCTGACCTTTTGCAGGAAGTTTTCAATCAACCCAACAGAAAACGATCAGAAGGAGCTTCCAGCCAGTCATCCATTTAAAGCCTTTTGGGTGAGGGGGTTGGCTAATAACGAGCCATTTAGAAGAGGGTTTAATTGGGTAGCCCTGCAATCAATGGCACTTTCTGGTCTCGGCACCTGAGGAGGAGCAGCCGAAGGCAGAAGTTAATGACAGCCTCTGGCCCATCAGCAGGACCCCGAAAGGGAGGGCCTCCCTCTCCTCCGCATCCATCAGTCCGGCGCTCCTGCTATTTCTTTCCCTAGCAGGCTCATATACACCCAGGGTGGGATACAAATGCGCAAGCGGTGCCCCCCCCTTCACCTGCTCTTCCAACACACCCACCCACCCACCCGTGCACGGCAGCCAGCATCCAAGGGCTGCTGCCCTAATCAAATCCCCTGATTGTCCTCCGCAACTGATTTATCTATTTACCAAGTGTATACACACACACACACAAGAACAGAACCCTGGTTGGTGAGCAAGAGGCAAAACATAATACATAATTATGCCATCAGCCAATAAAACAGGATGTTGGTCTTGGACCATACTGAAGGAGGTTGGCTGAGCTTCAC
Source organism: Pseudonaja textilis (assembly GCF_049901715.1). Taxonomy (NCBI): domain Eukaryota; kingdom Metazoa; phylum Chordata; class Lepidosauria; order Squamata; family Elapidae; genus Pseudonaja; species Pseudonaja textilis. The sequence goes on from NC_141998.1 coordinate 26,478,843, forward strand.
CCAACCCGTCGGGTGACTTCTCAACTCAAGGGAGGTTTGAACTGGTCTATCTTGCCCCACTCAAGAAATGAAAGGCTAGTTGGCACCCCATAACCGTCTCTTGCCGGTCATATCTCCCCGACCCACCAGAGCAGTTAGGCAGAGAACGTTGCAGGTCCCATCCCCGAGGGAGATACACCTGGTGGGACCCAAAAGAAGGGCCTTCTCCATGGTGGCTCCCTCTCTCTGGAACATCACCCCCCCGAGATTAGAACGGCCCCCACTCTAGTGCTCTTCCGGAAGGCACTGAAGACCCAGTTCTGCCAATGGACCTGGGGAACTCAGAGTAGGATGGTGCCTATTCAATGGCTCATGGGATGTGTTGTTACTGGGGCAGGGAGCAGGCGGGGTTATTCTATTCTATTATTAATTTATTACGTGATTCTCTCTTTTATTAGTTTTATTGTTTTTTATATGAGGTTTTTATATTCTTGTAAGCTGCCTCGAGCTGCCATGTGCAAATAGGCGGCAATATAAATGTCCTAAAATGAAAATAGATGAAATAAATAACTGTGATGGGGTTTCTGCTTGCAGGGGGATGTAACATGCCGTGAATCAGGGTAGGAAAGTTCACGTTACATGAATGCTTCACGAGTTGGACACAATCTTCTCCTTTTTCACCTATGATCAAACATAAACAGTTGGAAACTCAGCCCTGCTCAGACTGTGGCTGCAGCAGTGCATCGAACCTGCCACAGGACCATATAATTGTGCTGTCCATGCTGACGCTCCTTGGGTCAGAGGACACCTGCTATCTCGGCTGACTGTCATAGGCTGGGAAGACAGGGAGCTGAGGAGGAAGGAGCCATCTACGGGAAGCTGGCAAGGTAGGAGGGCTTTTCATAGAACCATGACGAGGTCCATGGGTGGTCCTTTTTAAGGACTCAACAAGACTTAGGACTTGTCTTGACCAGACAAAGCTGGGAAGGTTATGAAACACCTGAGAAGAAAGCCATTCCCTTCCCTTCACAAGAAAGTGGATTCCAACAGACCTTCAGGGGAAAAGCCCACAGCTTTGCTAGCAGTTGTCCAAAGTGGAACCAATGATGACCAGTGGACTCCCGCTTCATGGTTGTGACTAAGCAGCAGTGCTTTAATTTGGATTCCTGCACAGAATGGAGAGTTGGATCCAATGTCTCCTCCTCTCCCCCTGTTCACACTGGCCTCCTTCAGATATTGGGAGGTGGGCCTCCCCCTTGTCTTCCCAAAATCATGGTGGAAGCAGCCCATAAAGAAACCGGGAGGTTTCTCGAGCTCTTTCTGGAAATAATCCTTTGGGTTCCTATGCCCACCTTTGCGGTGTCTCCAAATCTGGAAGCTTGGAGCTGAAACTCAAGCTTGTTGGCCTCCTCCCCACTCTTGAAATGGCCGGTTTTTAAGGGCCTCCTCTATTATGTCTCCCTTCAGTAAGAAATAAAGCTCATTGTCTTTGATTCATTCATTCATTTGTTTGCAGGTAATGGCAATTCGATATCTCATCTCTGACCAGACGGCCGGGGTCTGCTCCCTAATAAGTCTGCTCACTTTGAGGGCTTTGCACACCCCTAGCGAGATCGTGCCCCTCACCTGTGAAACACACCTTGGTGTGGCAAGCAAGCAGGGAGGAAGAGGGAAGCAGCCCCCACCCTCTCAATAACAGGAGACCCAAACAACAATAGGAAACGAGGCGGCTAATTAAACTGCCTCTGAGTCCATTTCCAGCTTTCCCGTGTTATGGCAGTGCAGGCGGCTCAGGCCAAAGGCAGCCATTAAGGACTGGCCAGCAAATAAATTGATGGATGAGCTGGCTTTGCCGTCGGGATGGAGGCTGAGCCGGGAACGTCAAAGCCAATGCAAGGTGTCTGGTTTCATTCAGCGGGTTTTCCTCCGAGGGCTCTGCTGGGACCCTTCCTCATCCATGGCTAAAACGGTCCCACTGCTAAGCAAGGCGGTCCTTAAGGGAGTCATGTTCGATCTTATGACCTTTTCTTGGCCACAATTGTTAAGCCAAATCACTGTAATTCTTAAGTGACTCGTTAAGTGAACCTGGCTTCTCACGCGGACTTTGCTGGCTGGGGAGGACACGAATGTCACCTCGTGATTCTGGGATGCTACAAAAGAGGTAAATGCATGTTGGTTGCCAAGCGCCCGGATTTGGATCACGTGACTGCAAGGACCGGTCCACAAAGCACCTTTTTTTAGTGCAGTTGGAATTTTGAACGGTCACTAAACGAAGGGATGTAACTTGAGGGCTACCTGTATAGCCTTTCTGTGCTGAGAAAGGAGTGGTGGGTAAAAGGAAACTGGCCAGCATTCTGGTTAGGATACATCGCAGTTCACACTGCAAACAGGAGGGATCCGGAAGGGCTCTCCAAACCTCGTGAGTCATCCTAAAAACCGGTCAGTTTCTGGAAAGGCTTTTTTGGGGGTGGGGGGCTGCCACTTCCTCTGGGAGGCTTGCAGAAAGCGTGCCAAGGGCCTTCACATGTGCAGCTGCTGAGCACCAAGAGCTCATGGGGTCATGAAGCCACTTAGGCGCCATCCAGACAGAAGCTTCTTCTATCACCTTGGAGTTGGTCCACTTCTCTTCCTCAGCCTTGCCATTCAGGAGAAGGAGGCCCATCGACTCCATTCCCAAGGCTTGGCCTCTGCCTCTGGGGGTCCCACCTTCTAGGTCTCTGTTTCTCCTCCTTGATGTGCCTGGAACCTTCTCTGCCATGTGATCAGGAGGAGGAGGAGGAGGAATAGGAGGAGGAGGAGGAGAAGGAGGAGGAGAAGAAGAGAAGGAGGAGGCCTTCCATTCATTGAAAACCACAAAGCCTATAATTAGTTTGCACCGTGTTATTTCCACAAAGCAGATCTCATATTTAAAATTTGAAAGGTAATCATCAAAAAATCAAGACGGGAGCTATAAATAGCTGCGTGTGAGGCAGGCTGGCGTCCCACCCCTTGGCTGCAAAGAAAGCTCTCCAATTTGCCACAGCCATTAGAGAACAGCCGGGGTGCAAGGATGGCCTCTTGATCCTTCACCCATTCCCTGGCATGGCGGTAATTGCTGGCCTGCTCCTGGAAAAAAGCTCCAAGCCTGAGGACAACATCCACCCCCAGGGATCACCTGGGCCAGCCTCTGAGAGGTGTAATCAACGCGCTGATCTCTTATCTGCCAGTGACACCACAGCCTTGCAATAATTCTGGCAAGGTGCTCCTTCAGCGCAGAGATTAGAGGCTGTAGCTGGGAGCTTCTCGTCAGTAAATCAGCAGAGCTGTTCCAGCCTGCCTGCCGATTGCTGAGGGCCAGGAGAAAATGGGCAGGCGTGGTTGGAAGATGAGGATGGCAAAGCGGTAAACAGGTGTGATTTACGCGGCACTGGGCAGTTCACAAAGCTTTTATGGACTCTGGGCAAGCACCGGAGTGACTCCCAGCTGGCCAACTCCAGAGCCACCCCCTCACTTTGAAAACCTCCCCAACAGATGGGATTGGGAAGCAAGGTTGACTCCAGCTTCAGAGTCAGAGGGTTTTGGAAGCCTCGGAGAGGACCAGAAGTTGGAAAGCTCTCCTCAGTTTCCGCAGCCGGAGAACCTCTTGGTGCAGCCTCAGAGGATCCGGAAGGGTGAAAACAGCTGATAAAATACTCAAGGGACCTGTCCCCCACCAGGAGCCACATCTCCTCCCAACAGAAGGTCTGCAGAAGTCTCTACATCCAAGTAGATCAGCAAACCTGTGTATACGGAGCCCAGTTTCCCCCGTGCACAATTTCTGGCCCTTGCAGGCAAAAGATCAAGAGCCTCATCAGAGTTGTGGACAGGAAGGGGCTGCTGAGGTTTAGCAAGGAGAGGGGAATTTACAGAGCTGTTGAGTCAGTGAGGTTGAGATGTTGACTGCCATTTGCAGCCATAAGCCTAATGAACTCCTAGTGCCTCTGTGGACATGTGTTGTGTTTGAGTATGCAAATAAGATCTGGAAAAACCTTATCTGCATTTTCAGGAGGGCCTGAATTCAGAACCTGGTGGGGGTATGTTTGGGGGTCTAGTTTTGTCAAGCTTGAGCAGGTGGAAGCATGTCAGAAGCATGAAGAATTCATCTGCAGCCCGGAACATGGTGGATGCAGCTGCTGCAGCTCCTGGGCGGAAACAAGGGTGCTTCTCCAGCCGTGAAAAACCTACTCTCCTTGCACCTCTTGAGTTCACTCCTTGCTGGCCTAACCGCTCTCTGCTTGATTTATCACTTTATTTTTATCCCCTCTTTCCAGGTAAAAATCCTCCAAAGGGAAACGATAGCAGCAGAAACAAGCCAACCTAGAAATGCAAACAGCAGCATTTACAAACAAACCCTCAGCAAACGTCCGTCTGGGATTTTCTGGCGAGGAGGGAAGAGCCCTTCCGAGCAGAGTGCGGATGTGGGGGGGGGGCTGGCTGTCTTATCTCCTTCCCTCCCTGCCCCCCTTTTCAGGGCTCCGTGGTGGAATCAGACCTGAAAGCCAAGCCCAGTCTTGGGTCTTGGGGTGGAGCCAATCAAGGGTTGCCCACCAGCCCTGTCCATGGTCCTGAAACTAAGATGCAGCTGGCAGGCCCAGTTGGGAGGGGGTGGTACGCTGCTCGTCCCTTCCAGCTTCTTCTCATCTGGGTCCGTTGCTCCCCCCGCCCCAGCCTTCCTTTTAACGAGTAAATTTCAAATGACCTACGGGTAGAGCTCAAAATCAAGAGAGGAATAGATTTAAAAATAAAAGCCCATTTTGGCTCTGGTTTACCAAATTGACTAATTTTCCGTATCAACCCAACATTTCCCCAAAGTGACAGAGTTTCCACCACCGGCTCAGCCAGAAACAAACCCACCAAGGTCAATGCCAGACTAGCTTGGCTTCTTGAGCAAACGGAGCAAGTCTAATTGACCAGGCTAACTGTGTCGTGTGAACCTGGCCTTGGGGTCATCTGAACGTGGCTTAAGGAATGACTGGGTCAGAGGATTTCAGCAAAGGTCTAGAAAAAGACACCAGCTGCAGGACCGGAAGTCTCATCTGCAGGGACGCTGCATTACAGGTTGCCTGTTTGGATCCACAGATGTTCTTCTCACCTAGTTTTTTGCTCAGCGGGACCTGACTTTCACATTAAATTCTGAGATCGAGAGCTTCCCACCTGTGTCACAGAAAGGAATCATTTCAGCCAACTGAAATACTTAATACAGCCTTTGGGGTTTTTCCAAAGCAGACCTCTTCCTTCTTCTTTCCTTCCTTCCTCCTTCCTCCCTTCTCCCTTCTCCCCATCCTGTTTGTTGTACAATTCAAGACAAAAGCAATGATAGATTATAAAACATCCTTGGAGGGGGAAACAAGGCTGCCTGGTTTAGATCTTTGCAATGTAACGTTTGCAAAATGTAATAGTTACTGAGCAGCCTCCAATGTATGGAATGACAAAATATGACATTTTTGAATATCAGAAAAGAGGGGGAGGGGGAGGGGGGGCTCCATCCGCTTTGACTCTGATCTAAAAAGGATCTTTGGGATTGAAGATTTTAATTGAAACCTGACTTGAAAGGGCTTGCAAGGACAAGCAAGCGTAAAGAGAGAAAATATGACAAGACAGGAAGGAGCCTCCAAGAATAAAGGAAGGATGGGTGGGTGAAAGCTGGGTGGGGAGGTCTATTTCATTGTGCGTGTCCTCATTTAAAAAAAACACACCCCACAACCTATTATGCAGGGTGGCAAGAGGATCAGATCTTGTGGCTTTGTTGGCAGAGGGAAGCATACACACCTCTGTGATGTTTGTCCTCTCAACAACAGACAAGAGCAAGCAGGAGATATGCCAGATCCCAAAGCTATATCAGACACCGAACACATCAGCCTGGAAGAGGAATCATACTGGAATCTCCTTTAATTGGTATTTTTTCCCTGTCTCTGTGGGAGGAGGTGGGGAACCGGAGGGAGACTTGTGCACAAAGCAGCCCTTAAGGCTGGGATCCGTCTGCCCCATCTCACTCCGATCAGAGGGGATTTTCTTTTGCCCGAAACAGCATTGATTTCCACCCAGGCCACGAGGCTGGGGTCAAGGGCAAGAGGAAACAGAGTCCCCTTCCCCCCAATTACTCAAGGTCTCCCTCCTAATTGCATTCTCTGGTTTGATCAACGGTCGTTGTCCAATGGCAAGCGGGATTTTTGGAGACTGAGGCAGATGCTGGATATTTGATTGGAAATGCATGATATAGATTAGAGCAGGGTTTTTTTTTTCCCCCAACGTTGTTGACTTTAAGACGTGTGGATTTCAACTCCCAGAATTCCTGAGCCAGTGGAGATAGTGGAGAGAAATCACTTTATCTGGTCTTTCCATTTGTCCTTGTCTCGCACTTTTCTGATGTGTGATACCCATCGCGCATTGAGAGGGAGAGAAGGAGAGAAAAGGAGGCCCAGGTGGAAGAAGATAAGAATCCGTTTGGGCAAGAAGGGAGGCTCTGGGTCTCCCGCTATCCAGCCAACATACCGGTCTGGGATTAAAATGAAAGTGCCAACGGCTGCGTGGCAGGGAGCATTTGAGTGAACCTGTTGCCAATGCGCAGGGTGGGGGAGTGAGATGGGCAGGAAAGGAGCTCCAGAACATTCCCTCCTGGGGAGGGGGATACATTCGGCTGTCACCGATGGCTGTGGTGGCATTTCATTTTTGGATGATCAAAAGACTCCTTGAGCCGGGCACGGAATTCTCTCAATTCTCTCAGCCGATTATGGGCCTTTCTGGGAATTTTCCCTGTATGGTTGGATGGGCTGGCCGGCCAGCCCCTTCTCGCTCTGGGAGCCGCGTCTCCAGCTGATACCAGCTGTTGCTCTTGCTCAGTTTCCTTTCCAGTCTCCTTCTCCTGGAAGCACAGGTTCTGCCCAGACCCGGGGTGCGTTGTGTGTTTTATTTCTGGGTCACACTCTTCCTTGACTGGTAAAAAAGGGTTGGGAACAACTGATGCCCCGAAGGACTTCAGTGGACTAGCCATCAATCCAAGTCTCAAGCAAGAGAACTCTGAATTCCTACATGCCTGAGCTAAAAGAAAACTATACAGATAATCAGAGTTGGAAGGGATCCCTTAGATCATCTAGTCCAACCCTCCACCCAAGCAGGAGATCCTACACCATTTCTGACAGACGGCAGTCCAGTCTCTTCTTGAAAACCTCTAGTGAAACTCCCACAACTTCCAAGGGCAACTTCTGTTCCATTGCTTGATTGCCATCACTGTCAGAAAATTCCTCCTTATTTCCAGGTTGAATCTCCCCTTGTTCAGTTTCCATCCATTATTCCTTGTCTGGCCTTTGGGTGCTTTAGAAAATAGCTTGACCCCTTCCTCTCTGGGGCAGCCCTGTTAGACTTGAGGATGGCTCCCTAGTTTATTATTGCTATTGTACATTCATGTGGCTCTCCTTCAGCCAATGAATGCTACGGTTAGACGGATGACAGTGGGAATGAAATTTGGCTACTTTAACAAAGGCTGGAGAGAAATTGTCTATGAATCTGCCCTTGCTTGTTTTTCTCAAGGCAGGTTTACTCTGCCATCAGTCTCAGAAAGACAGAACTTGAATTGTAACAAACAAACAAACATATAAATTCTTCAATGCAGAATCGAATCACCCCAATCTGAATGTGTAGCATTTTGCCATGAAAACAGACACAAATTGGATTAATTTAGCAACCACGGGAAGAAGAGAAGGAGGGTCCATTCTCTCTCGTTTCTTCTCTTTTTTGTTAGGGACATCCAATGTTACTTAGAGCTGCTTCCATTTCTCCTCATTTAGCTGATGGCTTCATGATCTCGACTTAGCCAAGAGATAGTTGCCTGTGAAGATTGCATGAATTCTTGTGGCTATTTTTAAGTCTCGATGCAAGGAAAATCCAGAACTGATTAGCTGTTAATTATTTTTCAGAACATCTGCTATTTGGAAGCATTTGTTTAATTCTTTCTATTTTAGAATTGTGAGCTGTGCTGAGTTTTTCACCTTCTGGAGCTGTTGAAGTAGTTAAATGTCTACAGCAAATTCGGAACGGGAAGGAAGAGACTTGAGCATCAGCTGGCAACTGCCCATCCTGGAGAAAAGTTGGGCCAGCCCAAGACATTTGTTGACGTATGAGGGGAGCAAATGGCACCTCCTCAAATTATGTTACCAGATTTAGTTAAGCTGTTTTGGCACATGCGACAGAAAATTCCATGTGTGTCCCTTTTCTGTCTCTCACAATAAAAAATCCATAAGAACCAATTAATTAGCAAATGATTTTGCTGTCTTTTCACGACTAATAATATTTCCCGCCTGAGACAACCTTCTTCAACGACCATGTTGGTAAAACTGGCACCACCCAAGACCGGCACCACCGTCAGACCTTCCTCAGGCCTGTGAAACAAAGTTGACTTCTGGCATCTGCTAAATTACCCGCACCATTTGAATTAAGACCCAGTGGGGGGAAATAGACATTAGAGCTGAATGTATTGAACCTGTTTGGGAATGCTCTTAAATTTTTAATCGAGACAGATTTAACTCAAAGGTCTAATTTTGGCAATTTCCCAAAACCTCAACTGCAGTTTCGTTGCCTTGTTCGGTTTTAAGAAATGTTTAAGGAAACCCAGAGGGTCATAATTCATGGGGAATGTCCCTGGAAGAGGAAGATCACAGCTCTAGTTGGGTACAAAGGCAACTCTTTGTGATCCTCATTAAACTAGTCATTGTTGAGAATCAGGCAGTTTCGCCGAGGGAACTTCTCCTTTGACTGACTCCTTTCTGCTCCATGGAGGTTGAGGTGTTTGGCAGAGACCAAGGAGAGGTCCCACGGACACCAACCTTGCCTTGACGCAAGGTTTTGAAACCAACGAGATATTAAGTGAAGGGGACGGAATGCAAGTTCTTACGTGCAAGAAGACAAAAGAATATGGTGGTGTAGATAGGAACAACTGTTCTTTGGAGGCAGGAATCAGACGACTTTTGTTCTTCCCCTTACTTTTATATGGAGGCCAACCAACCAGCCAGCTCCTGAGGGACAGTCACCTTCCCCCTTCTAATTTCTTTTTCTGACTGGGGAGGGGGGCGAGATCCAGAATGTCATCTTATTGATCAGGCTTATCGTGAGAAATGAGAGCCCCCAACAAAGAAACCTCATTTCGTACTTGTGTCATTCTGAGCAAAACTCCAAGGAGGTTGAAACAGGAGGGCATGGACATCAAAATGCAATCTGTTGGCAAGGCTCTGCGGTTGTCATCTCCATGGGAGCGAGCACAATTAGCTGGAGGAAAGTGGTTTCTTGCAGCAGTCAATAAAACCCCAGGAAACAGCTAACAGCAATCCTTTGCTGATGTGTTTTCAGCCATAAGTGGCATTCTAGCCCTCACAACTGTGTGGAAGTGGCCACTCAGCACCATCTCTCTAGGCCAGTTCCAGCAATTTTTCAAAAGGTATGGAGGTCTCCACACAGGGTGGTCCAATAAATGTCCATTTTCCTCCTCCTCCTCATCCTCCCCCTTCCTCCATTCCTCTGTTTCTCTCTTTCTCTGTCTCTTTGCTCTCTCTCTCTATCTCTCTCTATCATTATCTCTGATTTTGTTTCTTAGCATCAGATATAAAAGTCTATGCCAATATGAAATTAGATGTTTAAAAAAAGCCCAAAATATCACCAATCTCATGTATTCTCCTTTGAAATCTTCTGCGGCCGTCCTCCAGGAAGTATCTGCTCCATGGGGGGCTTAAGTGGTCCCTTCAGGATCCCGAATCCTCAAAAGGCACCTGGAGCTAACACAGCAGTTTGCCAGACCGTGGGAAATTCTTCCCCCCTCTCCCTCCCTCCCTCCCTCTCTCTCCCCCTCTCTTCCTCTCTTCCTCCCTCTCTCCCCCTCTCTTCCTCCCTCTCTCCCCCTCTCTTCCTCCCTCCCTCTCCCCACTCTCCCTCCCTCCATCTCCCTCCCCCTCTTTCTCCCTCCCCCCTCTCTCCCCCTCCCTCTTTCCTCCTCCCTCTCTCCCCCTCCCCCTCCCTCCCCCTCTCTCTTCCCCTCCCTCTTTCCTCCTCCCTCTCTCCCCTCCCTCTCTCTCTCCCCCCTCCCTCTCTCCCCCTCCCTCCCTTTCTCTCTGTCCCTCCCTCTCTCTCTCCCACTCCCTCTCTCCTCCTCCCTCTCTCTCCCCCTCCCTCCCTCTTTCTCCATCCCTCCCTCTCTCTCTCCCTCCCTCCCTCTCTCCCTCTCTCCCCTCCCTCCCTCTCTCTCTCACCATCTTCGATGCCTCCCTCCCATCAGGACAGCCGCTCTCTTTCCAAGTCCCTTCCCGGCCCCATCACAAGTTGGGACGAAACCAGCCGAGTTACTGATAGGCTAGAAGGAGCCCCCTGAATGCCAAATGGCATCTCCATCTGGGGCGGCTCTTTCCGGCTGCTTCAGCTGTCCCGCTCCCTCTTCTGGGGTTTCCCCTCAGGAAGGGACTTTGGGAACTCAGGGGAGGAATCGGGGCTTCACACACCCTCCTGCCTCCTTCCCACCTGCCCGGCGAGGCCGATGGAGACCTCTTCCTCCCGCCCTGTCCTGCCTGCTCTTCTTTCCACAAGCCGTGACCACAAGCTTCCTCAGGAGGGACCCAGGCCCGGCCCAGCCGTGCACTCACCTTTCTTTCCCAACAGCGGTATATTTTCAGTGTAAACAAGCCCTTTGAAAGCCAGCCGCCTTATGCAGAGCCGCAGAGAGCCATACTGTTTGGCTCAAGGCACCGGCTTTTAGAAGGAAAATACTTGTCTTTCATCTGCCCATAGAAATTTTCCCTCCCTGCCTCCCTCCCTCCCTCCCTTCTGCACTTGTGAATCCAATGGCTGCCAATTTGGCAACAGCCACCGCCATTTGGAAAGTTAGGCGTTAGCAATTTAAAGATACTCATAACATTTAAAGCAAATCTCTCTTTTTTCTTCCTCTCTACCCTGGGCTGTGTATTTTTCAGGGATTTGCAAGCGCTTCTGTCGCCAGAGAAGAATGCACACAGTGCGTGGTTTAAACCCCGTGTTTTCCTTTCTCTGCCTAGATATGAAAGATGCAGGGGGGGTGTGTGCTTCAAGGGGCACTGCAACTTTCTCACTGGTGTGCGTTTGCGTGTGTGTACTTGCTGTGTTATTCACACCCAACCTTATCCTTGTAGGTTTAAGGCCCAGGGGGAAAAGATAATGGCTTTTCTTCTTTCCTTTCTTTGCTTAAAGCGCAGAAGAATGAGTAAATACGAAGATGCCGCCGTCCTTAGAAAAGCTTTGTGGTAGCAGATGGGGAGCATCTTAAGTTAATGGGTGTCCCTTTGTTGCAACTTTAGAGTGCTTTGTGTAGAGAAGCCCCGTTGGTTGGCGATGCGGTGGCCCCGACTGGCCCTGAACCACAGAATATTAGTAGCTCAGTGTTGAACTCTGGAGGCCTTGGTGCTCTCTGAGCTGGGTGGTTTTCCTGCAGACATTTCATGACCCCAGATAGGTGATAATCTCAATGGGGTTTGGGGAGAGGAGGAGGAGGAGGAGGAGGAGGAGGAGGAGGAGGACTGTGGGGTCCTTGGTGCTCTCTGAGCTGGGTGGTTTTCTTGCAGACATTTCATGACCCCAGATAGGTGATAATCTCAATGGGGTTTGGGGAGAGGAGGAGGAGGAGGAGGACTGTGGGGTCCTTGGTGCTCTCTGAGCTGGGGTCTTTTCTTGCAGACATTTCATGACCCAGTTAGGGACCGTCATCAGTGCTAGAAGAGAGCAGGGTTTGTTAATATACAAGAGGTTTTCCCTGTCACTCTCGGTGAGAATGAACATCAAGAATGGCAGGGCTAGCTAGTTGCCAAAGTTGAGAAACTCTCCACATGTCCGTCATTATGACCTAAAATAACCCTGCATACAAATATACACAGGAACATCTTGGATTCTATGCCAATCAGAGTATGATTTCAGATTATCATAGAGGGATCTTTTTCAACTACCTTGAGTAAATCATATGCCAATGGCAATGTCCCAACTCTTAGACTATGCTCCCCATAGAAATATGACTGGTTCCAGATTTGCAATCTGCTGCTGACAGCTGAAAACTCTGTTGTTTATCCAGGATTTTTAATTGACTGATTTTTCCTGTTCTATGCATTTGCTGTCATTTTTAATTATAATAAGGGGACATAATGTAATATTCATATGGAGTCCACTGGATAAAGTGCAACGTTAAAAAATGGAAGTTCAGCATTGGGTTTCTTACAGAATGTACTCCATCCAAAAAGTGTTTGAAATATGGTATAGTGGATGCAGTGGTTAGAATGCAGTACTGTAGGCAGACTCTGCCCACTGCCAAAAGTTTGATCCTGACCGACTCAAGGTTGACTCAGCCTTCCACCCTTCTGAGGCCAGTAAAATGAGGACCCAGATTGTTGGGGGCAAGAGGCTGATATTGTAAATTGCCCGGAGAGTGCTGTAAAGCACTGTGGAACGGTAGTCTAAGTGCTGTTGCTATGTCATGTAGCCGTACCAAATTGCTACCACAGAGAAACACGCAGTAGGAAATCTACACCCACTAGACAGAAATGAAGGCAAAAAGGAAACTCCCTATCATTTTTCTTGAATGGAACCTCTGCTAATGGTTACTCTGGTCAAAGAGGTAACTCTGGATGGCTTAAAGCCAAGAAAAAAAACCAACAACCTAAAACATTAATACTATTAAAGTAATAAATATTAACATTAAAATTGACTAAGAATCATCAAAGTGAGAAGGAAGAGCCCAAGATGCACACAGGGAAGAAAGGGGATCTTAACCATCTCCATAATGACCCCCGTCAGGGCCACAGGACAGGGGGTAGAGTCAGGACCTCAGGACCTTTCTGAAGAGGTTGGGGGCCGATCTCCCTGGGCCAGGGCAGGCACGATGGTCCAGAGTCCAGGACCCACGAGAGAAAAGGCCCTTCTCCTGGATCCCACCACCTGGAGCTCTTTGGCCAATGAGATATGCAACATGGATCTCCTACCAGCGCCGGTGGGGCAGGCCAATCCCATTGGGGTGAGACCTGTAAGCTGCATGCCGGTTCCCAAAACCGATTTACTTGAAGCTAAACAACTTCATTGCAGTTATATGCAGTTACTCAGGGGTTGCCACAAAGAGGAGGAAGTCAAGCTGTTCTCCAAAGCCCCTGAAGGCAGGACAAGAAGCAACGGATGGAAACTAATCAAGGAGAGAAGCAACCTAGAACTAAGGAGAATTTTGCTTACAGTGAGAACAATTAATCAGCGGAACAACTTGCCTCCAGAAGTTGTGAATGGTCCAACATTGGAGGTTCTTAAGAAGAGATTGGACAACCATTTGTCTGAAATGGTGTAGGGTTTCCTGCCTAAGCAGGGGTTGGACTAGAAGACCTCCAAGGTCCCTTCCAAGTCTGTTATTCTATTCTATCCTTGAGAAAAGTGGGTAGCTGGTGAAGAAGAAGAAGAAGAAGAAGAAGAAGAAGAAGAAGAAGAAGAAGAAGAAGAAGAAGAAGAAGAAGAAGAAGAAGAAGAAGAAGAAGAAGAAGAAGAAGAAGAAGAAGAAGAAGAAGAAGAAGAAGAAGAAGAAGAAGAAGAAGAAACAACAACAACAACAACAGGAACAGGACTGTTCATTCCAGTGCTTCTCTGATCTCTTTCCATCACCTGAAGGAGCCTCTGTATCAGAGAAGTGGCATCTGCTGCAGAGTCACACTGGCCTCTGAATTCTCTTGGATGTAATTAGACCCAAATACAGAGAGGAGGGGGGATGCCGGACCCTTCAGGGACTGCGGTGGTCTTTGAAAAGAATTATGCTAATCAGGCCGGGCTTCTCTGCCACATCTGCTCCGCTCTTTTTCTAAGTGAAATTAATCGGGCTAAGGAAGAGCTGATCACCATAACAATCTGGTCTTTGTAGCGAGGGATTCCTTTCTCTCTCATTTCAGGGAGGGAAAATATGCGAGAGCTGAGCCAAGACTTGTTGAAAACACTTAAAATAATTAGTCACAGGGCTACTCACTTTTGTCCCCTTTTAATAATAATAATGGTTATTAATGTTTACAAATTACAGCACCTCCATCAGAAGGAAAGGACAGCAGGAGCAGAAATCCAAGGAGGTTCCCAGAACTGGGGGAGGTTGGCTGTGCAGCTTCCGGCTTCTGGCCTTCCCTGGCAAATGTCAGAGAAAAAAAGAAGGCTAGATGACTCAGGCGGGCTCTGAGGCTCTGTCTTGGGCCTGGGATGTTCGAAATGGGCAGAAATGGGTTTAGCACTAAGGCAGAAAAAGGGTGTATAAACCAGGCTCACAGTGGCCAAGATGAACTCCAACACTTTTAAGCTTCCTTTAGGGGTTTTTCCTTCCTTCCTTCCTTCCTTCCTTCCTTCCTTCCTTCCTTCCTTCCTTCCTCCCTCCCTCCCTCCCTCCCTCCCTCCCCCTCATTCTCTATTCCTTCCTTCCTTATTCCTTCCTTCTCTATTTCTTCTTTCCTTCCTTCCTTCCTTCCTTGCTTCCTTCCTTCCTTCCTTCCTTCCTCCCCCCCATTCTCTATTCCTTCCTTCCCTATTCCTTCCTTCTCTATTCCTTCCTTCCTTCCTTCCTTCCTTCCTTCCTTCCTTCCTTCCTTCCTTCCTTCCTTCCTTCTTTCCTTCCTTCCTTCCTTCCACAAATTCTTCACAATCCTGGATGGGACAGCCTCCTCAAAAGAGAAGGAGGGAATTTAAAAAAAGGAAGGTCTGCCCATTCACTACCAAACTCCAAAATTAGTGAAAGCTAAATGCTTTCAGAGAGGTGTCCAGGCTCACCCAACGCAAGAGGCTATATTCCATCTTAGTGCGATACGAGAATGCAGCGATGGCCTCTGCCAGGTCTCACACTTCAACAGTCTTCATTGGTTGAGCCCCAACTCGGCTTGCTTCACGTTAGGTGAACACGTTGTGTGAGCATGTGTGAGGGGGATCTCCTGGGACCTTTCTTGGTGGTTTGCTCTGTAATTGGGATTTGACCCAGGAAAGCTGCCAAGCGGCATCCGAACGATCACACAGTCTTCTTCTTCTTCCATCAACAATGTTTTCTTTTCCTCTTAATATTTGTCCTCCTGATGGGTTCAGACCCTATCTTGGTCCTCCGTGTCCACTGGGGAACATCTGCCACATTCAGATAGAACAGCCGGCCTTTCCGTGAGAGCATCCACTGCAGCACCTTCAGAAATTTGGCTATTATTAATTTATCATAAGGCTTTAACAGTCTGGTGCAGTGAACAAAACTTCCACTTGTGAAAATAAATGAACCGACTGGAGCTGCCTCACTACACCACTAGTATAAACATTCAAAAGTAATGTTTGTTGAAAATGGGTAAAAATCTGATTAAAATGTATAAAGGATGCTTGGCTACACATTTAATTTAGCTTTAATGAGGCCTTTAAGGTATTTTAATTCAAATCCAAATTATTATTTAAAGGAAGAGAAATTTGACAGGTTTGTCTCCCTAGGTGGTAACGATTGCCCGAGTCTAAAAGTCTGTTAGGAAACTGAGGGTAAATACATGGCAAGAGGTTAAGCGGGGAAGAAAAATAGTTCATCCTATGATTGTAAAACCTGAAGGACAAATTGGGTGCCTCATGCATCTGAATTGAAATCACCAGCCCCCTTTTTCCACCGTCCTTGGCATCTCTATCATCTGCCTCTTTCTTTCTTTCTTTCTTTCTTTCTTTCTTTCTTTCTTTCTTTCTTTCTTTCTTTCTTTCTTTCTTTCTTTCTTTCTTTCTTTCTTTCTCCCCCCCCCATATTTCTCTCTCATCTCTGTCTATCCTCTTTCCATCTGTCTATCCACCTATCCATCTCTCTCAATAAGATTATACTCCCAATTTTGCACTTCTATAAAGATAACAAGTCCTAGCCACTTCTTAATCTTCGGAACCCAAAGATCCCCTCGATTTCTTAGCAACCAGAATCCGTCCACATTTCCCCTTTCCTTTGCCAACTCACCTGCTCCCTTTCCCAAAGGGGCCCAAACCAGCTTCTCTCCCAGTGCGGTTCTGGTTCTCTTGGTGACCTGCATAGGAAAGGAGGCTAAGTACAGAAGGAGGCAGCTGCATAAATTGGTGTAAAGTCTACTGAACATGATGGGATGCACATCTGAGCAAATAGGAATTGAATAGAGCCGTGACTCTCACCCAGTGGTCCCCGGGGACTGGATGAGTGTCCATCAGGAATGGAAGCCTGGCTCTTTTGCAATTTATAGGGGGAAGACGCCAATCTTCCATTCCTTCGCTTAAGCTCCTCATTTAATGGAGGTCCAATTCTCAGAGTGGGAGACAGTAGCTTAGAGTTGAATAGATCTCTCTGGTAAGATGGGTCTTCGGTGAATTGGGAGGGCCCGGCTCAACTGAAAGTAGTGTACAAATGTAAAAGTCCATTTCAAAGTGGCAAAATACAGGGCAGAAGAATAATGAAGAGAGCTACCGCAGGCCAGCAGGTCAGTCCCTTGCCCGGAACAGTTTCCACACGGACGAACTGCTAACTGCCCCGACCCTTGGCGCTGCTTTTCTGGAGCACCAAGCAGGTCATGGACTTCACCACCCTTCAGCCTCCTTGCCAAAGCTTGCATTTCCTGCCCTCCTGAGCCAGCTGTGAAGCAAAGGCACTCCTGCAGCATCGTGGTTTGTTTTAACAGCAACATGGTAGGAAAAAGATGTCAGTTGGAAGGTCGGGCAAGGTCAGGTCACCAGGCTTGGATCCTGGGTTGCCATGGAGCTTGTGGAATAAGAGGCAGAATAAGGCGAAACTGGTTAAAGCAGCTGAGTCTGGCTAATTCAGGGCCCTGAATCGCTCGATAGCGAGGTGGGAGGCGTATCATTTTAATAAACAAATAAACAACTAGGCCTGGTGCTCTCTGAGCAAAGGGCACCTGAGGAAGCACCACCAGTGCTAGAATCTGGCCTGGAGCAACCTCAATTTCCCCTTCTGGAGCAGGCCAGCTTCTCCCAAGGGCCCCCACGGGGTGGGGGGAAGGAGAGGTCTCTGTTGCGCTGGAAATAAAAGCCTTCAGGTGGGTCTGGGGTGGAAAGCAGATGGGAAGCTCTTGGGGAAGCTCATTCCTTTGCCCCTGGGATGGAAAGGGCCAACGGGGAAAAGTCTGCCCATCCTCTGCTCAATTCAGTTTCCTGAGTAGGAAAGGCAGAACATCCGGTTGCTGCTTCAAAGGCCTCATCGCTTATTTATGGCCCGGCGTTTGCTAGGAGTTTGGGCGGGTTCCCTTCCTCTGCCCTTCGGAATAAGGGATCAGAGCGCGCTTTTTACCAAGCAGCAACTTTGAAAGGCGAGTTCGGCTCCGAGAAGAGCCAATAGTTTTGCAGACTTCAGACAGTTTATCTTGGTTGCTGTCCCCTGTGTCTCAGAGGGATGCTGATTTGCTCTCTGAAGGAGATCCAGTCAAAGAAGCGCAGGTCTTTGCTTTCTCCTTCCGGCTCCTTGCAAACCCACCGAATAGCCCTTTCCGTGAGCAAGGACAGAGGGCCTCCAACTCCTACCAGGTCCTCTGTGTCACCTCCTCTTTGATGGCCTGCTTTTCACGATGTCTTTCATGCGTGAATAGCTCCCAATTGGAATCTTCCTCCGTATGGAAAGGCGGCCGTTGCAGGACTGGAGACCCAAGAACCGTTTTGTCACGTCAACCCAAAGGAAGGTGACCAAGGGACGTTTCTTCTCCACAGCTTTCTGAGACATGCAGGATAACAATAACGTCTCAGATAGCTGGCATTGGGCTTTCTGTATTCTTTCTGATGAGCTAATAGTCAACCCCCAAATGCTGTTTGTTAGAATGGAAGCAAAATCCTGAGACAGCCCTAGTCCAGCTTTTGGGTCAAGACAGGCCGACCAGAAGACAAAGTTGCCTCTTCTGCTGCCAAGGATCCAGAGGGGAGGATGTTGCGTGGCTCTCAGATTTCAACACGCTGATAATCCAAACTGTTGTTAGTCTATTTTTCCTGGCCAAAGAAGTTTGGAAGTTGTTGGCCCTCTTTTGCCTAAGACAGGACTAGCACGAATTCTCTCCTGGTTTCTAATCTTCTGCCTTAAGCATTACACCCAACGGGCTTTTGGTCCCTACTTAAAACTATCTAAGCTTGTTTGTTTGTTTGCTTGCTGTTTTTCATTACTTTTGTTACCTAGTCAGGTAATGAAATGTCTGCAAGGAAACAGCTCAGCTCAGAGATCACCAAGGATTCCGCAATGCAACCCTGAGCTACATATATTCTCTTCTGCTAAAACTGTCTAAATTAAAGGCCAGCACTGATAGCAGTGAATTCATTTGCTTGGCTGTGTATTGTTTTCCTTGCTTACTCTCTGCTCTTATTCAAAAGTCCATTTCCTCTGAACATATAAGTTCACTGAATAACTTTGAACCCAATCATCCAAAATGTATCCTTTCCATCAAGCAAGTTTTTTTTGAGATACCTGGAGATAATAACTTCACGATCAGCCGAGCAACTTCACCATATATTTTTTTTACCCAAACTACACATGCATCACCTTTCCTGTCTCCTCTTTTTGTGTTGGATATGTTAAGGCCTCTGAGGCCACTGAGAAGAAAAGAAAGCAACTTTTGCCAGCCCCGATGATTTTGATTTTAACCTCCAGAATGCTTGCTGGGTTTCTCAAAACCATCCAAGTGTGTTCAGGAAAGGGACTATCCCAGAGCTCACAAGCTCACAAATCTACTGTATGTACAGGGGGCAAAAATAGGCTTCCTTCCTGGGGAATGGAAGGGCTGCTTAGAGAATGCGTAGGAAAGCACCAGTTGGCCTACCTTAAAAAAAAAAACCCTGATGAGTTTTCTAGGAAAAAAATCCATGTCAAGTATTTTGAAGACCTTAAAATGGAACACGATGGATAAGAAAGGGGGTGGGTTTTTTTCTCCAAACAATGTCCCAATCCCTCCCCCCACATTTCTATAAAGGAGACCCAGGAGATTTCTGGCAGCCTTGGAAGGAAGAGAAAGAAAAGCCACTCAGAAGCTACCAGTATGCATATTAAAGAATGACATTATCAAGTCGAGCAGACAAGACATGTATATAATGCACAAGCGGGATTTGATTCTTCTCCAAACAGCTCGTACATCACCAGCAGGCTCCATTCCACAACGGGAGGCATTTGGCTGGAAAAAAAACCCGTCACCTCAAGGCAGGAAGAAGGTTCCTTCTGTAAGGCTGCCGTCAGGCCGGACCAGGAACCGCGTGGAGGGACCGGACGGGACTGTGCCTGGTGGAGAGATGTGCCAAAGAAAGTATCTAAGCTTATAAGGGAGATTCTGCCAATTGGGTTGGAGAGTTTGTGCGATGGTTTTGCGTTAGGAGACACTCTGGGAGGTTCTTTGTGCAAAGAGCAAAGAAGAGGAACGTTGTTCCTGTTTGCACAACCGGCTAAGAAGACGGTGTAGGAGGCAGTTGTCTGTGGGCAGCAGCCCTGGGCTCCTGTCAGGGGAAGCCGTCTCTGGGCTGGAGACCTTTGGTGGATCTCGAGAACAGAATTAGCCCAGGGAAGGGCGACACCAGGGAGAGAAGGTAGACTGGAAAGGGCAACATTAAAGAGACAAGGGAAGATTCAACGGGAGGTGCTGGGATACCAGAACTCTTTCCTTGCCAGAGAAACGAAAGCCCCCAAAGTCAGCAGGACTCCATTGGCAGGCAAAAGGGTCCTTACCATTTCTCAAGCATGGGAGGGAGACTTTAGGAAGCCTGAGCAGACTTTCCTCACTGTCTGGGGATAATTCCAGTCAGTCGCTGACCCTGACCATCTGGCATGACCCATTCTGGGCTTTGTAGTTATATCCGGAGACCTTCTCGGGGGTAACCCTCCACTTTGGTGCTATCAGGAAGAAGCACCGGTTGGCACTGACCCCTGGCTTCATTCGTTTATTTTTATTTATATTTGGAGACTTTCCTCGGGCAGCAGCTGAAGATGATTTTGTTACCTTCCCAGGCATTTAACATCCTTGTTCACGGAATATTATTTACAACGGGGGTCATTGTGAGAATGCTTTCTAAAGCACCGTTGCAAAGTTGTACTTGATTTTACATTCCCTCCACTGCAACCTCCTTTCCCAGCCAAACTGAGGCTTGTGAGTGTTAGAAAATATTAAATTGCTATTGTTGTCTGGAGTGAGATTTATCATTTGCTCATTGTGCTAAAGGGAGAAAAGTTACTCCAGCATTCTTAATTCATGTTCCCTCTCGAAGCAAGATGATGAATAGGAAACCTCTCTGACTTAAGGAGGTAGCAGATGAAGAGGTGCCTTCCCACGTGGCTTTATCCAATGCCTGGCCTGAACTAATGGTCCAGGAGACCTGGAGGAGCCCGTCCATACTTTGCCTAGGCTGCTACCCTTGAGGCATCCCTGCCCAACATAGTAGAGAGGGACCCCCTTTGAGCCAGCTTCAGGCTTCTGAGCCGACATGAGAGGGCCTTGCTGCCGTTGGTTGGTTGTCTGCATCCGAGAGTACTGCTTTCACCAGCAAAATTACAACCCATAATCAGCTGCTGGGGCTGCCATCCTGAGGACCAAAAGGAGATACCACGTAGAAATAGGTTTGCCTTTGAGTGTTTCCCGACAAAGCGGGGTGATATCCGTCTTATGAATGAGATGAGTTTTGCAGCTCCCAGGAGGTCAAATGACAGAGCTGGTGGGTTGCAGTTCTCCTAAATTCCAATTGTTCTTGTTCTTTCTGTCAAAAGGGAGGAAGGTTGATTTTGGTTGATTTTCCTGAATTGGAAATGCAGCCCTTCCTTGCTTTGAAGGGGAAGAATCTGTGGATCCTCCTGTGCTCCTTCGTTCCTTGCCAGGCATCTTAGCTCGGCAGGGGAGCCAAATGCAGGCGCCCCAGTATTTTTGAGAGAAGAGAGGAACAGGATAGAAATTCCTTTTCATTCCCCCCCCCCCTTTAAAAACTTCATTTAGGGGGAAGGAGTACATATTTCAGCATGAGCCTGGAGGAAAAGAAGTCAATCAGCCTTTGACTGCCCACAGGGTCTTCTCTGACTGGCCAATCTGTCTGCTCAGGCCTTGGTCAAAAAGGCCATGGATTGACTTCCTGGCGGAAGTGTCAACGGGCCTCATGACATTTTCAGAGCCACAAAGATCAAGAACCAGTTTTCTCAGTTAGGGTCCATCTCAAGTAACTTTTCAAGCTGGCTTAGAAGGGAAGCTCAGTTCCTGGAAGGGGGGGGAGGGGGGCTTCAGATATCCACCCTCAAGATTGTAGGGTGGTGCAAGTGGGTAAGGGGTTGCAATGAAGCTGCCTACTAGGTTATTTGCCCAAGGGCAGGGGGACATAGGCCCGAAATCAAATTTTAAGTACAGCCAGGTTGAAAAAGGGTCCGTCAAAAGTACAGGGGTAGACTTCCCATCCCCCCACCACCCCCTCTCTCGCTCACACACACACACACACACACACACACCCCTCCCAGCAAGTCATTGCAATGACTTTTTAATACCTGAAGATCAGTCCATCAGCCTTGGCCCCGGATGATTGCTGTCCAAGAATTGCTCATAAATCTGTTGAAAGTGTGATCTTCATCCACAAAGGAAGGGTCTTTTTAAAAGAAAAAGAAAGAAAAAGAAAGAAAGGAAATGAAAGAAAGATTTCCTTGGGGAGCAGTAGAGTCATATGCTTTCTCGTCTAGCATATTAAAAAGCTATTATTGCTCTAAAAAAGAACTCTGAATGAGGCGATCCTGTTGGAACCCCAGAAGAAGACTTTGGATTACAGGTAGAGGAGGCAGCATGAATTGCTTGGGCTAAATAAATGGTTTATTGGGAGTAAAAAAAAAAAAAAAGGAAGAGTAGGATATATTTTCACTTAGGATAAGCCATGAGGCACCTCCACCCCCTTTGCAGAGTCTCCTGGGCACAAAACGAAGGACACCCGGGAGAAAGGAAGGAAGATGGCTTGCTTATAATTCAGCCACACAAGGCTCTCCTTGAAGCTAAATCACAACTCCCTTCACTCTTCTGAGACATTAAGGAGAAATTCAACCCTGCAGCTCATCACCAGGCGGCATCTACAAATGACTGAGCTGGGTTTAAATTATTTGTCACGCATCTGAAGTTGCCGAGAGGGGAAGGCAGAACCATTTGAGGTAATATATGCCTGTGTACCTTCCACCCAGACATGATCATCCTTTCCACAGCTGTGGCATCCAACGAGGAGGATGGTCAGCGGTGCTCATGGCAAATTTAACACAGCCAAGGCAATCTACAGGAGCCCAGATGTTTTGCCACAGATTTGGCCAAGATTCCAAGGCCGTCTGTGGCTAATGATGGAAGATCTTGCATCAACACGTAAAACAACTCAACGTGCCGAACAAAAATCTTAGCATGGAAGTTTCAGCCCCCAAAAATGTTTTCATCAGACCAAGTTCAGCATCTTGATTGGGAAATTGGAATGTGACATTGCAAGAGCACGAATTTTAATCCACGCTGGAGCAGTTGCTTTGTAATCTTCGTTCAGGTCCAGAGTGACCCGTTAGCCCACAACCCCAAACATTCAGGGAGGCATTTCTGAACCTTATTTTTATCTTCAGAGTCAGGGATTCCCTGCAACTTTTCATGTTTGCCGGGCTCCACCTTCTTGGCAAGCCTTATTTGTACAACTTCTGTGTCTCACTTTCAAAATAGATTTGTCAGCTGACTCAACAGCCGTGACAGCACCAAAGCTAACTCCTTGGATTTAGAAAAGTATGAAAACAGCTCCAGGCAAATGCTCACAAGTCAGCTTAGAGCTGTGAATGTCTGCTCTGCTCCTGCCCTCGTTTTCAAATGTGGTTTTCGTAGTAGGAAAAAAGTGAAATTTCTGAGAAAGAGCAAGCTTTTTGGACCAAAAATCTGTCCTCTGTCTCAGGCCTCTAAAACTCCTTTGGAACCTCCCAATAGTGCCAAGCGCTGCTTCCACGTTCTCTCACCATTTCCTGCTCACCTGTCGGGTTTCACCACCTCAGCAATTGTGACCTGCTGGCTGGGGAATTCTGGGAACTGAAGTCCAGCTATCTCACAGTGGCTGAAATTGAGACCTGCTGCTTTCATGACTGTATTGCACGGGCAATAATACAGATTCCTTCCTTCTGAGTTGAGGAACATTCAGTCTCTGGTCCTACCTGAAAGCTGGCAGCACAGTTTCACTTGGGGCGGGGGAGAAAGAAAGATAAGAAAAGGAGCGGAGCTCCTAAAATTGGCAGAACACAGTTTAAAACCAAGCAAAGGGCTCCCCTCTCCAAAGCCGTCCCTGCTCAATTGGCTGTCCTCCACAACTCCCACCAAGGGCGAGGAGGGGACGCCGGGCACCAAAAGGCTTCTCCGTCCATCTTGGCTTGTCTCAGCCAACCCTGGGTGTCTTCTGAGATCGGAACGGTGCCCCCATGAATTGCAGGGCAGCGAGAATGAAGGTCTTGCGTGGGGAGTCTTCTGAAATAAGCCTGTTAGGAGGGTTTTATTCATTAGAGCACAGGCATGGAGGATAGCTGGAGCAAGGAAGGAAAGGAGGAGGAGGAGGAGGAGGAGGGATGAAGTGGAAAAATCTTCCCAATATGCAACTCCTGGTGCAATTCTTACACACACACACACACACACACACACACATCCTGAAATTGGACAGGAGCCCCTGAGGTTTTGCAGCTGGTCTGGAGGCGCACACGCACGCACACACATGTCCACACCCATCATTCTTTCCCTGCTGGCTGCAGAGCAACTCCGCGAGTGACCAGGCGAGACGTGAGGAGGAAACAGGCACCGGCAACCACAGAAGACAGGCAAGGGCAGGAAAGGGCAGCCTGGCGCTTTGCCCAGGGATCCCCAGAGCCTCCAGCAGCTCCTGCACCCCCAGCCCCTTTCTCCGAAGACGTTGGGCTCTGCGACTGACCCCAATTACAGGAGTCACGCTCCGGAGGAAGGGCAGGCGAGAGGTTGGATCAGCCGGGCGGCTGCTTGGCCCCGGGAAAGCTGGCATGGGCCGGAAAGAGCACCACAGGGCAGGAAAACCGGTGTGTGTATTGCCATCACAAGGGGCGGGGGGCGGGGGGAAGCTCTGTGAACTGTAGGTGGGATTTAGTCAGGCACCTGCACCCGGAAAGCGGTGTTTGTGTGTATGTGTGTGTCAGTCTTTCTCCCCAGAGAAGCTACTTTCTGTGTTTTGTGACCCAAACCAGTTGCAGAGCGGGCAGGAGAAGCCGGTGAGTGTAACGGGGGCAAACGCAGATGAGGCCAAGTGTAGAGCTTAAAAGGCTGACCAGAGCAGGCGGTCGGATCTACAAAGTCTTCTGCTCGTTACACAGTTACGTTAAGCCAGGAACCTCCTTTATGGACGAGGCTTTTTCTTGGGCAGAAACAAGCACCCCACCCCAGTTATCCATCGGTTTCCACATTTTTCAGTTGTTTTCATATCTGCACGTTTTATTACATTGCAAACTGCCCAGGGCATCATATCAATCAAACAAATAAACTGACTCCTTCCCTCCTCGGATCCTGCTCTTCTCAGGCTTCTCCTCCCCTGCCAGCCCCAACTTTCTGCCTTTTGTGTTTGAGTCGCTCCCATTCACTCCGTCCTTTTTGGGGGGAATTTGAAGGCGAAAGGGTGAAGTGGACAGCTTAGCTCAAAGGGAATGAGGGAATAAAATAGGGCCTTTTTATTTTTATTTTAAATCACGGGGCTCTTCTTAATACCGATTTGCTTCCATTTGGTTCCTTTCTGCAACTTGTCTCCTGTAATTGACTACACCTGGAAAACAATGTTATCGGCCCAGGCAAGGCCCTTCATAAATACCTTCTGTATTGCACATTGTATTTTAAGCAAGTTTGAGACTTTTGTATCTGGGAGATAATTGCCTTCAGGCTACCTGCTTCCTATCTTTTCTCTTTCAGCCTTCTCCTAAAACAGGTAAAGCTGTAATCTTGCACCAGATATAACCCCCCTCCTCAAAATAACCTCTCCAGAAGAAATCTAATTTACTTTTTAATCTGGTTTGAAAATTTGCTAGCAAAAAATTTCCAGAGACAAGCATGACCATTTATTATTGTTTATCATGGTGTCTGGGTTGCTATCCCCATTCAGGTAATACAGCAAAGGGTGGGCAAGGAGTAGGGAGGAGAAGGGGGAAAATCTTTTGATGCATTATTTATTTGATATCTTCTTCCCCCTCATAAAATCAGGAAGCAGAGGACAAAGCAAACGACCTTATCCATTTCGGCTGCATAATGTGAAATATATTGTGCATCTATTTCTTTCTCATTATAATATGCTCCGCTTATTTGGTAATAGAGGGGATATATGAAGGGACAGGCAAGTGACCTGATCGAGCAAGAGTCAGGAGAAGAACCAGCCGCTCCCTGGGAGAGAAACACACCACTGAGATTGTCACCCCTCCCACCTGCCGTGGGCTTGAGATGAAAGCCATGGGAGGGGGAATGTCTCAGAGAAATTGTGGGGCTTCCAAAGAGGACCCTCTTCCATTCACGACCCCATGATTTGCACCAAGAGCTAAGGGGAATGGCAAGTGACTTTGGCTGAACCTTTGGAGAACCTCAACAAGCAGAAGAAGGCATGTTGGGTTGAAGGGTCTCCTTGTATGATGAAGCCAAGTCCCCTTTGGCTTCAAGTGAGAACTGGTGGGACCATAAAAAGAGACAAAGTTGTAGAAGCTGTAAAATGCTCTGGGACTTCAGAAGTCAAATGGACAAGCACTGGCCATAGAACATCCATCCACAGACGCAACAACTGTGGATAAGAAGGTCACAAAAGTCTGGCTAGTGGACATAGCAGTGTCTGAAGACAACAGAAGAGGAAGAGGAAGGACTGGAGAAAATCACCAAATACAAAGACCTGCAAATAGAAATAGAACTACTGTGGCAAACGAAAGCAAAGATAGTACCAATAGTGATGCAATCCCCAAACACCTGCAGGAATCACTTGAACACCACTGGCATTGACAAAGACACCCCCAGTCAATTGCAAAAGGCAGCTTCACTCCCAACAGCTTACATCATGCAACAATAACTTTAACAACATCTGTCAACTACATCTGCCTATCCCAGGTCCTTGGGAAGGACTCGATAGGTAGATAAAAATGCCCAAATCCAGTCCAAACATCTGGCTGAATGTGCGATGAAACACAATACCAGGTTCCTAGGGAGTTCAGCCCTTGGATACTCGGTGGGCACATTCTTGGTTACTTGCTGGTGCTCTGCCGGCATTATAGAAAGACGCCTCCGTGGTTTAGCTATCGGGGCACAATAGTGTTGCTTTACCCTGCAGAGATGTTGAAGAAAGTTCTACTACACACCCACACCCAAAGTGTCTTAAGCACATATAAGCGCAGCCAGTGTTGATGGTTATAGTTTATAAACAAAAGCAGAGACGTTGTGGAGTGGAATCCCAGGAACACTTTTCCTTCCCACAAAAATACACACTCCCTTGTTGCTGTTATGGGTTTACTGTCTTTGGGAACCCTGGTTGCCCAATCAAAACAGTGGAGTTTACATAGCAAAACTTTCTCTCTCTCTCTCTTCCCTTTTCAGGCTGATGCCTCCTGCGGGAAGTGTAAATATAGAAAAAATGACAACATGTGCATTAATGCTCGTTAGAATGTCATCATTATATTCTACAAAGTGTCTGCTGAGGGGGTCCCTAAAGGGCACTTAGAAGCCAAGCAGCTGCTCTGCATTTGTTCCAGCTCACATCTTGGAGAAAATGACATTGAGAGAAATGGAAAGTGGCCGCATCTTGTGGAAGGGAAGGGAAGGGAAGGGAAGGGAAGGGAGGGAGAGAAGGGAAGGGGAGAAAGGGAGAGAAATCCTAAATAACAGTATTCCTCCTGGTGACTTCTACCTCTTCAAATTAAAATATGGATAAGGATAGAATGGAGGCGTTAAACAGGACAGGTGAAGGAGACCAATGAAGGAGACGGACTCCTTTTAATCATCCATATCAAGTATCTGTGAGATTTTGGGCTCATTGTAACTCAGTGGTATGATGTTAATAAGCATCACATTGAATTGGCTGCATCTGCATATACTGTACATGTACATGTTGATATACACATACATATATTTGCATGCATACTGTATGTGCAATTTGCATCCACATGCACATGTACGTACAGGATGCTTAATGCCTGCATTGGGTTTACCTGGCCAGCCCGTGTGGTGTGTGATTTTATCTTCCATATCTCCCTGTTACCTCTTGAGTTTTAAGGCTTGACTGTTGATCGCTGGTTGCATTAAGCAACTGCTTTATTTTTAAGGTTGTTAGGGAGCCCTGGGGGAAGGCGAGAGGAGGATTTAAAGGCATCTAATAATAAGCATGCAAAATCCATTGGATTAATTGGTAGCCATCCTTTTCAAGAGACTAAAAATACCTTAGATTAATTGGGAAGCTTTTGCTATAAAAAAGACTTCATTATTAATATAAATATGATGAATAATACAAATATGGTGACACTGTTGATTAAAAACTGTAGGGTAGTCTTTATTCTTAAAGGCTTTATCCCTTCTTTTTCTTATACAGAAGAAAAACACTTTACCGAAACACTATGCATTGCATTGAGAAAATGAGCGTTTCATTTGCATGCAAATGCGTGCATCCTTAATCAATGAATAAGATTGACCAAGTTATTCAATAGGCTTTTCTTAAATCACTTTATAGCCATTCTGAATGGGAGAAAGCTCAGTAGCTTAAGATTTGTTGGGGCAATTCTCTTAAGAATACCACCCACTCTATTTTTTTTTTTGAAACGGGTCCATTGAACTGTTGTAAACCAAAATCATGTAGCATTTCAAATCCAACTTTGGCAGAAACAAAACCGTTCCTGCGGAGTGAAAATTAGGATTTGCTGTAAGCGGATTGGCAACTCTTGACCTAAAAGATATTCCAGTGATAAACATGACCTCTAGGACAAAGGACAATTGGAAAATCTGGGGGATGGAGGAGGAGGAGGAGGAGGAGGAGGAGGAGGAGGAGGAGGAGGAGGAGGAGGAGGAGGAGGAGGAGGAGGAGGAGGGAGGGAGGGAGGGAGAAAAGGAAAAGGAGAATTTTATTTCATTTGGAGGGCTCTTAACTTAGAGTGTTCTGCCTGAGGCCATTTTCCTGCTTGAGGCGAACTCTCACTGGCCACAGAAGGGGGAAAATGGAGACAAACAGGTGTGAGAGGAACTGTGGGTTGCTAGGTTGGTGAATGGATGATGCATTGGGATGGCCATGGTGTGCCTAATGATCCATCCTCCAGAACACACCTGGAGAGCAAATTCACCTTACAAGCGAGTTCACTGGAGAAGTTCCCCGTGTTTTCCACCTGCAATTCACTCCAGTGCACACCATCCAAGCTGCTTTCCCAAGGTGGAGGGAAGGAGATGTCAAGAAGTTACCTCACATTTATCTTATGTTTACGTATTCTTTCGATTTATATCCCGGCTTTCCTCCTGGATCTCATAGCAGAGTTTCCATTCATTTAATTCCCTCGTCCTCTGCTCAGTGAGTTGAGCTGAGAAAGAGAATGTTTGAATTTCAATGGGCAAGGATAGACTTCAGTGTGAGTGCCCCAGTGCTAGCCACTAACCAACCAGAGGAAGGATGGGATACTCCTGTACCATCAAGGGGAAGCCCCCCATTAACCAGCTTTTGAAGCCAAAAGACAAGTCTTTATTCCAGCAGCCCTTTCTGGAGACCTCAACCTTGGCAAAGGCCATTCTGTGTTTGAACTGAATTCTCGACTGAACACTGAGAGGGCTGGGACTCTCGAGTTACACCTGCCACCCACCCATTCAACCAAAGTGCTTCCTTTGTTTGGGATTAGGACATGCTGGAGACCAGCTGAGGAAGGGTTTGGAGAAGGGCAACCTAGGCAGTTGTGTCGCTGCAGAAGGCTGAGGAGGTGCCTGGGGATTGGGCTTCTGCAGAGATTGACATGGGCTTAGTAGTCTTTGTTGGTTCAAGTGATGGGAATGGACAGCACTTCATTCATTTATTTTGAAAGCAATATTTGGGTGTATATACTCATCTGTGCTCTGACAATCTCCCTCCCCCGCCCCCCAAAAAAAAGAGACGCAAAGAGAAGAAAGGCCCTTGAGCAAAAAAGAAGAGCCTCTCCAAGGAGGTTCTATGAAAGACGTGGGCAAAAACACCGAGACAGCCACTGGTGGCCCACAGGAGATGCTCCAAACAATGTTTGCTCCCAAACTCTCCCATATCTCCTCTCCGTTTAATTAGAGAGAATGGTTTTGCTCTGCGTAATTCCTCTGGAGATGCAACTGGCTCCAAATTAAAGAACAGCAAAACACGCACACACGCACACAAAAGGAGGGGACCATATCATGAGAAAACGAACCGTGCAGGAATAATGCAGCTGCCCCAAGTCCAGGATGCCACTGGCCACAACTTCAAGCTGCTGCCAACTCATCCGTCATCAAGACAAGGGAGGGGGCAGCTAATGTGAAGGCCACATGGACTCCAGAAGGAGAAGGGGAGGGGGACCTCCAGGACGTGCCTGCCAACTGCTCCACATCGCCAGACGAAACAGATCTGCGCGGAACGGGTGAGGGAAGCAGGATCCTTATGAGGTGCTGCAACTTTACAGCCAATGCAGAATGATTTACAGCAAAGAATAACAGAGGGCAGGGAGCCTTCAGATGGTTGCACATATTATCATCATCTCTGTCTATGCTTTTGGGAGCAAGGAAATTCAGCTCCTCAAAATACCAGCGTGAGAAAGAAGGTAGTTCGGACAGCAGCACAAACGTGCCTCGACAACGCTTGTTTTACCCCTGGTCCTCATAACTTTGTCTTCTGGTCTTCTCCATTTCCAAAGTAAGGCAGCCTCAGGTCATTCTGAGTCTGTCTCCTTTCTCCACAATCTTTGGGTTCCAATGTCTCCCCAGCTTTCCGGCTTTAGAATATGTGCAGATTTTGGACCGATAAATTTCTCATTCAGCTTGGTCCCAAATTTGTCTCCATCAACCTGCAGGTAAAGCCCACCAACACAAGCCAAGAAGCCCATGAAGGCGGAGAAGGTGTCTATCTGATGCTCTCCTAGAATCTGAAGATCTCCCTGGGGACTTTTTGTGTTTGATGGATTTGTCTGTTTGGTTTTTAAGACACACGAGACGTGGAAAATAAAGAATAAATCCATTCTCCACTGCATTTAGAGATACTTACCTCCAAACGAGGTGGGGAATGAGGCAGTAGAGACCCTGATCTACAGTTTCCTGGGTAGGAATGTGCTGTACAATGCCCCTTGGCAGGAGCACCCCGAATAAATGTTCGGAGGCAGTGGAGATCAGATCTTAATCCTGCCTTACACAAATCTTCCCCAGGTATGTTGGTTTTAGCCTAATCCTTTAATATTTAAAGCAATTCCATTCTTGTTTGAAGAGACTTCCTGGCCTCCGGAGAGACAGATAGAGAGTAGAGGGGGAGTGTGGCAGAGGAACTGACAGATGCCAGGCAGTGTGCGTTATTTGAATCTCTGCTGGGGGGGGAGGAAGGAACAGTGTCTCCCCTCCCTTACATCCTGGAAGTGGGGGGGGGGGTTATGCCCTGCCCCCACCTTTCTTCCTTCAGTTACAAATCTGGAAACCACAACTGAGAAGGAAGCACCAGCAAGAAGTGAGGTCAAGTGGCTTTATTCCTGTGGCTAGTGTGTGTGTGTGTGAGAGAGGGGGGGGGGGCAGGGGAGGGAGGGAGAGAGAGAGACTGAATCATACATCCAGTTTGGCCACCACATTGCAAAAAAAGATGTTGAGACTTTGGGGGAAAGTGCAGAGAAGAGCAACTAAGATGATCGAAGGTCTGGAGACTAAAACATAGGAAGAACGTTTGCAGCTTTGGGATTTGGCTAGTCGTGAGACAAGGAGGACTACGGATGACACGATAGCTAGTCTTCCGGTGTTTCAGGAGCTGCCAAATCAGGCTATTCTCCAAAGCACTTGAGGGGAGGACAAGAAGCAATGGGTGGAAACTAACCAAGGAGAGAAGCAACCTAGAATTAAAGAGAAATTTCCGGACAGTGAGAACAACTAATCAGTGGAACGCCTTGCCTCCAGAAGTTGTGGATGCTCCAACACTGGACGTTTTTAAGAAGAGGTCGGACAGGCATTTGTCTCAAATTGTGTAAGGTCTCCTGCTTGAGCAGGTGGTTGGACTAGAAGACCTCCAAGGTCCCTTGTAGCTCTATTCTGAATTGGAATTGAAAAATGAGACCAGTTGCCTTGCATCTGGATCAGGTCAAAACTCCCAGAAACCTCAGCGAGATCCATTTTGACCAGAAACTAGACTCCAGCCATCAACGCAAAGGAGGTTGGGCCTGGGGATAGAAGCTAAGTGCTCAACCTTTTTATTCCATTTAATCCTTTCTCAACCGCCGCTTGTAGCTTCTGTCTGTCAAGAAGGCCAGTCTCAAGAGTCCCTAGCTCTGAGTCCCTGGCTCAGGGAAATTTGGAGAAGACGCCTCCAGGAGATCATGTCTCAAGAAAGATGCAGCTCCATGGGGGAGCGGGGCAGGGCAAAGACCCTCCCCCATCTGCCCAAAGGCTCGGGAATCCATGGGGAAGGGCAGGGTTGGGGCCAGTTGCTTGGAGGACTTGGGCAGTAGATGAAGCAGGCTCAGAAGGTCCCCCTTCTTTTGTCTGGGCTGTGAGGATCAAGGCAAGATTTCTCTCCTTCGGAGGCTGTAAACAGTCTGGCAGACTCACACCTCATTACTTGGCAACAGGTGCAAAGCAATAAATCAAGCCAAGAAAATGTCACTCAGCAGGGACTCCTCATCTTGAGAGACTCAATATTTTCCTTGATTCCTGTGGCTGGGGTGGTGGAGAAGAAGCCAGGGGGGAGAAGGTCCTGCTGCCCACCATCCCGCAGAAGGCTGGTCTGCTCCGTCCTGGGATGCAGAGGCTGCCAGGAAGGGCTGAAGGCGGACCCAGCCGGCCTGGGAAGAAGGAACTGAGCTGCTGCACAGGGGTCTTGCTGGGGGAAAAGCCCCCATGGGGGTCGGCAGGGATGGGCCTTCCAAGCTGGCATGAAGCCCTGCTCGGAGGGGGCCCCCACTCCTTCCCGATGCAGGAGCAGCTCCGCTTTCCTCTCTCTGAAGAGTCCCAGCCACCATTCCGCCTTCTGCCATCAGTTCCCTAGGGCGGGGTTGTGGGTGGCAGGCAAGATGCGTCCCCCTTCCCTTTGCTGTGTTTTTCTCCTTGCCTCTTTTAACCCCCAGACTCCGGGCGGTGACTGAATGCAAACCCTCTTTATTAGCAGAGTTGCAAATTGTCTCCTGGCCAATTGCAACAACCCACACAGGAGGAGCTGTCTTGCTTTCATTTTTCATATTTCATGTTGCTTCCGATGCAGAAAGAGACAAGCCCACCACCGGGTCACTGGAAGAGGATCTACCACCGTGAAGGCGGTTGCGTTAATTAGGGGTGACAGCAAGAGGGGAAACTTGGAGAGCATCCTTTCAAACCCGCCTCCTTACAAGCCTGGGGAATATTTGGGGGGTTCTTTCCAAACAGAGCGGATGGTTCTGCAGACCCCTCAAAGGAGCCTCCCCTGCACATCCACTCTCCCTCTGGCTTCCTCCTTCGCAGCCTCCCGCTCCCCGGAGCCCAGGCACAGATCCCTTGCTCAAAATGCAATAAATCTTTCACCTCCAAATCATCGTTTCATTAAAAGCAGCCCAGAAGGAAGGAATAATAAGGTGCCATTTTACAGCCCAAATAAAACATGGAAGGAGGCAGTCCATAATATGAATTTCAGGCTTCGGCTGGAGATAATTCATGCATCATTTTCAGATAAGAAACAAAAAAGGAAGCTGCGTCAGCACATTGGCTGAAAAATACCTTTCCTGCATTACTTTATGCCTTTCCGTAATGGGCCCGGCTTCATATACATCACCTGCAGGCAACTCAACCTTTCTGCCTCCCTCCCTCCCTTTCCTCCCCCCTTCCCCCCCTCCCGCCCCCGGTGTCACTGTAATATCCTTGGTGAACTGCTTCACTCTCAGCAAAAGGATGGGGGCACCTTTGGAGGAGAGGGGCGTCAGCAGTGGAAGCCGAAATAAAGTTGCAATTTCCCAAAGCTTCACATAAAGGTCAAGATTCATCAGTTATAAATAAAGGAGGTGGAACTGGGGCCCCCTTGACGCCAGGGGAATTTTGAAAGGTCTTTTCTCTTTCCGTATCACAGCTGTTTTCACGCTTACTTCCCCAGTTCCCTTCCTGCAGGGGGACGAGGCCGGCCCAGCCAAGATCTTTGGCACTGTAGGAACTCTTGTGCAACGCGACGTTGCTGTTGGGTGCGCACACCGGTTGAGGTGACCGACGGGCTAGGCAGAGAGCAAGTGAGGGATCAGGTTGTCCTTAGATGTGCTCTCCTAGGGAAGGGGCAGAGGTGGGATTCAGCCAGTTCTGACCAGTTCTGGAGAACCACCGGTAGTGGAAATGTTGAGTTGTTGGGAGAACCGGCCAATCCCACCTCTGACTGGCCCCGCCAACCCCATCTCTTCTCTGCCTCTGCGTTGAGTCCCAGCGGATCGGCTGGGTCTCCTTTGGTTGCCCTGCCCAGGAGAAAGGAGCTGGAAAGCAGGTTAGTGGGGTGGGGAGGGAAGGGGGATTTTGCAGTATCCTTCCCCTGCCATGCCCACCAAGCCACGCCCACCAAGCCACACCAAGCCACACCATGCCCACCAAGCCACGTCCACAGAACTGGTAGTAAAAATTTTTGAATCCCACCACTGGGAAAGGGGTAGAGGCACACCTGAGGAGATGACGGGAGTTTGGGAAGCTGCTTCTCTTAGCTTCCCAAGCCAGAAAGTCCAACTCAGCCCCTGAAAGTCCATACAGAGCTTCAGTCTGATCCGCCATCAGGCCACGTCTTTGATGGCAGCCTACTATACAACATGGGGAGGGGCGAAGGAAGGATACGGGGAGGGCGGGAAATAACAGGAACTAGAAATGCCAACCAAAGACAACGGTGGAATGATCCAAGGATGCAGGCCTGGGAACGAATGCGAACGCCCACCGAAGATGTGCCAAACCCTAGAACGGTTACCAGAACAACTAATTTGAATGTTATGGGACACTAGCAAGATGACCAGAGGGAAGGGCCTGGGAAAAGGAAAAAAATTGCCAGCTTTGTGTGGAAACTTTCAGAGCTGTATTTTCCTACGCTGGAACCATTTGGATTTAATAAAAGTACAGTAGAACCTCTGGTCACAAATGCTTCTGATCATGACCAAATTGGGTTCCGACCAAAAAATTCTCAATTTTTTTTGAATTTGGTCACAAACACATACTTGGATGGTGATCAAACACGACCCCTGACCCAGAAATTCCTGAAGATGAAACATTAGAAGGCAAAGAAATCACCAAAGTTATGGAACGAATAATGGTCGTGACTAGAGGTTCTACTGTATACCTTTTGTTACAACTGGAGTTGAGGGTCTTTCTTTCCCAAACGCCCAAGCTGGGACAGGTCTGACAGCCTCAAATTCCATGGAAAACCATACCGGTGGAGCCTTTTCTTACTTGACTTCCAACCCTGGTCCAAAGGACAACAAGGCTGCATAGAAGATAAGCCCTTGTTTGCTGTTCATCTGAAGCCATTTAATCCGTTCTAAAGAAGTCTTCAAGGACTGGGGGGTTGATGCCATTTTATTGAGGGTTATTGTGGCTCTTGTTTTCATTTGGAAGGCAACGTATCTCTCTCCACTTCCAGGCAACTGTAGAAGAATGGTGATACCTCGTGGAAAGATCCAGAACTTGGAAACCTTGCAGAAGATCACTAAGGGAAACCACCCAGCCAGACAACCCAGTAAAAAAAAGAAAAACACCTGACCCAGAAAGGGCAAGAGTTAGAGCCAGCTTTATCTAGTCCCTCTGTCTTTCTGAGGCAATGAATAACAGAACTCAACAGAGGCAGGACAAGAAGCAACAGATGGGAACTAATCGAGGAGAACCCCAACCTAGAACTAAGGAGGAATTTCTTAACAGTGAGAACAATTGATCAGCAGAATGGTTTGTCTTCAATAGTTGTGGCTGCTCCAACACTAGAGGTTGTTAAGAAGAGATTGGACAACGATTTGTCTGGAATGGTTGTAGGCTTTCCTGCCTGGGCAAGGGGTTGGACTAGAAGACCCCCAAAGGCCCTTTCCAACTCTATTATTCTCCTTCCTGTCCTTTGCCAATCCTGCAGGGGCTGCTGCATATTCCATGGAACCAGAAAGATGGCGCGACAGCCTTCCCAGATGGATAAGACAGGTTATTTTCCACCTCTCTTTAAAAAGAATTGCGGTTGAACTTCTCCAGGTATCGCATTTGCCCAGACTCCTTAAAGAAGTGTAAATTTTGGAGGGGGGAGGGAAGCTATTTTGAGCCATCTTGAGCATACCTATCTATTCATCTTCCTTGTGTACTGGAGGATATGCTAATTAATGCATATCATAACACTCATTTATATGCAAACCAAAGTGGACAGAAAAGAGGCAAAGCTGTCTCCACAGCCCTCAGTCAGAGAAATTCATTAAGGAAGGAATCTGTGTTGTGTGGTGTAGAAGGAACAAAAGTGTGTGTGTGTGTGTGTGTGTGCACGCATTTGCGAGGGGGTGCAAGATGAAAAGAGATTGAGTTGTTGTTTTCTTCAACAGGTCACATTTACTGGCAAAAAAACACCCCATTTTTCTGATGGAATTCCAAAACCCAGGAAAGACTGTTCTCCAACTTCAACCCCTTTCCCTCCTCCCCCGCTCCTTGGCTGTTTGTGAGGAACAGGGAGCTGCTTGTTTAATTTTTTTTTTAAATGCAAATGTTTTGGGTGGGAGGCTTCATTATGTAGCAATGTGTTAAGCGAGCTTGCCTCTAACAGCATTATTATTCTTAGCATCAAGCTTATAGTAGGAGGTAGTGTGTGGCTAACCATATATAGACGTAGCAGCTGATGAATTCTTTTGAGTTTCAGCCAACTTCACTTTAAATGGCTGCTGATCAGAATTCATGTCCTACTCTAAGGCCAAGGAGGTTTCCCAGTGATTTGGAGAAGACAGAATTATCCATCACTGGACAGTGGAAATCGGTCAAAGCATCCACACTGGAAATTAAAGTCAGTCCAATCAAACTCAGTTCTCAGTACAAATTAAGAACTGGTTGTGAATCCACAAGTCAAGAAGGACCCTGTGAGCCAGCGGGGTGATTAGGAGCAGGAAGATCCAGGACCAGGGACATCCCTTGATTCTGTGGCATCCTTTTTAAAGCTGCAAAATGGAGCGCCAAATAGCGTTAGACCCTGGACTTCATATAATTTAATTGCTTCTGGGTCATCCTTGTTAGTATGTTGGGCTTTTGTGTATTTAATGCTTGTTGGAGATGATCTTTGAGCTTGTGCATTTGCTCAGTTAGTCCAGCAGGTAGAAGATTGAAAATGGACACCTAGATACTTAAAAGCTTTGACCTCTCAGTAGGTCTCCCATTGATCTTTCGACTGTTTGGAGATTTGATGGCCTTTCTTCATAAGACCAGGAGCTCCTGCTATATAATAGTTATTGGTCTGTTACAATGGAAGCCTCTGGCCTTTCTGCCCACACAACCCAGCTTTACAGTGGAAGCACCCAACTCAACTTGATTTTGGGTGAAGGAGGGGTACACCTGGGGGCTTCATCCAAAGAAAAGCAGGGTGACAAGTGAATGTTTGCACTGAAATGAAATAACACAATTCATATGGCTCCTCCTCTTGTGTTTAACTGTCTTCCCCTTCCTAGAACATTAAACATTACAGTTTGAAGTCAATTTTGGGAAAGTTTCTGGAGTTTTCAAAATCTTTGGGCAACCATTCAGCTCTGCTTTGTTGCTTAGCTGGATACTCAAGGATCTGGGTTTTCTTTTGAGCAAACCTTTGTCCTGAAGAAGCCTAAAGAAAGGGAAAACAGAGTGAGGTATAATGTGGCCATTGTTGACGTTCAAAAAATAAAATATAGAAATGCAACATTGGCTAGCAGGCATTTGAGTCTAAGTCCACTTCCGATGTTAAGGACAAAGTCTTCCCTCCAGCTCCATTCAGCTGGCCAGGTTCTTAAGCCCCCAGAGCAGAATTTCTGGGCTCAGGGCGATGGCTACATAGGTGATGCAACAGGGCCCTCCCACTGTGGAAAGCCAAAAGCCTTCCATCTTTACAGGCCGTTGAAGGCCTTTCCTTGCGTGGTGGTGCCGGGAGCCTTTGTGCTTTGGGGACAAGGCCCAAATGGTCTTGCAGAAGAACTCTTGTCCTTGAGCACATCGTCGCTGTACTTCAGAGCCAGTCCCTGCTGAACTTCCACCATCCTGCGTCTGGATGGATGAAGCTTCTATTTTTACACATATTACATCAAGACGCCTACAATTTACCTCCGAAAGGCAATTCTCATTTAATTTCACATTTATTTTGATGTTATTTATTCTCTGGACATATTTCCCCCCCTTAAAGTTTAACTGGGCTTTTGTGTTTCCTGTTTCTCCTCACAGCCTGGCAGGAAAGAAGCAAAGCTCTTTGGGGTCAAGAGCTCTTCATCTGGAAAGAGGAAAAGATTTACTCCTAGCTTTTAATCACATTAATTATGTCCATTATTCATTTGACCTGATCGTGAACTGAGTCGCATCATTATCATGTCTTAGAGGGGGATGGAGAGCTGCAGCTAAGATGGGCTCTGATCAGAAGACCAGTCGTTTGGTGGGCAGGCATACCTTTTTGGGGGGGGGGGGCAATGTATTTTAGCCAAGCTGCTTAGGTTATGGTTGAAATAGGTCATCCTCCTGGTTTGAGATCATGATTGGGAAAATCAGAGCATGCTGTCCCTGGGTTTTCACGTGGAATGATCGGCAACTGACAAGAAAACATGAGCATCATTTTTTGTGGAGCATACAATCTTAGCATCCACTTTATTCTGTATTGTTAAAAGTGACTGTGAGAATTGTTTGCATTTCATGATGCGTTTCAACATCTAGAATACTCACATTTATTTCTTGGGTTCTCCCTAAGACCACCCTTGATGTAGGGAAACAATTATTTCATTTAATGAGCACATAGTTAGCCTTCATTACTTTTTGAAGTGGTTGGTTGGCTGGTTGTTTTCTGCCTGCTGCAATTTACTCGGACTCTCAGCTGCTTACAAATAAGATGAAAATACATGGAGAACAAAGCAATAAAGTACAACCCCAAAGCATGAAACATATGAACCTTCCAACATTCTTGCATCTCAACTTAAAATGAGCGTTCAGCTTCTTCCAGAAGGTAACCAAGAAAAGAGCTAATTGGATCTCGAGCTGGAGGCCATTTCTGAGCCAGGGCTGCCCCCTTCAAACAGCACCCTTGAAGATCATCCAGCTTGACCTCCAGAAACAGGGTAGCTCACCTGTTGCTCACCTTAATATGGCGGCAGACTCAGCAGAGGTGGAGCTAGTTATAATGGGAAGATGCAGTCTTGTAGACAATATGGACCCAACCCATAAATACTCGACACCATCCCTTAAAATTTCTCCTGGAACCTCAAGAAAAGCAACTCAGGGCCCACAATTACAGGCGCCACCTGTTCCCGTATTCCCGCTATGGTGGTTGTGTGCTTCGAGAGCAATGGGACTCTTTCCTCTGAGATAAGAGTCTTTTATTCTGTACATAAAAGGCACCTTTCATTCAATGGCAAATGTAAAAGACAGAATGATGAAGCCCGCGAATCAATTAAACCCATCGCAGCCCTCTTCGATGTATGCAGGCATGCAGGAAAAAGCAAAGCGGGCTGGTGGCTGACTTCAGAACAACACCTGGGGTTGATACTCGCATACTCCGAGCTAATCCAGCACTCCATTATTTATGTATAGGCTAATTAAAGTGGTGATCTGTGTTTACTTAAGTCTATTGCCGAAAAGCGCCAAGGCTAAATGAAATTATCTCCATGCGGGAGCAAGGCCTGCCAGGGAGAGCCACTTTGGGAAGGCAGAGCAGCTGGGGAGGGGGCGAGGGAGGAGCGGGGAGGGGGCTGGTGCTCCTTTGGATGGCACTCACAGTTACACCCTTCCATCTCAGCCCCCTCCCCCCCTCCCCCCCCAGCACCACACGGCCAATTCAAGCTTATCTAATCAAGATCCAGATCGAGCAGGCCAAATGAAAAAGGCACTGGAGTCTGAAAGCAACTAATCGAATTGGATTAGCTCTTTTCAACAGCTAATTTTATCTTTCACTTGTAAAAAGCTGTAGACTCCATTCTTGTCTGGGTTCTGAATTTGTTTGTCTAATGAAACACAGGGACTGGGGGGGGGTGAATTTCCCCCCATCTCCTGAGAAAGAGCCGTGGAAGCTACTTGAAAAGTAGACATTTTTTTTTTTGCAGCAATGGGCCCGCTCCTCTTTGGGGCACAAGGACCTGGGCAAGGAAGAACCACTGCTCTGACCTCTGGGATATAATAGCCAGACCTTCCATCCCAGGAAACTCTCAGGAGGAGGAGGAGGAGGAGGAGGAGGAGGAGGAGGAGGAAAAGGAAAAGGAGGAGGAAGAGCAGGAGGAGGAGAAGGAAAAGGAGGAAGAAAAGGAGAAGGAGGAAGAAAGGGAAAGGAGGAAAAGGAGGAGGAAGAGGAGGAGGAGGACTGTGAAATATTTGGCTTTTTTCTCAACATCATCAGTGTTGGAGGGGAGTGGGGATTTCGGGGGGAGGAAGAGGAGTCGGTGGCAAGGAAGTGGGTTGAGCATCCCTGGAGGAAGCCTAACCAAACAGAGCCAAATACTGCATTGAACATCAAGGGCGTTTCTCTTTTTAAAATCCCTTCGAGATTGGATAAAGGCAGCATCCTCTTTAATCCGTATTTCCTTTAGGGAACTACCTTTGTTGAGGGGAGGGGAGGTGTTGAAGAGCAGCACATCTCGAATTTGCAGGGTGGGGACAGCCTGGACATGACAGGGGTGATCAAACAGACAGAGGTCACTTGTTGAAGTGGCAAGGCACGGTAGAATTTGAATAAATGAATAAAAACACAGGCAGAGTTTAAAATCAACAAGAACACAACAAAACACAGATTTATCAACCCTTCTTCCAAGGCTGATCCCTTCCTCCTGCGTGCATTCCTTCTAACTTTATTTCAAGTTTAATTTTGATTTCCCAAACATCAGCTCAAGGGAGACTTCTGATTGTTCCTTCTGAAGTTTAAACTGGATTTGCTCTGAAATTGCCTTGTGCCTTCCTAATTCTGTCTGTGCCCCCCCTACCCTCCCCTGCCCCAATCCAGGGATAACAACGCTGCCTTGACAGAGTGTCTGTGGGTCTGTCTGTCTGTGGGTCCTTTCACAGCATCTCCCCGATACACAAGGTGATTAGGAGGCTGGGGTCCTAGGAATTATTTATGTATGTATTAAATAAGTTTATAGTACTAAGCATACTCAACTCAGACATGGTAACTTTTGGCGGTGGGCAACATTTTAAAAGCAGGTGACTTACAGGTGTCCAATTGCAACTTAGGACCTGGGGGTGTCCAATTGCAAAGAGATCCAGAGAAATTCTGCTTCCTGGGTTTCCAAACTGGGGGAGGAGGATTGAAGACAGGAGATAAGCCCCCGTGTGAGGCTTCCTGGCCACAGAGAGCTTCACTTGTGCACCCCGGTCCTAAGCATCCAAAGATGGTTCTGATGCCCCTCAGAAGGACAATTCTGCTAGTTCTTCTCTATCTTTTTTTAAAATAAAATCAAAAAATATCAGGATGTAAATCTTTCCCCCTGTACGGTGACAACTTGGGACTGCATCTTTCGTCTTCAAAGAAAGCTCTCTCATCCTCTGGGTTCTTAAAAAAAAAGCCCGACTGGTTTACGTCTCTTTTAAATATAAATATTGCTACTGTGTAATTTGGTTGTTGTTTTTAAGACAAGTATCTACAGTGGCACATTTCATGAAAGCCGTAATGAATTCAGGGGAGGGGAATCTGTGTTTTTCATGTGGGATGCTTAAAAGAAAAGTGTTTATGAATAATAGATTCTTCTAATTTTGCCTTTTCTTTCTTTTTTCCCAATCCCTCTTTGCTTTTTTGGGGGGGAGAGGGGGGAATTATTCAGGGTGAAGACAAATATTTTATCAAAGAGTTATGGAGATAAACATGATTGTAGCTCAAGGGCACCAGTGGATTTCTGGAATACTTTACAGGAATCCAATTAATACAGGATATTGGGAGGAACTGCAGTGCACCATAGCTGGGAAATCTGGCTGCATTTTGCAAAGCTATCCTGAGAATCCAAGAATTACATAAAGCAGGGAGCAGGCTGAGGAGATAAAGAAAGGAAGAACTTGGTCAAAGAAGAATCAATACGCTGCCATAGTAGCCGAATTCTGCATTCAAAGAAATTTGGAGAAGAAGGTAAGGAGATCACCAAACCAGCTCAGAACTGGAGGGTAAGAAGAGATCTTACGACGTATGATAGACGCCACACAAAAGATGAGACCACACACAGGCTCCAAATACTTTGTGACATGGAAGAAAGGCCTGCTGAAGTCTGCCATCAGCTTCAGGGGGTCTCCCTGCAAACCTTGACCAACTTTGCTGGTCAACTGGCATTTTCTGCCATGTTGGGTGTGTTTAGCAGGAAAAGTCTAAATGCGAAACAAGTTAATTGGCACCGGGCCCTTAAATCATTGGGCAGTTGGTAATTTAGCAACTTTCAAAACTTTCCAAACAGAAGGAAACATCTGGAGGAGTCCACCATTTGTTCTGGATGTTGCTTCTATAAATGATGCACTAAGACAATTTTCTGCCTTATCATAAATTCTGCAAGCTCATGAACTTTGCAATCTCCCAAGCTCGGCAATATCTGGGAACGACTTATCTTGTGCTGAAAGCAATATAAAAACAGATGGCAAAGATGGCATGGGGAGATAAATCAATGGCAGTCCTGCCCCACGTTCTGTGGACACACTGAAGACCCTGAGGCTGAGACAAATACCTTTGGCTGGTAAGAAGGTGGAATGGATGGGGAAGGAAAAGAGGCAGCAGAACCTCAAAAGAATCAAACTATTGCAGTTTTATGGGTGCAATTCATATAAAAAGTGGGAGCACAGAAGGTGGCCTTGGCAGCAGAGATGGACAGACGATGGATGCTTCTTGCAGAAGAGATAAATGCTGCAGAATGAGCCCTCAAACCCTTAGCTTTTATAGTTATGCATTGAAATGATTTTCTGACGAGCTTCCTTAGCATCACTAGAATATAGAACTTAGATCATAGAATAACCGAGTTGGGAGGTACCTTGGAGATCTTCTAGTCCAACCCCTTGCTCAAGTGGAGGAGAACAAATTTCTCCCTGAAAGCCTCACGCAGCTGAAGACGAATGTTACCTGTATAAGAATGGAAGCCATAAAAGCCAGTTGGGGAATCCAGTGAAAAGGGGATGTGGTCTGCGTTCGA
Source organism: Pseudonaja textilis (assembly GCF_049901715.1). Taxonomy (NCBI): domain Eukaryota; kingdom Metazoa; phylum Chordata; class Lepidosauria; order Squamata; family Elapidae; genus Pseudonaja; species Pseudonaja textilis. Next base: position 26,521,228 of record NC_141998.1, read on the forward strand.
AGAGCTTGGAGCGGGGAAAAACATTGGGAATTCCAATCACGGAAATTTTATTTTTTTCTTTGTTAAATTTATATGTTGCTTGTCATAAAATGTCATAAAAACAGAGGTAGTAACCCTTAAATATTACATAAACAGAAATTCAATAATTTAAAAACCAGAATGAATCTATTTGCCTCTTTGTCAGATCTTAGAGCATGACCTCCACTGAATACCAACAACTAAGATTTGTATTGCTTTATTATGTGCCTTAAAAAACCCAAGAGCTTGCAAAACAGTAGAGAGGAGAATGCTGTAGAAGGAATCCTCCTTCTGCGCAAGGGACCAGGGAGAGATCTGTAACCAGATCCTCAAGGATCCATCCCAAACATGAGAATCAGACCTGAGTTAAAATCGGTGCCAGTGAAGACACGGATAAACTGGGGGTTTCAGGCAGGAACCATAAAAGGATAACGGTTCCCTTTGGAGTCCCAGTCTATCCGCTGAGCAGAGGAATGTGAAAAATAAAATCTATTCTGCTCCTGCTGGTCGGTGTCTTTCATTAATAACCTGCAAACATTCTGCCATATGTTGTGTTTTTATCTCTTGACTCGAATCATTATGACTTCATTTCAGAGGGGGCCAAGTAAATGAAAAACCGTTCTGAAGGTTATTTAACTATTAAAACAGCTATTAATTAAAGTTTGCCAAGTTTTAGGAGCTTGGAGGATAAAGAGACAGTAAGCAAATATCAGTTATTATTTAATAAAGAGGCTGTGATTGAAATGTTCCACATCTGAGCCCTCTCCGAGAGCAGCACGGGGAGTCGGGAGTCGGTCCCCAGTCTAAATATTTTGTGGGATGGAGGATGCGGAGCTCTGAGCTTCTACAGAGCGATCTTGACACCACGGTGGAAGACTCAGCATCTCCTGTCTTTCTCATTAATGGAGTGAGTTTGGTTGGGGAATTAAGACCAGACTTCCTCATTTGGCTGTTCTAATGTTTCTTCCGCCATGGAGTGAGGCAGCTCACTTCCAACTTCCTGGTTCAGAAGCCTGAAGCCTTTGCCAGGACCTGCCTCTAAGCCAAAGCAGCCCCTGAAGATCAAGAGCCGCTTCTGAGGTGGAGAAGAAGGTCCATCTCAATGGGTTTTCTTGGTCCCTAGAGGTGGGAAATCGGAGGAACAAAGAAAGGCGCCACTGCCTGGCCCCCAACTGAATCCACAGCCTGAAGTCACGGCAGTTCAGGAAATTAACCTCAGGACTTTATTGCCTTCTGGGGGAGTATAATGGAATCCAAAGTGGCATGGAAACACGTTGGCTCTTCTCCAGGTTTAGCACTGCAAAAATATTGGGTTTCATTTGTCCCTGAATCTATCTTATGCTCTGAATGCAGTCAGGCAGGGAGGTGGCTGCCCATCCTTGTAGTTTGCCTGTGTCTCCTTTTGACCAATAAAACAAGCAAGGCGGCTAATGGTGGATAATATCCAGATCTAGAGTTTAGAAGAGAGAGATAAAGAAAAAGAGAGAAAGAAAAAAAGGAGGGGGGAGAGAGAGATCCTTTCAGTCCCAAAGATCCAACTCAGAATGGGATGGGAAGCTCCTCCACTGGAGATAAACATCCAGCTGTTGTTTACAAAATCTTTTATACTGGGGCAAGAAGGAAAACTCTGTTCATGGCAGGAGATAAGTGATTACTATTTTCCAAGCGATTTCAGTCCTTCTAATCATGACTAGTTCCCCCATTCCACTCAACATAACCCTAACATGTAAATAAAACAGCGCTTTGGGTGGGCTTAGCAGTTATCTTCACCTTTCTTGAAATACACATGTAACATTGTTATATTTTCTGCATCAGCTCCCTCAGAAGTAAGACAGAAGGTATGCTGCATTTAAAAAAAATAAATAACAACTCAAGCAGCAAGCCAAGGCAAAACGCGGGAGCCAAAAACAGAAACCTAAAGACTTAATTTCTATCTGATGAGATTAACCGTAAAACTTTTCTGCAAAGTATGTGTAAAGTTTGGTCGATGCCCTGGAGAAGGAAAAGGCTGCAATGATGCCAGCTTTGCTTCTGGAAAAAAAAAAGCAAAGAAAAGGAAGAAAGACAACACAAATGAATATGGAACAGAGAATCTGAGCTGTAAATCAGTGGACGAGATGCCTGGCACGTTAAGAAACAAAGGCTGAAAATGAAGGCCTCCATGCAACCATCATGCAGAGACAATAATCACTAATCAAGTCAAAGTTTCATTCTAATCATTCATTCTAATCAGTTCAGTTGTTAAGGATGGGGGGGGGGGGGAGAACAGCAAATGTCTAGCTTGGGAGATTTGCGATTCGTTGCTGGTTTGGACTTGGGATGGCATAGTTATGGCTGGACTGCCAGCCTCCTTGTGTGCCTTGGCACTCTTGAGTTTCAAGAGATGGGACTGCTTTGAGGAACCATCCTGGCTCTCAGCTGGATGTAAGCTGGATACAAGCAAGCATTCACCAGGACTTCTGTTATCCAAGGCACTGGTCACCAACCAGTGGGCCGGGGACCACTGGTGGTCCACGAGAAAAGTTTGGTGGTCCACAGAGAAATGTCAACCCCAAAGCACCCCTCATAGCAATTAATCCAGGCTGCGTGGGAACACGAGGCTACACCGCCCACGTGGCCTGCAGGAACACAAGGCTTGTGTCGTTTGCATTGCAAACAACATGAGGTAGTGAGGGGAGGGGAGAAAGGGCAAAGGGGGGAACTTGCCCTACTCGCCCCACGCGCCTGGCCTGGCCACTGGGCTGCTTCTTTCTGCATCTTTCTTCTTCTGCTTTTGGCTGCACACAAGGAAAGCAGCAAAAGTCTTTCTTTCTCTCCCCCAAACTCCACCTGAAATGAGTCTTTGGGACCCTGCAAGTCCTCCTGCTCCAAGAGGCTGCGCCGGCAAAGACTCATTTCTGGTGGAGTTTGGGGGAGAGAAAGAAAGACTGCTGCTGCTTCTGCTGTTTTCCTTGCATGGAGCCAAAAGTCTCTCTCTCCACCACCACCACCCTGAGAACGGAGCTGGAGACGGTATCCTGCGATCCCAAATAAAGAATGATCAATCGGTAGGAAAACAGGGTGGGGAATTTTCCTGCAGACTTTGGGGGTGATTTTCCCAGGGTCTCTGGTCTGTGGGATTTAAAATTATGAGTTTGGTGGTCCCTGAGGTCCCAAAGGTTGGCGACCCCTGATCCAAGCCACTAAAAGCTAGAATGCAAGAAGGTGATTTTAAAAGACCAAAAAAAGCAGGACTTCAGAACTCTGGACAGCTCCCAGAAAGCTCAGCCAGGCTGCCTGTGAACTGAAATACCAAGGACAACTTTTCAACAATAAAAGTTAAACTACGCAGGAGGAATCTGAATTCCCAAATAGTGAGCAAGGTGCAGTGACTGAATTCACATATCATACAAAACCTGATATTCAAACTATCCATGATGTGGATCCTGATTCCTGCCAAGATCCATAATTTCGGGACCTGCAAAAGAGAGGAGGGAGGGAGGAAGGGAGAGAGAAAGAAAGAAAGAGAGAGGGGGAAGCATTGGGCTTCGTTACTTTCTCTCTCAAGAAGACTTGCTCCTAGGACAGATATGGAGCAAAACTACAGGACAGAGAAGAGAATTGGCTGCTGAGCCCTGAGGAAGCTGCTCAACTCACTTGCCACAGCTGCAGAGTAAGGAGAGGGCCGGGTGGGGTGTCTCCAGGGGCCTCTTTGCAGGTGCCGACCTGCCCCGGATTTTAATCAAATTGATGCTTTTTGCGTTTGGGCAAAGTACGCGTCCTCCTCCCGCTTCTCCAGCCTTGCCAAGAAAGTACAAAATGCAGATGCCGGCATGTAAAGAAAGCATTCATTTCTCAAATCTGGCATGATTTACAAGAAAGAAAATAAGTGATTATCCCCATTGTGATTTACCTTCTCGATGTTTTACTAGTGGAATAAATTGCAATTCGGGAAGTTGCTTGGGAATTATTACTTGATCGGGGCTGGGGAGCCCAGCACTCTGAATCTCAGTCCCGGATAACTGATCCCATTGGCACAATTTGCAAGCTTCGCACTGGGAATTTAATGGAGGGGGAGGGGAGAAACTCCTCCTTGGGGGAAGAGGGAGCCAGACTCCCAGGTAACCTGGATGCTGGAACTTGGCCTGGGAATAGGTCAGGCCAGGACAAGCTGCTTCTAAAATTCTGCAGCCTTCAAAAAGGGTCATTCTTCCCCCACCTCTTCCACCTCCCAACCCCCAAATTTATTTTGCGCTACATCTGAGATGAACTGAAAGACCACTGAGGAAAATTTGTGGTCTGGCCGAGAGCAGATACCGCTTCTGGGGGTGACTAGGGCAAAGGCCACGTGGAAAGCAGACACCGTACCTCCTTCCTTCTTTAGTTTCACCTGATTATGAAGAATGTTGAGGGAATCAGATATGGCTAGTCTAGAGAGAAGAAGCACTACGGGTGACATAATGCTTGTGTTCTGATATTTGAGGGGCTTCCACACAGAAGTGGAGGCCAACCTCTTCTCCAGAGCACCTGAAGGCCGGACAAGAAGCAACAGATGGAAACTAATCAAGGAGAGAAGCAACCTAGAACTAAGGAGGCATTTTTTGACAGTCAGAACAGCTTCCTCCCAGAAGTTGTGGGTGCTCCAACACTGGAGTTCTGTAGAGATTCGCTATCATCCAGGTCCCGGTTGTCCCAAAGGTGCTTTTTCAAGAGGTAATTGGACCTCCTTGTTTTTTCTTTGAAGACGTTTCACTTTTCATCCGAGAAGCTTCTTCAGCTCTGACTGGATGGGGGGAAGGGAAGGATTTATATTAGTTGCAGACGGCTGGTCATTTGCATCCTTTTAGGGGGTCGTTGAAGCACTTGGAGGTTTATCTGTGTCCTCAGGGTCACCTGAGTGCTGCTCCTGGATCCTGTCATCACTAGTGCTCTGGTTAGTTCCAATATTCAAAATCTGACCTTAGTGCTTGCAAGAGTTATGCCTGAGCAATTTGGGGGTACTTCTGTAACAGTTCTTGGAGATAAAGGGGACATTGATGGTGACAGCCAGTAAAAGCCATTAGAGCTCCAAACACATTGGCAGAGTGTATATGTGTATCACTACCATAGCAACTGAACAACTTCACATATTCACCTGTGAGTCACCAAGTTTTGAATAATGGAACACACACACACACACACACAGAGTGTCTTCCCAGGAGTGTGACTGGGACTAGTATTACATTAGAGCAGAAACCCCAGTTGCTGAATAAACCTGGATTTGAACGGCTCTTTTTTAGACTGCTTTATCTCTTTGGCAACCTGCTGGTTTAAAAGCTGCTTCAAACCTGCTATGGAGATTGTAGTTGAATCTTGAATGACACACACGCCTGAGAATTGTGCCTGTATCAGGTGGGCCGGAGGATGGGGAGGGCTGGCTAGACCTGAGGACTTGACCCACTGCTCCTCTGGCCTGGCTTCTGGACAGTGGATGGTCCAGTCCAAAGATCCTGTCCAGTCAAGATGGAAACATCTTCTAGATAACAGCTAGGCTCAGAGAGCACCAAGGATTCCTCATTTCAACCGCGAGCTACATGTGCTGGATTCATGGAACCACCTTAACTACCGCAATCAAGTCTAGGACTTTCTTGAGCTCCATCAGGTATCAACTACAAGAGGATGTCCCTGGTAGATCCTCATTTTAGACACTCACACAAAAAGTGACCTGCTTTATCCAAACCAGTGTCTGAATTGCATGTTCTAATTTGCCAAGGGCCATCTGGACAGACCTTCCTTGTCTCTTTCTTCTGAAGTGTTTAAATTAATAGAGTCTAATTCATCCTGGGATTGGTCAAATCCTTCCCAAAGATACACAATGGAGTTACAGGTGTTTCCACAGGAATTAAACTTATCATATAATAGTTGGAAATAAGCAAGCTTTGTACATGCTATTACAGGCAAACCTCTCTTTGCATACAATTGAATAAATTACCTTTTGTAATGAAACATTAATCCTCTTTGCTTAATGGAATAAGTCCCATCTCATATCCATTCCTGAGCACAGGTGCCCTTGGAGTGCATTCATAGGCATCTATCTGCTCAAGATAATTATCCAAGGAACACGAGAACATGCCACTCTGCTTGGGGCTCAACCAGAGGTCAAGGGGTTCCCAACAACATCCAAAGATCTTCAAAGGTCACCGAGTCAGAAGCACCAGAGGTGGAAACTCAGCCAGGATGAAAATCTGCCAAGCATATACAAAGTGTTCATTAAAATAAAGATAATTATATATAACGTTAAGATAATGTAATAATCAAATAATGGCAGGCTTATTCCTAGGGACATCAGTCCAAAATCTACCACTTGCATTCAAATAATCTGCCTAAATTGAATTTATAATTGCAAATGTTGGAAGTCAGTGTGGAGTTCCTGGATCTCCGTAGTTTAATTTCTTGCAGATTTAATAGTCTATCATTTAGGGTTTTTTGTGTTAATGATATGTGGGTTTCATTTGAAGTGTGATGTAAACATATAGGAAGACCTTTGGTGTAGCATTGATGTAATAAATTAATTTAAAGAATATTTTAAACCCTGTCATAGTAAAAAAAAAAAAAAAAAACCACCACACACACACAATTCACAAAAGTAGGAAAAGAGAAAATGTGGGTTTTGCAGAAGCAATCAATGCTGTTAAGGCAGAACACCTGGATGCCCTGCTAGGCCAACCCAAAGAGAGGGGGCGGAAGATCTCCCCATTTTCACCTAGCACACTCAACGAATTAATCCATTTACTCAAAGAGGATTAACGTCTCCTAATAACAAAAAGGCAATTTAGTCAGGCATGTGCTCTTGTGAACTTCTGACTTCCAAGTGAGTTAATCCTATAGACTTCTGGAATTCCAATCCCCTAAGCATGCCTCAGTGCCTCATGTGATGCCTGCCTCCGATAAGATGCTCTTGATTTGAGACAAAGCCACAGGCCATCTTGATTGGGGCCCTGACATGCTCTGCAAAGCCGTGATGTTCTTCTCACATTCGGCTTTTCCAGCATCGACTCCCAAAATGTTCTGTTTCTGCCTCCCCTGACACCACTTTAATCCCAGGTGAGCTTTAAAAGGTGGGTTAAACACACATTTAACCTCAGCAGAAGAGAAAGGGCAAAGGGAAGGGTAGCAGGAGAGTTGTGACTTGCAGAATGGACGACTTCTCCAGTTGGGTTTTGAAGGTTACGCCTGGCCGGCTCTCCTAGGTTCAAATTCCAGAAGTGCTTTTCTCCATTTGTAAAAGTTGATGTTTCCTCTCCGTGTTTCTTGAAAACAACATTCATTTCTTCCATTCATTTGTGTTCTGTCCCAGCAAGACGACCTCTTGAGAATTTCTTCTTCATGAGATAAGGGGGCCGTTTGGCTGTAAGGTTGGGTTTTTGTTGTTGTTGTTGTTGTTGTTGTTGTTGTTGTTATTTTGCTCCCTGGGATGAATGCTGGGGTTGCTTTCAGTCTTGATATTGACCTCTAAGAATCTAAAAAGCTTGTAGATAAACCCCCGGTGGCCAGCCCCAATCGCCATAGGTAAAAGTTATGGGAGGGGTAATCCCAGCGCATAGGACCCTTCCAATGAGTAAAGTTGGTTTACCCTTGTTGGCCAAGCTTTTCAGAAGATGGTTCCCTCTTGTTGAAGTGACGCCCTTCTCTTTACCCTTCAGCTTCTGAAAGTCTTCTCCCCGAGCCATGTGGCAGATAGATCTTGCCAAGCTTCCGTGAGGTCTTCCCGCCACCCGGGCTGTTTCTTGGCTGCCCAAACCCTGCCAAAGGCCCTTGCAAGCTCCACTCCACTCTCTAACCCTGAGCCAGATTCTTACAGAAAGATCCCCCTCCCTCCTGGCCTCCCTGTACAGCTCTCCAGTGCCTTTGACAAATGCACAATAGGGCCACGCACCAAACCAGAACTGAATCTATTAGAACAAATCCTCCAAAAAACCCTGTAGGAAATGACAGTTCCTGACAAAATGAAAGGACGTATCTTGTTCAGATCTGCACTTAAAACAATCCAGAGGGCTATTAGCATTCATCCCACATGATCTGGATGGAGTAATAGCAGCTCTATGAATAAAATTAAAATCGGGGAGCTTATATTTAAAGAGAGAGAGAGAAAGAGAGAGAAAGAGGAGAGGGAGGAAAGGATAGAGCTGCACCAGAGTCCAAGCAACCTTACAATGGTTAATGATGACTGAAGAAGTGCCTGAGTGGTGGAACCATCAGAGGAAGCTGCCAGAGGGCCTGCACACACACACACACCCCACACCCCCAGCACTGGGGAAACTGGTCCAGCCCTGGCTGGGCATTTATTGAGGAAGGGAGGGTGAGGATAGTTGAGGCCCACCCCCTGGATTAAAGACTAAAGAAGGGAAGAAATGTGACTTGAAAAACGCTGCCTGGTTGCCATGCTCTCAGCTAGGGGTGCCCCATGGGAGAAGGGACGAAAGTCACTATGCACGTCTTCTTCCCTTTCCAATAAAACAAAGAAAAGGAAAGAGCTTGGATAGTGAGAGGAGGAGGAGGAGGAGGAGTAGGAGGAGTGCAGAGTTGAGGCTAGACCAGTTTTCTTTTTCAAGAGATTTCTGGTGATCCACAAGGATGTTCAAATTTATGCCGACCTCCTTCTTGCTGTATGAATGGGGTGCATTGGAGCTAATGATCTGACGACATGGCGAATCTCCCTTCATTGGAAGCCTTCAGGGGGAGGCTAGATTGCCATCCTCTGGGAATACCTGCCCATTTCAGAACCAGGCCTTGTCCCCGGATGACATTACGGAGGAGAAGGATCACACATCCGAGTCCAGGTGGGGTCATCATAAGAGTTCTTGCCAGGTACAGACCAAGGCTGGGATGGCATCTGGATTAGTCCAGGATCTGAAAGGACGCCACAGCTTGGTCCTCATCTCACAGTCCAAAGTTGAGCAAAGTACATTGTGGAGAACAGTGTTTTTCATTCTCGACAAGTTGAAGATGGATGGACTTCAACTCCCAGAATTCCCCAGCTGGCATGAGTTGAAGTCCACCTATCTGATATCGATGTAGGGAGAGAGGCTTTCGCTCTGCCTTCAATCCCTCTGGTGCCCCTCTCGGTCCAGGCCGTCTGTTTGCTGTTGCTTATTTCCAATTAATATTTATTTTCCTTGTTCTGTCCCTTGCTGTACATTGCTTTGAAGGAACATAGCTACAAGATTCACAAAGAAGGTAGGCATCTTGTAAACCTTTTGAAGAAGAAACTTTCCTTGCGTATGACGATCACCTAAGTCCTGGTCTAGAGTGGAGCGTTTGCTCATCCATCAACAGGTAGAAGGTGTTTTGTACTCCAGCCAAACCTGTTTCAACAAGAGATACAGAATCCTGCCTTATTTAGCACTCCATAATAAATAGTCCTTTTTTTCCCTGGCAGATGTGAGAAATGAGGCAGGAATGGGGAGGATATTATGTCGCTGGTTTTGTTTTGCTAACAAGAGCAGTTTTTCCTCCTGATGACTGTAGTTTGCTAAATGCCTCCCATTCACCAGAGTGGTTAAATCTGACAATATAATAGCCCCGCCATCTCTGTCAAGAGGTCCAGCTTCCAACCAGAAAAACAGGCGAGTGTTTCTGTTGGGAAAGAATTGTGTCTATAAAGAAAATCACACACACACACACATGCTTACACACACACACACACAGACAGACAGACACAGACAGACACACACCATGAGCTTCTCCTAATAGCAATGGAGAGCAATCTCTCCCTATAGAGATGGCGGGGGGGGGCGGGGGGGGGGATGAACTGGTGCTGCCTTCTTCCCTTCTTGCAGCAAAGAAGATGGAGGGGCTTCCAATCTGCATCCAGGAGGAAATGCAAGCTCAGGTAGATCTCCAACTCATCACCAGGTGCCTGTTTCTTCTTGTCTAAGGAAAGAACCTTCTCCAGCACACCGAGAGCCTCCATTTCTGCAAAGCAGACACGACATGTGGAAGCATGCAGAGTCCTGCTAGTAGACGGTTCTTCTGCAGCTCCTTCAGTCCGGTGAGGCTGAACTGGTCAGCCAGTTTGTATTTATCATTCTGAGGGCGGAACAAGAGATGCTGGACAGTTGCCTAAGCGTAGAAAGAAAAGGTGAATTCCTATATAGGAGAGAGGAAGACTTTGCTGCCTTCAGAACACAGCAGTATCAGACATCATTGTGTGTTGTTAGATTTGAAGGGAGGGAAGATTGGGGGTGGGGGTGGGTGGAAAGTGGGAGAAAAATGTCTCATGGAGCCCTAAGTGGGAGGGGAGGGATCATCATCCTGTTGATTTGGCCTCCCTCTTTCATCCCTTCTTGTTGCAAAGGAAGGAAGGCATGACTAAGCTTAAGGCAGCCATGTTAAGATTGCAATATCGTTAATATTGGATAGGCTGTAGGATTCCCAGGCAGTGCCTTTCTTAAGCAGAAATGGGGGGTGGGTGGGGGCTGATCTTAAGGCAGTCATTGACGTTTGTCACCAGACGATGGTGAAATTGCACCTAGGATGTTGCACGGGGGCACTTCAACCCACAGGTATCAGGGCAGGGTAGAGAGGGGCCACCTGTCCTTTTCCACATGTTCCCCTTTCTTTAAGGACCAACCTCTGCTTCCTTCCCCCAGTTGTCCAGCTCCAGAGAGGCCAAGAAGGAAGAATTTCTACGGGGAAGATGTGCGTGTTCAAATCCCCTCAAAAGCAGCAGCCCTGAAGCCATTCCCGGAGCTTTGGGGATGTCACTCGCCATTGACAAGGCGCTTCGTGTTCTGCAAGAATATTGACAAACAAGGCACAACCATCTGCAGAAAACAGCGTCAAGGGGGACAGCTTCAAAACAGGTGAACCCTCTCAGAGTCTGGTTTTCTTTGTGTGGAAGGCAGCCTGCTTGCTTCTCTGAACCCATTAACGTTGACCCATAAATCAAAACCGATGATTGTTCACTGTGGTCCTAGAGAATAGCAGGATCCCTCTCTCTTGTTTGGTCTGGGGTTTCTTTGCCATCAATCGAAGCCACGTTAATAGAACCACATTCTTTGAAGCTCTTTCTCTCGCCTAGGATTTAGTTGTATGACTAGTCTGGCTTCCCCAGGCCTCTTGTTATATACCGCTCTTGCAGGAGGAGGAGTGAGAATCACAGGAAAAGACATTAACTGCAGCTAATGCGCCTGATACTCATGCAAGCCACAAGCCACAATGCACAACTGTCGCTGGGAAAAAGGAAATGAAGCCAGCAGGCAAGATAGTGATTAGACCTAAGGCTGTAAAATAAAATAAAAAAACCATGCACATTATGGCACCTGCAAGGGATGTTTGCCAGACATTTGTTGCCGAACAGGGAGAAAGGACTTGGGAAGGAAGAAGCCTTGTCAACATGGAGGCCTCCTTTCAGACTGAAGTAAGATGTCATCACATTTGTATATTAACGCTGGCCGTTCTCTTAACTGGCAGAAGCCAAAGCAGCCTCTAAAAATAAAACTCTTGGCATCAACAGAATGGGATCCTTCCAGTTATTTCCTTACAACTTAGCAAAAGATGCCCAAGAGATAAAAAAGATCAGCGGCTCGAGGACTTAAAGGATTAAGGGGATTAAGAGGGTGAAAGCATCTTTGGGTCAGTTGCTGCTCTACTCCTCAGAAAATACCTCAACTTCAGTCTTCCACACGGTTTGGGTCAAGGGGATGCCACTAGGTCCACCAACATCTCCCTGGGTACCCCTGGACTCTGTTCTCTGAACTGAAGAAGCTCCTTGGATGAGAAGCAAAACATCTTCAAGGAAAAAACAACGCCCAGTTGCCTTTGGAAAAAGCACCTTTGGTCCGATTCAAGTAGACAATGGATGCTATAAAGTCCCATGGCTTCAGTAGACCCATTCAGTTGGATGGAGGCTGCAGAGAAAGCCAGTTACTTGGTGAAAGTGCAGCTTCTGAGACGCTCATCTTTAGGTGGCAACTGGCCACCGTGACATGAGTCCGTGACTCCTCATCCATCCAAACATTTCCCCTTCTGCAGGAGGAGTTGGCACCTGAGAGAATGGGTAGAATAGTTGACCTCAGACTAACCTAGGAAGACTCCAGCTCAGGTGAGCAACTCTTTCCTTCCACAATCCCAAGGAAAGTCCCTTCCGTCAGCCCTTTCACAACCCACTTAAGCACTGCAAACTGAGAGGGCATAGAAAAAAGTCTTGATTAACTCAGCCCTAATAAGGACTCCAATGCCAGGAAAACCATGGCATTAATATTTAACAGATCACCGTTAGTGAGTCTTGTTCATTCAGCAGTGGCTAAAACTGTCTTTCTATTGTGTTTCCTATGTTAATTGGAAGAACTGGATCTCTTTCAAGACTTACACGGACTCACCTACTGACGTAGCCACGGTCTGTCCCAAAGAAAACTATATCTGACCTACATCGCCCTCCATTAACCCTTTGAGGAGGAGGGCACAAAGGAAACTGGCATGGATTCTTCTAGGGCATGCGGGCGTTTCTTATGCTTTCTTTTCATGCTCCATTGGCAGAAATAGGGCATTTCCATGCTGGCATGGCTTCCCTCTTATCCATGATTCAAGCTCTTTAACATACTCCAAGCTGAATTTCATTTCAATGGTAAAAAGGCAGAAGATACATCCGTAAAGAAAGCTAATATGATTTTAAACTCAGTAGGTCCTCTTTTGTCTAGGCAGATTTTGCTATGGCCGAATAAAGCAAACCAAAAAATTGAAGCATCCTGTCCTGCGAATCACCGGATGTCAGCCCACTACAATGAAGTCACTAACTTAGAACAATGAACCCAGACTACAGCTCGTCCCTTCATGGTAGAATTCGAAATAGTGGATCTGGGCTGAGAGAGGACAAGCTTCTGGTCAGTGGCTGGAACTAGAACCAGGTGTGGACCACAGCCTCCTGCTCTCCAAACATTGCTAGTTTCCAACCCCGCCAGTTTTTATTTGGTGAAAAGCTTTGTGCGGCTGCCCACTCAGGGCAGCTGGCAGCAGCCCAGCCAGGGGAGGGGAACCAGTTCTGCCCAGGTTAAGCTGAGATTGCAAAGGCCTGCAGTGGCTCTGCCAAACTATGTTGCCCCCTCCCAACCCAAGAACTGATGCCTCTCCTTGGACAGCCTGCATCACGAGAGCGTGTGGACCTTCTGCATGACCTGTGCATGACTAAAAGCATGCACCCTCCTTCTCTGAAGTCAGGTGTTTTACCGTTTGTTTCCGTTTCTTGCCTGTTCACTGTAAGATCCAGGGCTGAAAGGCAGCTTGTTTGCCCAAATGCTTAGGAGAAGACCTGTTGATTAAAAGCAGCGGTGGTGAATTCAGCCGGTTCTGACTGGTTCTGAAGAACCGGGAGCAGAAATTTGGAGTAGTTTGGAGAAGCGGCCAATCCTACCTCTGACTGGCCCCGCCAACCCCACCTCTTCTCTGCCTCCCATCGAGTCCCAGCTGAGTCCTGGCTGGGTCTCCTTTGGTTGCCCTGCACAGGAGAATGGAGCTGGAAAGCAGGTTAGTGGGGTGGGGAGGGAAGGGGGATTTTGCAGTATCCTTCCCCTGCCACGCCCACCAAGCCACGCCCACAGAGCCGGTAGTAAAATGTTTTGAATCCCAACACCGACTAAAAGGCCCTGGAAATTCCCTGCAAAATGAATGATGGCTCTCAGTCTGTGGCTTAGAGTTGTGGGGGGGGCTCCCTCCTGCTCTTCCGAACATGGCAACGGTGCAGAATTCAGGAGATTTTCCTTTGTGCAGGTGGGCCATGGATACACCCCCCTCTCTCTGCAAAACCAGGACTAGAGTGGGCTCTCCCAGCTTACCGGTGAAGACCTGCAGACTGAAAAGAGACAGCAGCATCTGTGACCTGTTGGACGCTGTAATTTTGGTTTATTGTGCATGCACCATTCAGCAGAGGCAGCACTTATTCTCTCTTTCCGCTGTGAGCTAAGTAGGGATAATGAAAGGTGACCGTGTTGCTTTGTTTATCAAGATGCTCCATCTAGCAAGGGAGCTGTTGGGTCTGAGACTAACCGAGGAGTTCTAAGGCCGCCTGATCAGGCTACAGCACGCCATTAAGCGAAGTAGAAACCGTTTCATCTTGGAGTTTGACCATCAAGATTCTCTGGAGGACAGTCTGGGCTTTGCTGGCCTTTCTTTTATGAGGCTTAATTAACTCTTCTTCTCGGAGAAATACAAAAAGACACTTAGCAAAAGGTCTGCCAAAGGGGATCACTCCAATTTTGCTCCAGCAAAGGGGCTTTAAAGGCGGGAAAGGAGAGGACAGACAGGCAGAACCTTAGAAGAAACTCTAGCAAGAAAGCAACTGGATCTGGATCTCCAGTCAAGCAACCAAGATCCACTCAGCTAAGGCGCTTCCTTGTTGTCATCATGACAACAGAATGGCCAGGTATAAAAATGCAGGTGTTCAGGAAGGGAGGGCCCCCTGATGGGCCTCCTGAAAGAAACAGTCATCATCATCAACATCAACATCATCCAGGCAGACGCGAGCGGGCGTGGCACTTGGCTGAGAGCCAGGAGATGGGGGTCCCAGCCCCCTCCTCGTGAGAAATCCACCAGCAGGTGCAACGCTCTCAGCTTTGCCCAGGGAAGGAAAACTGACCGGGTCCTGGCAGGCAAAGAGCTTTGCACTTCAAGGCGGAAGGGCTGCATCGCCTTTAGTGTGTTTTTAATTAACACAAAAATGTGTCATCATAAAAACTTAGCTCTGAACTGTGGCTCTCGGTTACCCGAAACCCAGATTTATGGTCTTGATGTGAAGTGGTTAGGAAAGACATTTAAAAACAATTAGGCTCTTGGAGAGACCGACTCAAGCAGCTCCGACGGCACTCATTATGCTGAAGAATGGAAAAATAAGGCCATTAGGCTCACCAGATAACTAGGCTATTTGTACTTTTTGGGGGGAAATGATTAGTTTCTTTTAATAAAGCTTTCTGCCAGCAGTGAGAGGGTGGCGACATGCTCCTCGCCACACCATCCTGTGCACAGGGTGTACACAAAGCCACTGATGCAGGGTCCCATGTGACCCATCAAATCCAATTTTTAATGTTTCATGATGCTATCAAAATGAATAAAAGGCAATTACTGCTTTCCTTCAGCACAGCGTCAGATGCCGCTGCCTGTTAAGGAATCAGCAGGAGGAGGAGAAGGCTGGAAGGACTGGGGAGGGGGCGGGGGGGGAGAGAAGGGGATTAAACACACGAGTGTCTTCAGCCTCACCATCTGCTTCCTCGTGTTTCCGGGCAGTCAGTCAGAAGACTCATCATTCATGGGAAAGTGGCTTCAGCAGAGGCTTTTCCACGGGATCCATGCGCTTCTCCAAGCGTCCCTGGCTGGAGATCTCTGGCTGGTTCTTGGGGAATTCCATTCGCCAATGGAACCTGGAGGCTACCGCCATCTTCTCACAGAGCCCTCCAAGGCCACCTCAAAGGGGAAGGGAGGAGGTTCTGGAGGGGTGGGCTGTTGTCTTCTGCAAGGAGGACTTGGAGGAGAGAAATGTCCCAGCAACTATAATTTCACTTGATCCTAGAAAGGGATTCTGCAAGGCAGAGGAGGAAGGAAGCTGACAGAGAAGAGTTGGGCAAGGGAAACTCTTCATCCACACCTGTGTGTGTGTATAGAGAGAGCAGAGTTTCTCAAGGTTGGCCACTGCTGGCTGGGGATTCTGGGAGTTGAAGTCCACATGTCTTTCAAAGTGGCCAAGCTTGGGAAACGCTGATATAGAGAGAAGCACAAGTGTGATGAATATGAAAAGGGCCTAGTGTGTCGTAGAACAGGAGTCTCCAACCTTGGCAACTTTAAGATTTGTGGACCTCAACTCCCAGAATTCTCCAGCCAGCTGAGTCCACAAGTCTTTACGTTGCCAAGGTTGGAGGCTCCTATTGTAGAGAAGCCAAACAACTAGGAGATATTGGTTCTTGCTTGCGTGGTTGACTCACACTGGTCCTAGAAGAAGTAGGCACCTCTGAATGTGCTCTGTCTTCTTCCAGGCTGTTGACCAATCAACACAATTTCCACCAGAAGCAGCGAGATGGAGTGGAAGACCCTCTCGTGGCTGCCTGGCTGACTCGATGGAGTCTGGTGGGGATTGGAGAAGGTGCGGCTGAACCCAAAGCACCTCAGCGTGTCTAAGAGTCCAAAGCCATGTGTCCAGGAAGGGAATGAGGCAAGGCACCCAGAAGGAGAGAGGAGCCCCGCTGAGTCAACCGTGTGCAACCACAGAGGAAACAGACTGCGATAAAAGGTGAATCTCACTTGTGAGTCACTCCCCCATCTGGAGTCTTCAAGAAGCAGACTTTCCAAGCGTGAGCCAACTCAAGGGGTGGGGGGAACGACTCTGAAAGCAGAAGCACTTTGAGCAGAGAGGAAAAACAAAACTCGACAGCTTTTCAAGGAGCAGAGCAGATACGAAAGCAGAGATTGTGGGTGAGATAAGCCCAAACCTACTGAAGGAGGACGGTGGCTGGAGGGGACGGGAGGGGCAGCCGAGAGAGGCGTGGAAGGCTGGTAGAGGGGGGAAAAAAATCCTCCACTAAATGTTGCACTTGTAGGTTAATCGTAACTACACAGTTACATACTAGTCATTAGACAATTACACAAACACACACACACATACAAAAACACAATAAGCCATTGTAGTTGGAAGCAGTGGAAAAGGCCAAGGGCCCAGCCCAAAAGGTTCCTGCAAAATGAGTCCCATTTTGATAAGTCGTGGCTGCTGTGACCACCCGGTCAAAGCCTACGGAAACTCCCACCAAGCAGCTCTATCAGTGCTTGTGAAGGTCATCCTGATCCAGTTTTTAGGGTGCTATTCTTGGCTTGGGGCTAATTTCATGAGGTTGGCCTAGAAGACCTCTAAGGTCCCTTCCAACTCCATTATTCTGTTGTTCTTCTATGACTAGGAAGTTGACGGTTATGTAAACTGGCTTCTGGATGTCCCAACTTGACTGGCCATCAGAGGAGAGTTAGCAACCCTATTCCACCCTTGCCTCCTGGTCAGAGGTGGTCTTGGGCAGGTTCTGACTGGTTCTGGAGAACTGGTAGCGGAACTTTCGAGTAGTGCGGAGAACCGGCCAATCCCACCTCTGACTGGCCCCGCCAACCCCATCTCTTCTCTGCCTCCCATCGAGTCCCAGCTGATCGGCTGGGCCTCCTTTGGTTGCCCTGCACAGGAGAACGGAGCTGGAAAGCAGGTTAGTGGGGTGGAGAGGGAATGGGGATTTTGCAGTATCCTTCCCCTGCCACGCCCCCCAAGCCATGCCCCCCAAGCCATGCCATGCCCAGAACCGGTAGCAAAAAAAATTGAATCCCACCACTGCTCCCAGTGCTGTTCTGCTCTAGGCACGGAAGTGCACCTGGAACTTCCTGACTTTGGTGGTTAGAAGTGACCCGTTGCTGCTCCAGGGATCGCAGCCAAAACAGTTTGGAACCACTTCAGAGCAATCACCTCCCCTCACGCTATCTGCTCCCCGTTGTGTGGAAGTAAATATTTCTGTAGGGAAAAATTACTTTGTAAATTGCAAAAGTAAATCCATGTGGAATGAACCAATAAATAGCCATTGTAGCACCCTG
The DNA here is from genome assembly GCF_049901715.1 of Pseudonaja textilis. NCBI lineage: Eukaryota > Metazoa > Chordata > Lepidosauria > Squamata > Elapidae > Pseudonaja > Pseudonaja textilis. Next base: position 26,538,805 of record NC_141998.1, read on the forward strand.
GGACATGATTAGGATCCAAATCCATCCGGAGGAAAAGGTTTGTGTTATGAAGAAAATTAAGAACTCCTTGTTAATTTTGGATTAAATGTCAGCTGGTGAAGCTTTGGGGATGAAGGCCACTGTAAAGATTGGAAGAGGAGAAGGGGGAAAAAGAAATCACATTACTGCAAGACACACAGCAGAGAGGAAGTCGGGGGTGGGAGTGGCATGGCTGGGAACGTGCACGTGTGTGGGTGTACATGTGTTGGTGTGAAAGTAGGGAGATCCGTGGGGTGTTTAGGTGAAAACAACCACAGCCACCCCTGCTCCATCCTCCGTTTCACCGGGGCCGCCTCTGGTTATGCGTGGAGATTAGTCGGTTTCAATCGGCAATTTTTCCTCCTCTAAAGCTGCCATTCGCAATTAATCAGATGTTTTAAAAGGGCGATTACGTCAAAATACAAACAGGGAACAAAATATCTGTGGACGGGGGAGACATCTTAGAGGAGGCATTTTCTTTTCCTGTATAAAAGCAGACTTCTTCTGCCATGGAACACACAGTCTCTCTCTCTCTCTCTCTCTCTCTCTCTCACACACACACAAACTCCTCTTTCCTGCAAAATTAAGCTTTAACAAATGTGCAAAGTGCCAGGACATTTAACGAATTAATTAAAACTCTCTCATTGGGTAGACAAAGATTGCAAGAACATTCCAATTGCCAGGAACTGGGTACTGGGTGCTCCAGCCTGCAGGGCCCCCTTTCAAACACCGTTGAGTGGCACCAACCCCCATCCCCATCGCCCACTGCCCACCCCTGGTGCCTTTCAGGGCCTTCTTTCCCCCACAATGGGGCCCTGGCACTGGTCTGCCCCTCCCATGGGGCTGCACATTGCCCCACTGGTGCCACAGGAAGCAGCGAACGAATTCAACCTCTCATTTGTTCCCCCCTCCCCCCCATGAGAAAGTAATTCCCCTTCTGAATGATGGTCCTGGACCAGCAGTTCAGAAAGCAAGAATTTACTGGGGCTGTCAGAGAACAGCGAGTGCAGAGCTCAAGTCTTTCTCCTCCCCTCCTGTTAGCCTGAAGTGAAAAGCCATTAAATATGATTAAGGTTAAGAGATTGCTAAAATTACGAACAGCCGCCATTCAATTATTTTGCTCTATAAAATGCAACACAAATTGGTGTTATTCCTCCGAAATGTGTTTTTAGGAAAATAATGTAACCCAAACTAATGTGGTTCATGGAGCAGATTCTACTTTGGAGAAAAGGAAGGGGAAACCTTTGTCACTGAATTCGCAAGTTCGGGAGTTCAGTGTCATGGGGGGGGGGGGTCCTCCCTGAGTGGGGAGGGGGAAGGAGGGGTCCTTGCTGAAGGTTCTGTAAAGTTATCCGGAGCTTTGTGAATTTATCCGTTTTATTGGCCATTTAGGAAGAAAGGGGAAAACGCATGGAGAGGCTGGTGGGTTTTTAGTGGAGGATAAATCACCGGGGGTTCTGCTATGGTTTTCCATCCTGACCCATAGCTGTGGTGGGAAAGGATTTATGGGCCAAGGCAGGTCGAGAGGAAACCAAACACAGGGAGCTAACGAAGAAAATGGGGTCAAAGGGTTGGGGGAAGCCGGTGCCAAACACCCCCCTTTCCGGGCAGTTGGAACAAGCCTGGCGCATTGGTTAGCGTGTCTCCGCTTATGTTTAATGTGCTGCGGGAGGCTTCGTTGTGCACGCAGCAAGCCTTGCTGAGCTGAATTGCATTTTCTGACAGTTTTGCTCCGAAAGCTACAAGGCCTAGGAAATTCAGGGAGAAAAAAATAATCTCAGTATGGATTTACTACTGTCATGAGACGTGCGGTTATTATGGTTAATAAAATATGAAGGATTGCATTATTCTACGGAAAACAGTAAAAGCTCTCTCTCCTGTGATGGGCTTCAGAGTTGCTTCTGTGAGCAAACAATTGGAGACTTAAAACCCCGAGTAACTCGAGGGAAGGGATCAATCAGTAGGAACAGGCAGGCGCGGTGGAAGCCGTTGCTGGAGGGGGTGTGGGGGGACTGTGGCAGAGAGGCCAGCAGGTTGCTTGGCACCAGGAGGTGAGTGGAAATGTTCATATGCCCGGGTCATATTTGGGCAGGCGGATGCCCAGGAGGGCATTTCCTGAACCCACTTTTGGAAAGAGCCTGCTGTACTAACAACGGTGGCCAATTCTGCACTCAAACCCTATTTATTTGTTTATTTATTTAGCACATGGCAACTCAAACCCTAAGAACACCAAGTAGAGCTTCCTCAAAAGCTTGTAGCCTCCTTTTGCAACGTTCCTGCTCAGGGTCTCCCTTCTCCCTTCTCCTCCTCCTCTTTCCTGGCCTGCCGACATTCAATATGGCGCAGCAGATATTGAGTAACCTCCAATTGCGTGACCTTGGTGGGTGGGAGGGGAAGCCACCTCAGTTTGCTTTGACACCTATTCCTAACTCTGCTAATTGAGGAAGGAACCTGGAGCTGAATTGAGCTACCTGATCCTCCATTCTAGTCCACCTATCAGCCCTACCAGGTGGACCAGGCAGGAAACACAACTGTATGAGCTAATTCGGCTTTTTTGTGTGGCTATTTTAACAGAATCTTGCAAGCCCCAAAATACAATTCTCCCACTGCCTCCTTTAGACAGCAAGGATTCGGGCAGGGTCTCTTTGGAACTTCTCGCTCTGCCCACTCTCCAGCTGAGGGCTTCACTAAAAACTGCAGAAAAAACAACTACCACCAACCTGCCTTCCATGGAGGACCTGTATCCTACACGAGTCAAAAAGAGGGCTGTGAAAATATCTACAAACCCCTCACATCCTGGACATAAACTGTTTCAACTCCTTCCCTCAAAACGACGCTATAGAGCCCTGCAAACCAGAACAACTAGACACAAGGACAGTTTTCCCCCAAATGCCATCACTTTGCTAAATAAATAATCCCCTCAACACTGTCCAACTATTTACAAAGTCTGCACTACTATTACTATTAATCTTCTCATCACTCCTTATCACCTATCCCCTCCCACTTGTGACTGTATGACCATAACTTTGTCACTTGTATCCTTATGATGATTTGCTTGCTTATTGCACCCTATGACTATTATTAAGTGTTGTATCTTATGATTCTTGACTCTTGATAAATATATCTTTTCTTTTATGCACTTCCTGTACTGTGGTTCTGAATGAGATGAATGCTTTCTCATTTATAAATAAGCAATAATATTCAATAAGATAAATGCATACCACACAATACACACACACACATACACACAAGTCATGTGATCTAGAAATGCTCAATAACTGTGAGAGAGAGGATCCCAAATTAAAAGCAAAGCTTGCATTAAGAAAGGTGTACAAGCTGCCCAACTTGATACATGAGGCTATAGGCAGAGTAAAAGTAAGAGTTAAAATTAGGGCCATTCTAAAAAGACTTCAGCATTGAACTGGCAGCTCCAATTTTGCAATGCTGACATTACAACTTAGCTATCTTGGAAAGAGTGGGTAGAAAAACCAACAAAGTAGAAAAATTGAAACTCCCACCCATGTAGGCATAGTATATATAATCCCTCTCCCCTTCCCATATAAGCTATGGAACAGGGGGGAGGAGGAGAAGGAGGAGGAGGAGAAGAAGAAGAAGAAGAAGAAGGAGGAGGAGGAGGAGGAGGAGGAGGAGGAGGAGGAGGAGGAGGAGAAGGAGAAGGAGAAGGAGAAGGGTGCCCAGCCACTGTGTTCTTTGGCTATCTGATTTCCTTTTATTTCTAACTCTTCCAAACATAACTGCCGTCTCCAGTGAATTCCCCCTCATGAATTGGATCAGGTAGGATCCATATCAAAGAGGAGGAAAGACAAATAATGACTTGTGTTGATTCTGGCCTATGATGGAGTTTTAAATCCTTGCAGATCTTGTAGATTCCAAGAAACCTTTCACATCTAAGAATCCACTCCAGTTATATCGGCCTCGGGCAGCAGGAGAATCACTTTGGTTGATGGCAGCCAAACAACACGGCCAACCAACATTCCCGGGCAAACTCCGCTTCCCTTTTCTGACATGTTTGAAGATTTTTCAAAGCCGGAAAAGAACTTCAAGATCTGGGTTAAGCTGCCACCACTGGAGGCAGAAGAGCAAACAAGACGTGCCAATGTTGTGCCTTTTAAAGACCCATCCCCGGGAAATAATAATAATTTTAAAAACTCTCTGCAGAAAGAAGCTGTCACGTCCACCACTCTAGCTCGCAGATGCCCTGGGCCAGCTCCCCTCCCCCATTTATGCCGGGGCACTGGCAGGCTTACGGCAAAAGCCATTACCACAGGATTAGAGTTCAGTTTGATTCTCATCAAAAACTCTGGTCACTGTGTATTTGCTTAACACCAGACCTTTCAGGCCCCATCAAATATAACAAGCCTTGACAGATTTGGGATTAAACACAAATGCCAGACAAATCCACACTTTCTTGAAGGGAGGCTCCGGTGAATAGGCTGGGATTTTGAAAAGGGGGAAAAGTGAGAACAAAAGAGCTAAAATTAGCTTCCTTGCACGCATCGCATCGGGGGGAGGTTTTGTCACCTCCAAGCCAAGCCCAGGCCAAATCTTATTGCAAAAAGCTGCAAATATGCAGACTTAATGTCCTCGCCCTGGTGTTAAGCCATGGAGAGGGCACAGCTGCCTTCTTTCCCCGCATCTAACTTGCTAATGATCTGCCCTCCCGTTCAGCAAAGGTGCTTCTGAAGCAGCAGGAAAAGGTGAGAACCTGATCTCGACCCCAGGAAGGAAAGGTGGAGTCTCAACAGTGGTGGGATTCAAAATGTTTTACTACCGGTTCCGTGGGCGTGGCTTGGTGGGCGTGGCAGGGGAAGGTGACCGCAAAATCCCCCTTCCCTCCCCCCTGGCCACTAGCCTGCTTCCCAGCTCCGTTCTCCTATGCAGGGCAACAAAAGACTCAGCTGGGACTCGATGGGAGGCAGAGAAGAGATGGGATTGGTGGGGCCAGTCAGAGGTGAGATTGGCCGGTTCTCTGAACTACTCAGAGTTTCCGCTACCGGTTCTTCAGAACTGGTCCGAACCTGCTGAAGACCACCTCTGCTGGAGAAACTTCTGGTGGATGATTGCTAAAATAAAAGACATTTGGAAGTTTGAGTTAAAGCCAGAGTAGATGGGCCTGGCACAGTCTTCCCTCGTATGCCCCAGGCCTTCATTTTGCAGCCTTTAAAGGGCCCATATAATTGGGGGGAAACCTGGTTTTGATCCCATAATCCTACCTTGGAAGCTGCAACTTAAAGGAACTGAAGTCCAATGAAGAAACAGCATAGTTAAAGAAAGTCATGCTTTTAAATGGAATTGTTTTTTGCGGGGAGGGCAGGATACACGTTAATCTGGATATCTTGGCTACAAATGGATCAGCTGAGTTGACAAAACCAACTGATTCAGGGGGCATTAAATTGCTTGGTATTTGTGCCCAGCTAGCCTAGCGCTTGTGGCCATCAGTGCCAAGCTGGGATTCTTGAAACACAACCTGGAACTTTCTGAACGCCTCTGAGGTCTCCTTGGGAGACAGGAGGAAGACCCGCAACCAGGACAAAGGGAGGATAAGGGCCAGCTCACCCCACAGAAGAGGCAGGGAGTGGGAACCGTTTCAGAAGAGACGCTCCCACCCCTTCATTTTCTGGAGACCAGAATGAGAGGATGGGAGGAATTCTTTCAGTCTTGCAAAAATTTGGCATGAGGTAACCTTACAAAAGGTTATATATAAAAGGGACATGGTGGCTAAGACACTGAGTTTGTCAGTGAGAAAGGTCGGCAGTTCAGTGGTTCGAATCCCTAGCGCCGCGTAATGGAGTGAGCTCCCGTTACTTGTTCCACCTCCCGCCAACCTAGCAGTTCGAAGGTACGTAAAAGTGCAAGTAGAAAAACAGGGACCACCTTTGGTGGGAAGGTAACAGCGTTCCTCTGTGTGCCTCCAAAGGCGTTTAGTCATGCTGGCCACGTGACCACGGAGACGTCTTCGGACAGCGCTGGCTCTTCTTTGGCTTTGTGACGGAGATGAGCACCGCCCCCTAGAGTTGAGAATGACTAGCACGCGTGAGGGGAGCCTTTACCTTTACCTTTAACCTGACAATATAGCATTGATGCTCCTGGTTATCTTGTCACCACCACCTTGGGGTCTGCTTGAGTGTTATGGTGACTCCTCATTATGATGGGGGTGTGGACTCATTGAGAAAGTTCCCTATTCCTGTTTCAGGTCCAATTTGTTGCCCACAGTGGTGACTGCCACCCCCCCTCCCCCTCCCCCTCCCCCAATAAAAAAGCAGGACCAATCATATCTCCTCTCCTGCTTTGCTCAAACCATGTTGAACCATTGAAGGCTAAATAGCGTTCTTATTTTATTTATTTATTTTACACCTCACCTTTCCGTTTATAGCAGCAGCCAAGGCAGTTTGCTACAACGGAATACCCAGAGCATTAATATATATTTCGGAGACAACTTAGTATGATTAGCAAAGGAAAGAGGGAAACAAGTCCATATTAAAGCCCAGCGCTTAGGATTTTCGCAGCGGCTTGATCTTCCGAGCGAATTGCCAATATCTACTTCCCAAGGCCTGCAGGCACATAAGACTCAGTGGCTCAATGGAAAACGTCAATGCCATCTTTGAACCAGGAGGGATGCGTGCGGCTCCGAACCTCCACACCAAATCACTGTAATATCGAAGTGACCGCACACCCATCTTTGATGGAATGACTGTGTTAAAGGTTGTTCTGCTCCCAGGTAAGAAGGCCGTTTATTATATTTTAAAGTTTTCGAGGCTAATGGGAAGGCTGCTCCTTCAAGGAAATTTCAAAGTTACGCAGCCTTATTTAAGAGTAAATCAATTAATGGGCCGAAAAACTCAGGTGTTAAATCTCTTCTGAACATAAGGAAGGATTGCTTCCTCTCACTGCTATGAGTAAAGGCCAAGTGGTCACAGGTCAGAAAAACCACAAGGCAGACAGGTCTAGTTGCCAGCAAGATTTGATGCCGGGTACCAATTCCAGACATCCCTCCCTTCTACAACACACACACACACACACACACAGAGCGACACATCCCCAGCTTGCTTCACTGATATTGGCCCAGCTTCCTTCCACTGGAGGTTGGACATCTTGGGAGCAGGAGCAATGATTTACCTGAGTGGTTTATCCTGAATTACTGAGGCTAGAGCTGAATGAATCATGTCGTTGAGCTCTCTGGTCTTCTGCCTTCCTGGGGACTCAGCCCCCCCCCCTCCAACTCACAGGTGATATGGGGAACAGACCCATAAATCTGTCTTCTGCTCCGACGGCTGTTCTATGGATATTTGCACAAGAGCAATTTGGAAAGAAGGCAAAGGATCACCATTCCATCTTCCCCAGAGAGATGTGCACCATTGATCAAGAACATGCAGCCATTGGCATCCCCTCCCCCGCCCCATCTCTACAGAGGTTGTCGCCAGGATGTGCTTCCCAGGAAGAGATTGTGGATGATGTGGGAGCCAAGCTTCTGTGCAACAACGCCTTCTGAAGCAGGCCAGGGGATTCCCTTTCCCAAGGAATGCCGTCCGAAATTACATCCCTCTACTTGACATATATCAGGCACCAACCTTGTTGCTTTCAGAAAGGTAATGAAAGCTTGACTTTTCCCTGGAATATCAGAGATTGGCGTTCCTGTCTGAAGAGAGACGGTATGAATGTGAATCAGTGGTGGGATTCAATTTTTTTTACTACCGGTTCTGTGGGTGTGGCTTGGTGCATGTGGCATAGCTTGGTGTGTGTAGCAGGAGAAAGATACTGCAAAATCCCCATTCCCTCCCCACCCTACTAACCTGCTTTCCAGCTCTGTTCTCCTGTGCAGGGCAACAAAAGAAGACCCAGACGATCAGCTGGGACTCAAAGAGAGGCAGAGAAGAGATGGGGGCGGGGCCAGTCAGAGATGGGATTGGCCGGTTCTCTGAACTTCTCAAAAATTTTGCTACCGGTTCTTGAGAACCAGTCAGAATCGGCTGAATCCTACCTCAGATGAGAACCCTGGTCATTGGGTATTTGGATTTTAATATAAATTGTTTGCCCTGTTCTGCTTTTGGGGGGGGCGGTATTTTATAGCTCTCCAGAGTTGCAATGTTTGAAAAGAAGGCAACCATCTACATTCTTTACAGAAATGAATAAATCCTGAGAAGTTACTCCTAGTTTTCGGCTGAAGGGCATTTCCCGGGGGGTGGGCATGTGTGTAAGTCAGGCAGAGAACAGAGTCCACGATGGAAGGACTTGGGTGGCCTCTCTGTGGCAGGGCAGACAAGATGAGCCAAAGACCTCCCGCTCTGAAAACAGCCACCTTTGGCAGAGATGGGCAACGCTGAACAATTTAGGAAAGACGACGCTGAATGTTTCTGGACATTTTCCATCTCGGGAAGCTGATGGCCCCATCTTTGGCCTTTGGGACTGAAGAGAAGCCAGCCGATTGGGCCTCCTCTGGTTCCTCTTTCAAGAATAGACAGGAGGGGGAGGCGGTCGAGTCCCATTCAGCACAGCTGCTCTGCCTCCTGCAGGAGACACATTTTCCTGCACGAAGCAGTTGGCAAGCAAGCAGCCCCCTCCCACTTTCTGGACACCCAACCCTCCTCCCCATTAGCCCCAGCTTGTCTCAAGCCTCCTCCATCTCTTTCGCACGTTCAAAGCCTAGGGAGGTTTTGGCCCTTTGGAAGGAAAGGGAGAGGTGGTGGGGGGTTTTTTTCCCCCTTTTTCCAAAGAGGGGGGTAGAAGATGTTTTATGCATGCATCTGTTATGCTAAAATAACCATCGTTCCTCCCAGCAAGGCCCACCTGCTGCCTTTTTCAATTTTAAGTATTTCCAAGTAGCAATCAAAATCAGTTTAATTTGTTCTTTATCTCAGGGAAAAAAACCGTTGGAGAAGAAAAATGTGACCATTACGATACATCAGGGAAAAATACAAGCCCTGTATTTTCAGCCCTCCATATTTTATCTGATCACGGAGTTGTCATTACGCCGGTTGTATTTAATGTCGCTCATATGAGGGGAACTGGATTTAATCATTACAGATCTTCACCCTCCCCCCCTTCCCAGGTAGGTTACCGGATATTCTCCCTTTCTCTTTTCTCACAGATAAATACATAAACACCTATCTTAACACCCTTAAGGAACACAGGAGGTGGCTTTTGATACTGGCACAAGGAGAAGCCCTGATTTCTGACCCTCCTTATCAATGAGCATTACTTGGGGAGGAAGTTTCATGGCCGTTTGGTGAGGAAGCAAAAAAAAGATGGCTAGATACAGATGATAGGAGAGACAGACATAGATAGATGGAGAGATAGATCAAGATACTGATAGATGATAGAGAGAGAGGAGAGAGAGAGAGAGAGAGATACACAGACAGACAGACAGACAGACAGACAGACAGACAGACAGACAGACAGAGATACAAATAAATAACAATGACTTGCAAAGAATCCAGCCATTTTAGGGAAAATCCACCTAAACTTTAAGAAGATCCTGTCTACGACCTTCTACCAGAAAGAGTTGACGACAAAATTGTCCAGGAGTTTGAAGGGTCCTGCAGCTAAGGACAAAATGCCTTTTTTTTCCAACCCAGGAGATGCTCCGTGGAGCTCTGGCAGCCCCAATGCCTGTTCCCAAGAGATCATTAGTGGACCAGCAGGAAGGGCCTTCTCTGCAACAGGCTGGCTAATTGATAGACTTTGTGGATGAACTTGGAAAAGGCCATTAATCAGGCTTGTTTAGCAGATTAGCATGTAGTTCCCTCCCTGTATGGGATATCCAGCTTGATTATGGGGGAAATTCACAGAGTTTGACCATTGGACAGGTTGGGTCCCAGAATATTCCACACTGCAACAAACAAACCCAAATCCTTCTGATGTGTCCAAGAGCCCACGGATTGGATGACCAATTGCCCAGGAGCTCACGGGAGAGAGGCAATGACCCTCCTGCCCTGTATGAAGCTCTGGAGGCATCTGGTTGACCTTGATGGGAGCCTCAGTGCTGGACAGGGGGAGTCTGTCAAAGCAGAGGAAACATCAGTGGAGGTTTTAAGGCCTAGAGGAAGGAAGATCTTGAGCAGAAGAGTTCCCTGCCCCTTCCCATCTTGGTGAGGCACGGTGAGATCAACATGCCCATGTTTGCCTCCACGTTGGGGATCTTTCTTTGTGGAACAAAGGGAGAGTTGTGATTTCCCAGGAGCTTCTGTTAGGGTGGAGTCCCCTGCGGTCTGGGACCTCTCTAAGGCAGCTTCAGTTCTTCAGCTTGATCAGAACTCGGTTGCTAAGTGACAGAAGCCCCTCCAAAGACAGCATTCTAAACTGTATTTGAAGGAAATCTCACCCATGCTGACTTTGGTGCTTCAGTGGGGCCTGGAGATGTTTAATTCCCCCACCATTTCAGTCATACTTTAAGCAGGTGCAGAGGAAAGCAACCATCCAGAGAATTCCGCTCATGGGATGGATCTAAAAGATAACAAACAGCAATAATACTAATCCCTCCTTTAAATTTCACCTGCTGTCAAAGAGCATCAACCAGGTTGTGTCTCTTCACAGCCCTTCCCACAAGATCTCTTTGGTTGGAATCCTTGGTGCTTTCTTGTTTGCTTGCAGATGTTTCATTACTCAACTGGGTAACCTCACCACCGCTACTGACTGTGAAGTTTGCTCCCTGTTTATATACAATAGTTTGCCCCTCCGGTGTGTGTGTGTGTGTGTGTGTTTTTCATCTTGATAATTTCTTGATTAGGGTTTTTCCCCTTTGCTTGATTGTTTGTCTGGTTTAATCCCTGCTTATCTGGAGGCTGGCTGGTGGAGAGGATGCGTTCTGGTCTTTTGGTTTCTCTCATAGCGTTTTTGTTGTCTCTTTTGAATGGTATGTAAATGTGATTGATATCTCTGTGTCTGTTAATGGCTGATTTGTCTGAATGTGAAAGCCTCCAGGAATTTCCTAGCATTTTGGGGGGATCTAGCTAGGATTTTCACAGTTTCCCAGTTGAAATTATGATTGAGTGTGTTAAGCATGTTATATGATTAAGGAGTTTTCAAGGTGTCTTCCGACTGGATGCTTTTTGTCCAATCTGTCCTACAGAGTGGCTGTTATGGTCCTCTTCACACTGTATGTTGCAGAGCAGTGGCTCCCAATCTTTTGGGCACCAAGGACTGGTTCTGTGGAGGGTGGTTTTTCCACAGACCACCGTGTGGTGGTGGAACTTGGTTTCACGTGCTGTCTGGATCTCATGCATGCGCAGATGGGGCTTTGCTCACTTGTGCAGCCCAGTTCCTGGTAGGCCACAGACCGGTGCCATCTCTCTTGTACGTGACTCTGTTTTTTCCCCTTCAGCTGCTGGGTCTTTTGGTGTACTTAAGATGTTTTGGAGGGCTTTAATTGGTTTGTGACTACAGTAATGCCCTGTGGTTTCCAGTTGTTTCTGAGATTGTTTTTGATGTATGGCAGTGTTATCCTTTTCATATCTTTTCATATCTTTTTTTTTTGCTGGAAGCTCTCCAGGAGAAGAATACCTGGAAAGATGATAAAACATGTTGTTTGAAACGAAGAAACCCAGCAGCCGTCGGTGTGGAAGTTATTGGTGATTGTCGCTGGCAGGCATCCAAAATGATTGCTTGAGAGAGAGGAGTTTGCAGGGCTGGGAATAGAACCCATCGAGCGGGTTGGGGGAGGGAGTCAGGCTGTGCCCATCGTCTTCGGTTGCATTATTGGAAAGGAGTAGCTGTGGTCCATGAACGACATGGTGTTGATGGAAAATCTGTTGACCTTGTGGCTTGATACACATCTGGAACAGAGGTGGTATTCAGCTGGTTTGGACCAGTTCTGGAGAATCGGTAGTGGAAATTTTGAGTAGTTCGGAGAACCAGCAAAAGAACCACCTCTGACTGGCCCCACCAACCACATCCCTTCTCTGCCTCCCATTGAGTCCCAGATGATTGGCTGGGTCTCCTTTGGTTGTCCTGCACAGGAGAACGGAGCTGGAAAGCAGGTCAGTGGGGTGGGCAGGGAAGGGGGATTTTACAGTATCCTTCCCCTGCCATGCCCACCAAGCCATGCCACACCCACAGGACCAGTAGTAAAGATGTTTGAATCCCACAACTGATCTGGAAGCCTCCAGGCTGGTGGGCTAGTGTGGCTCCTGAGAAGGCCTCCCTGGAGACTCTTCCAGCATCCTCCTGCCACAGGAACTGGGTATTTCAGTTCTACCTGCGCCATCTCCGTTTGAAGGAACTCTAACATGGATGTTGGCTTAAGGTCCTGTGTTGACACCATCCAAGGACAGACCCAGCATTGGGGAAAACAGCATCCGCGCAGGTGCCCCACATTAACACAAGAAAAGTTAATTATTTAGGCATTTGTTTATTAACGGAGGAGCAGCTTTTCAAAACAAACAACACTGCGGTTCTTTGAAAACCCACCCTTGGAGGTAGTTCTTTTGATCCATCCAAGTTGCTATAAGAGGAGTGGTGGCAGGAGAGAAAAAAGTGTCAAGAACAGCAAGTGAGGAGGCTGTTCAATTTTTGTTCCTTTGCCAAAATTGTCTGCCACCAGCCCTCATATTTTAGGAAGCTGGAAGCACTGGAGATGTTGGAAAATGCCCCTTTATCATTACGGTGTGAAAAGCCTAACGGGAAATGTCATAGAACAAGTTTATTTTTCCATGCCTTCTATGAGGGGTTGGTGCACAGAAGCCAGCTCTTCAATATCAGTTCAATCCAGTCATGAATTCTGGGAGTTGAAGTCCTCCAGGCTTAAGATTGCCATGGTTGGAGACCCCTGCTTTTTTAAAAAATCTCCAGTTCTCTCACTCTTTTTCACTTCTCATGTGTTTCACTCACTGCAGAGTGGGTTGTGTAGTCCAAGTTTGTTCCACCTCTGCACCCCAAGAGGAATATGTCAAAATTTTGTCTTTTCTCTTTGTCTTACAAAGGTATATGAAGCATTTATACTCATTTATCAATATGGGTGATTTTTTTTCTATTTCTGTTGTTGTTGTTCCATTTATTTTATTGTATTACTATAAACTGGTGGTTCTCAATCTTTTCTTCACCACGCACCCCCTTTAAATAACTTTTGTGGCCACAGATGACAGCCATGCCCCACAAGACTTAAGTCAAGATTGAAATCATTATATTGCCCCAAGCCTTCGTGGATTCCCTACGGTGACATTGTAGCCTCTCCTGGGGGTCCATGGACCACAGGTGGAGAACCACTGCTATAAACCATGACTTTTCTTTTCACCGCCACACTTTAAAAAAAGAAAAGGAAGAAAGAAGGTTTAAAATGTTGCACATAAGCCGGTTTATTCCCAGGCTGTTCTCTTGAGATGAGCAGAAGAAGCTCAACCCACCAAAGGGTTAAATTATGGCAGGTACAGAAAATAAATATACCCTGCCATAGGAGACTCATTGCGAAGACAAGAAAAACAAACGCAACGTATTCTGAATGGAGGGGTGGATGGATGAACATGTTCCCAGAATCAATAGAAAATGACCTATTTTTGTTCAGTGGTTCCCGATTCGTATTCAGGGGGAATATTGGGTAGGGGAGATGGCAAGTTAATACAGGCTTCAAGTTAAATTCCTTTTTAGAAAATTACATGGGAATCCTCATTTTTGTTTGCCCTTTGGGTAATGGGGTTGGGGCATTTGAAAAGGTCCTCCCTGTGCTCAGTCATGGAGGGTGGCTTCGTGGCACCACAGAGCCCAAAAAAACCCCGAGACTGAAGGGAAGAAGATTTGTACTCTACACCGAAGCTTCTTATCTGTTTTGTTTTGTTTTGTTTCTCAAGCTCAGCTCAATATCTGCCAAACTAAACTATGGTTTCCCAGCTGGCAAAGCTGGAGAAAGAGGGGTGTGCGTGAGCTGGACCTCAGTCAGGCAGAATCCTGCAGAAGGAGGAGCTGAAAGTTCCCAACCACCAGGTGTCCAAAGTGACTCGGCCTTCCATCCTTCTGAGGTTGATAAAAGGAGGACCTGGATTGTCAGGGGCAAGAGGCTGACTCTGTAAATTGCCTAGAGAAAGCTGGAAAGCACTGTGAAGCGGGATATAACTCTAAGGTCTATTGCTATTTTCCTTCCTTCCTTCCTTCCTTCCTTCCTTCCTTCCTTCCTTCCTTCCTTCCTTCCTTCCTTCCTTCCTTCCTTCCTTCCTTCCTTCCTTCCCTCCATGAGGGTTGTGGCCCAATGGTTAGAATGTAGTATTGCAGGCTAATTCTGCCAATTGCCAGGGGTTGGATCTTGACCGGCTCAAGGTTGACTCAGCCTTCCATCCTTCCGAGGTGGGTAAAATGAGGGCCCAGATTGTTGGGGGCAAGAGGCTGACTCTTTAAACCACTTAGAGAGGGCTGTGAAGCACTGTGAAGTGGTATATAACTCTAAGTGCTATTGCTATTCCTTCCTTCCTTCCTTCCTTCCTTCCTTCCTTCCTCCCTCCCTCCCTCCCTTCCCTTCACAGTAGTCAGAATGCAGTATGACAGGCTTACTCTGCCCAAAGCCAGGAGTTTGATTCTGACCAGTTCTAGGTTGACTCAGCCTTCCATCCTTCCGAGGTGGGTAAAATGAGGACCCAGATTGTTGGGGGAAAGAGGCCAACTCCGTGAGAGGCTGTAAAGCACTGTGAAGTGGTATATAAGGCCAAGTGCTATTGTTATATAGACATCCCTGCCTAGAAGGTTTCTCTCTATTTCCCTGGGGCGGGGGGGAAGCTCAGAGAATGGGGAGAGACCCATCTCCTTTTACTAAGTAGGGGGATGCAGCCCCACTCTGGTGCACACACTCACACATTCACACACAGTCACCCCTCTCAGAAAGTGTGTGCCACCGACTCAGTGGACATTCTGGGCTCTGCTTAATACTTAAGAGAGAAGGGGAAGTAGATAGGGAGTCAGCTCAAACTGCATCACAAATCGAGTAGCTTTTCTTTTTCTCTTCTCCTCTTTCCTTTAGCTGGGAGGGAAGGGAGACGCCACGCCAGAGAGAGGGAGATAAAAGAGAGGGGCGGATAATGAGCGAAGGCGGCAGCCATAGGTAGTGCTGGCAGCTGCCAGTGAAGCTGGAAGGGGAGGTGGCTGGTGGAGCTGACCTTTGGAAAATGTGGGAAGGGAGTTTGGGGGAAAGAGGGGATGTTTAATTCAATGCTCTGTTTTTAAATACCAGCACACCCGCTGGGGAATGGCTGGTATTTTTATAACATTTTCCCATTCCCGATCCCACCTTTCATCCTGAAGCCTCTCCAAAGGCTCGTCAAAGGGGCTGCCTCCGTTTCTTCTCCAGGATCTTCCAAGCCCACCTGTCAGGTTGGAGAGCCCAAGTGAAAGGGGGGCACGGTATGGGGCTGTGAGGCTGACCTCCCCCTGCTGAGAAGGGTCTTACTGCAGCTGGCCAAACCCTTGAGCGGACCTCCTGGACAGGGCAAACAAGGTCCGGCTTTCCTGAGTCGACGGAGCAATTCCTCAAATCTGGTTGCCCTTCCTGAAGATCCCGTGAGCTCTGCTCCCTTAAGCCCCGGCTCCAAAGCTCAGGGCTGTTCTTATCACTCCAGCAGCTTAGCCGACCTTTTACAGTAGGCATATTAGTAGCAAACTCATCCCTGTAGGGATTTGAACATCAAGTGGACTCAGCTGCCTACAATCGAATGATGAGCAAGCTGGTGGATTAAGCTGCTGATCTGTTGGGAATCTGTTATCTTCCTCTCGCTTTCTTCTTCTTCGGTACTTCCTCCTCAGCTCCATTTATCAGGTTCTCATTTCCAAAAATAAAAATTAAACTCCCCCTAATGAACTCCATGCATATTAATCATCTCCAGCTGAAGGTTAGCTGAAGAAGTGATTGCGGCCAATTCACCCTTTGATTAGGCTGACTTTAAAAATAATAATAATAATACCAAACACCCCCAGAACCCTTCCAAGCTTGCAAGGAGGTACTGGGCACATTGTAATTCTTTGACCTCAGTGGGTCCTCCCTTGTAGCTTCCACCTGCTGATTTCTGCACACACATTTTGCCCTACCCTGCAAAAAAGCAAGACCAACGGTGAGAAATTGGTCCTCATTTGTGGGTGAGAAAGACCGAGAAAGAAGGGAGACGGCCCCTTCCTCCCTTCCAGGCAACGGCTGTTTTTCTTGCATGGCTCCGGTGTAACAAATCCCCCCTTTTACCCAACCACCTTCTAAGAACGTCTTGGGAAAATGAGAGGCGTAATCTCTTCCATGATAAGTCCCTCCTCCAGAAAATGTGAAGCTGTTAAAGAAGGGGAAGGCCCAGCGCGGTCTTCTTGAACAAGTCAGAAGGTGCTTTCTTTTTAACTCCCTGTCAGAGCATAGCTGGTGAGTGAGAGATAGTATGAAGAGAGACAAGGTATCAATAAAGGTTCTCCAAGATTCCCCTGTCTGTCCTGGACAATGTCAACCTGCAGAACCAAAGAGGGGTCTGGTGAACATCAGGTCTTGTTCAGCAATGAACAAAAACCCATCGAATTACACAGAAACAATTACCGAAGTGTCTGTGGAAATTTTCAATCATCCAGGTCATGGCCGTTACTCAGGTCTCTTTTCTCTCCAAGTAGCAATTGGACTTCCTTGTTTTTTCTTGAAGACATTTCTCTTCTCATTCCCTGAAGCTTCTTCAGTTCTAACTAACTGAACCTTTAACCTTTCCAATTCCCCACCAGTTAGTTAGAACCGAAGAAGCTTCGGGGATGAGAATCTTCAAGAGAAACCGGGAAAGTCCAATTGCTGTTTGGAGATGGGACAAGTACTTGAGTTTTTCAAATTGATATGTCCTCCAGAGGCATTCTCTGGAGATTATGGATGCACCCAATGTAAGAAAGTCACCTTCGTTTTCAAGAGAGGTCAAATAAATTGCAGTTTTTCTCCTTCGAAATCCCAATTGACTAGAATCATGCTTAGCATTTAGAAGAAGACTTAGCTTTGCAATCTTCTCTTTCCGTCCCCTTCCCATCCTTCTCCTCCTCCTCCTCCTCCACTGTTTTGCAGCTTCTGAGGTTAGCAAGATGTTTGTCAGCTCCCCTGGGAGCAGCTAAGAGCTCTGTGTTTAGACTCAAAAGGTGTGGAATCAACAGAAGCCATCCATCCCCTTTGCTCACCAAGATGCAAAGGCTTCTCTCGGCATCAACAGGGCACCTGCAGGGAATTCTAACATCTGTTAACCATCTACGCCCAAGCTCCATACTTGGAGAGCCGGAGAAATTTTGCTGTGTCCTGGGACAAAGGATAAGGTGGAGCGTCCTCCCCCTCTTCTCTTACAGGTGGGAGAGTAGTACTGAATGAGGAAGGATCTCCCGTGGCATCAGGTCAGCTTAGGGAAGGGGTGCTCAATCTTGGCAACTTTAAGACCTGTGGACTTAAGGCTGGGGAATTCTGGGAGATGAAGCATTCAGGTTGCCAAGGTTGGACACCCCTGGGTTAGGCAGGTGGAGGTGGCCCACTCAGCACTGCCTAGGTTGCTCCTTTCTGCTCCCCCTGGAAGTTGCAGCTGCTCCTTAAGGACAAGATGGCATCGCTCTTGAAGAGCTGAGCATCTAAACAGAGATGCCACTTTCTTCCGGAGTCAAAAACAAATTGTGGGGGCCCAATAGCCCGGCCAAGGGGGAAAGGTCAATAAATGGCGAATAAGTCGCTAACAAAAGGCTTGCGGGGGGGGCAAGCAGTGAGCCCCACAGAGCAAACCCCAGCAGGCCTCCTGTTTGGCTTTTGTGCAGAAGAACTGGTTGCTATGGAAACTCAGGTAGCATTTTTTTAAGTTGGCAGGTGGTTATTCTCTGCCTTCTCCCCACTTGGCGGTAATTAGCAGTTGAAACAATGGCGGCTCTCTTGGTTGCCCTAACTTCAACAGACTCTTTGCTTGAGCTGTACGCCACAACCCGCCCCCCCCTCCAGGCCCTCCCCTGCTGAAGGTGCCCTGTGGAAGTGGCAGAAGGGCCAGCAGTGCCATCCAGGGCTGGCAAGGAAGCTGCCGGAAAGGTGAGAGGGCTTCAGCCAAGGGGACGAGAACCAGGGAGTTCCTTGGAGGTGGTTTGGAGGGTTAGAAAAGAGGGAGGGGGGGTCCCTCTAGCACCCCCCTGAGAATGTTGAACTTGTCCCAGATGCTGAAAGTCAAGCAGAGCAGGAAGGGGAGCAGAACAGGCTAGTTGGGGTGGGGGGGGGAGGGAGAATCGGGTTGAGTAGGCAGCCAGGTCCAAGACAGATCCAGGACCTGTTTTAAGGGTGTTCTGAGGAGGAGAAGAAAGGAGAGGAGAGGAGAGGAGAGGAGAGAAGGAAGAAAAAAGAAAGGCACAGAGAAGGCAGGGAGGACGAATGGAAGCCACTTGGGCCCAGCAGAGAGGTTACTCTTCTCTGTTGGCAGAAAGTCATGAAGCACGAAGGGGCAAGAATTAGAGGAGAAAAACCACAGGGCAAAGGATTCGGGGCATCGCTTGGCACTCAGGAAATGTGGAGTTTGTGAAGCCGGACTTTACTCTCGCGAGCGAGTTCTCCAGTGGACCAGAAGAGAATGGAAAGCTAAGCAGATGGGACTCCGGGAGAAGTGAAGATGCCCGCAGCATGAGAGGGAAAGGCGAGCAGCTCCATAGGACCCTGTGCAGAGATCGGGGACATGCGTAAGGCAGCGGGCAGAGCTGGTGAGCTCCAAGATGTTCTGGGCTTTAGAACCTTAACGGTTGAACACGTGTCTTGCATGGGAGTTCGCTCAGTTGGCTTAGCTGGGAAATCAAGCTTTTATCACTTTGCATGGTTGGCACGTCCAGCTCCCTGGGGGACTATTCAAGTCACCCTATTTAAACAAACCAGAGTTTATTGGATGAACCTAGTCATAGTCTGGACCTATTGGACTCCCATTCAGAATTGACCGGTTTGTCCCTGGTGGCAATATTTCACCATTTCTGGTTGACAAAACGATCACAGCCCCCTGTGTAGTTCAAAGAGGTGCTTCCGTCTTTCCCCCATAAAGTCCCAAGTCATGAGAAGCCATCATATGGAAAGGTCAGAAGAGAACCAGGAGGTCATCCAGTCAGGTCCCTGCCCACTGCAGGGGTTCCCTAGCCAGCATTCTTGAATAACCTGACTGATGAGCCTCAGGTGAAAGAGAAAGAAAAGGCATAGGAAGCTTTGATGAAATTGACACAACACAGTTGAAGTTGCAACTGACTAGACCTGTTTTCTCATGCATGCATCGAAGAAAAGCTTTGAGAATGTGCTTTATAAAACATAAACTCAAGCCTCTGGGTCAACGTTCTCTTATCATTCCCCAACCATGGCCAAGAGACCAATTCCAGAGCTGTCTACACGGCCTCTTCTGGCTGAACAACCGTCATCACACCAGCTTCTCTGCTCCGTAAAAGTTCTGGGGAGAACAACTCTCTGCCCGAAATGTGGAGTGACAGGTTTGTACAGCTGGGAACCAGCTTCATTAAAAATAAGTACATCCTGTGGCCCTGGGAACACAGGAAATTAACTGCCACGGAAGTGTGTACGGGAGAATAAAATAGGAGCTGAATCCAATCCAGATTCGGTGAGTTGGGATTTTCTTTCAAAAGCGGAACACTTCAGCCAAACCCGCCCTTGACTTCACAGTTATTTTTCTTGTGACATTTCAGTCCCACAGTAGTCCCAACACCCGCAGGCTATTGTTAATGTTTTTATATCAATCAACCATCATCGATACTTTCATCCAGGACCTTGCCAGAATCCCATCACCCCAAGTGGTCTCGTTTTAAAGGGCAAAGCTCTAAGTGCCTTTCCGTTTAACTTTTCTTTCATTCTGGATCCTGAAGATTAGAAACCAAACATTTATGCAAGAAAACTATGTACACGGAGACCTAGACAAATACACAACACAAATGCCTTACGGCTGAAAGGCTGGAGATGTCTCCATTGGGGCTCCTCGGAGAAGTTCCCAGCCAGGAGCAGGCTCCATTGGAACACGGCAGAGGTAAGATTGAAGCGGTTTCCCAGAGGTGATTTTTTTCTTCCAAAAGGCAACTGAACTTCCTTGGATTTTTTCCTTTGAAAATGTTTTGCTTCTCATCCAAGAAGCTCCTTCTCTGCTTCTGAAGAAGCTTCTTGGATGAGAGGCAAAACATTGTCAAAGAAAAACCCAAGAAAGTCCAGTTGCCTTTTGGAAAAGCACTTTTCCAAAACAACCCTAACCTGAATGATTGAGAATCTCCATGGACGATTGAAGCTGTTTTGCTAAGTTTGGAAAATGAAAACCATGACAACATTCCTCCTTATTTATTTACTTGGCTCAGCTTCAGATGTTCCAGCATTTTTAGGAAATAAGAAAATGTGTAAAACTCAAATAAAGAGGAGCTTCCAGTCTGTGTTAGAATCCTGTCAAAAGCCGATCAGCTGCCCCAGGAAAGCATCCAACTCTCTTTCTGTCTCTTCTCTCTCTTTCTAGTTCCACTATGACTCCATTGATGTCCCAATGGACCTTTCCCCTTCATCCTAAAACTTGCTTATTTGTGAAGTTGTGCATCAGTAACTCCCAAGGGAAATTCCCGGCATGGACACAGCGACAATACTCCAGCTAATTCCACACAAGGTGATGGCAGCTTCCCAGACCCCAAACCCCCAAAACTTTAACCTTAGACTGTCAGATGCAGCTACCTTGGAAATGTCTTGTGTTGTTGAGTTGAACTGATGATAGCAACCAAGTTGTTGTGAAGCCAGTTGAAAATGTCAACAGATTAAGGACATTTGGCTGCAACCGGCAGCTACCGAACGTTGATGATGCATACCTGAGATAATAGTGCACCCTGGAGTATTATGTTCATCAGGTTCAATGATAAGTCAAATTAAAGGGGTGGGAGTGGGTGGGTGGATGAGGAGATGAGAGATAAATCCAGAGCTCCAAGGAATCCTTCCTCCCCATCACAGACCCCGAGCACTTGCTAGTGTTGGAAGTTGATTGCTCCCCGCAGTGGCTATCCATGCCTCAGGACCTCCCTCTGTCCGACTGACCCACAATCTGTTCCCTAGGGAAAGAAGGACATAGATGGAGGTGGCCATATGTATATTAAGTGGGCACATGCAATCCCAGTACTTAGATAACTAGTGTTATTGACCCTACGCATATTAGAGGCACTGGTCTACTCAGTTGCTTAGCAACCATTCATCTGGTTTTGTCAACTCAAGTATCATATTATTTGAAATCAAGTCAGCTGCGATTGTGTGTGAGATGATTGGGCGCCTCTAATAATATCTCCTCTCCTAGAGAAAGGGCTGCGGCCAGTTGCTAGGGCGCATCTCTCATGTAATGCAAAAGGATCCAAAGCTCATCCCTGGCCTCCCTCCTCAGTAATCAAAATCTCATTCTGAAAATCCCCAAATCTGCTACTGGTATCGGTGTGGAGGATTCTGAGCGAAGAGACCAAGGTTTCATTTCTTGTCCTTGTGAGGCTTCTTCAAATTTGATATCAACTTTGGAGCTTGCAAGACAACAGATGATGGTATAAAAATAGTTCTTCATATGTCGAGAATTTCTGAGAAAGCCATTAGATTGTCTAAAAGTATTTATCAGGCAGGGTGCGATGATAAAGCCATCTGTGGTCAACCATGTTTCTGGACAAACTGGCTTGGCTTGGCTTTCATCCACTTTGTTGGATTAAGAAGCAGTCACTTTCCTTTAAGCAAGTCTGCTGAATTGCAACAGTTGGGCACGGAAGTCTTGGTCTTCAAAATTAAAGCCACAGGGTTTGTTTGGTTTTGGGGGTAAGAAAATGGGACAACTACATATGACAGACGAGAACGGGCAATATCTATTTTTTTTTCTAAATTATTTCTAATTTTTTTCTAAAGTATGAGCTGTAGGAACTCCAAGGAGGAGAGTCAGCAATGGTCATAAAGATTCCATCCCACCCCATCATACAAGGCAGCATTGCAAACAGATTCACTCCCGGAAGCATAGGAATTCCTTTCTAAATAGCTGAGGAGGCTGCCTTGCTTCTAAGTGTCATAATTCCACTGCTAAACATTTCCTAAAAGTAACATACCCAAGACAGAACTGACATGTTCTGTCTTAAAAAAAGAGAACCAGGTTAGATTCCATCTGTCTATAAATCCATGTGTTCTATCAGAATGATTCAATTAATGACTCATTTTTCAGGATTCATATTTTCCAAGAGCAGACGCATCGGCCCACGAGGTGGTTAATTCACAACAGCACGTGTGAACATGGACCTCCGACAACCTTGGTCCAGCTCACATGCCTCAGAGATGGACAATCTCTCAAGGTGGCTCCTGTGAGATCACATAGCCACAGATTTCCTGTGGGGAGGATGGGCCAGAATTAGGCAGGAAGCTACGCCTTTCTCAGCGGGAGCAGGCGGCTGCCGCAGTCTGGAAATTCATGTGTGCAGGTTCTTGCACGAGGTGCAATTTCCCGAAGCTCATCTGCAGCCCCCTCTCCCAGCCTCCGTCACCTCAATCAGGTGTCCTGCTGGCAATACTTGCCCAAACTGGTTTGCAAGCCTCTTTCGTATCAGGAAAGGACAGCCAGCTGTGGAGAATGGAGGAAAATCAGACCCCCACCACCACCACCGACAGATTTTGATCTGCCCGTGCATTTTCACAGCTGAAATTAAAGGAGCTGCTTCCCTGAGAAGGGAGGGAAAACAGCAACATGGCAGAATCAATGTGGGAAGTGTGAGCTCCCTCTAGGGAGGGCATAGCGTCTTTTAGGGGGGGTTGGGTGCTTTTGTCCTCTTCCTGGTACAGCCAGAGGTGCTTTGTGCTTGTTCTGCCACAGCTGGGCCTGTGGAATATATTGGCAACTCCTCTCAGCTCCAACCTGCTACTTGTGGCTACTATGAGCTCCTTCCTCCAACAATGACTTGGGTGCCAGGATGAGGTCTTGCAACAAAGCAAGATGCCCACCCTGACCTCATTCTTTTGTTGACTTATGGGCCTGACCCATCGACCTTGTCCCACCAGAACAAAAAGGGGCTCCTCCCAAGAGGTAGGCAAAGGCCCCAAAAGTGGACGGCTTCTTGGGGATTTTGTTGGAGGTGAAAGGAAACCTTCCTCTCAGAACAAGACAGATGATTCTGCTTTGGATGAGAGGCTAAGAAGCCACGCCTGGGACCGACGGGTCTGCTGGCTACTTGCATTCCTGGGGACAGCCAAGCAGGGTGCTTGTCAAGAAGCCACCTGGTCTGGTGGCCTGTTGGATTGGGGCAACCTGTTCATGAGGCCTCAAAAATGTCACCCATTCCATCTCCTCTTCCGAGGCAAACGAGATCTTCTTCCTGCCAGTAACATCTTCCTCAGAGGACCAACAAACCATCTTTTACCAGGCTCGCCAATGACAGAACGTCTTTTGCATTGCAATTAAGCTTCTATCATGTCTTCTCCACCCCACTCAGCCCCTCCCCAATCTACGCATTCACACCTACCCAAACATGCACCCTGATACAACCCGCCCCCCCCCAAAAAAACAATCCGCCCAATTTCTGCTGCTGACTATTCTCCCCTCGGGCTTCAATAGATTTCTTTTCTTCCCCAATAAGTTCAGCAATTCCTTCTTTCATTAGCCAAAGTCATACAAAAGGACAGGTTTGGGTTTTTTAAAATATGGTTTTAAAAAGGAAGTGCACTCCTCTTTAATTAAAAGTATCTGCATCTGCGTAAAATTAATTAATTCTCCCCCCACCCCAGAGTCCTCTCTTTGTATTAGCTTAAATGAGGTTTCTAAATGTGGTCTTCAGTTTGGGTCTCTCCAGACGACACTTGAGCTGGTTCACAGGGAAGAAGATTCATTTCACCACAAAATGAAACCCCTCCACCGGCCTTCTCGCTTGGGGGGCGGGGGGGGGGAGAGGAGGGGGATGCTTTTAGTGAAGAAATTCTGCAGGAAATTTTGGAGCCATCTCAGGGTTTGGAGCCATTGCTTGAGAAGAGATAAGGCCAAGTTAGTAAATAAAGTAGATGCAAAATAACTAATGGGTTGCAGTCTCAGAATTTGTGGAACCATGAGTTGGGACAATAAAGGGAAGAGGGATTTACAGTCCTAACCCTAATGCAAGAGGGGACAAAGAAGAGAACTTGTGCCTACGTCCCGCCCTGAAGTGAAGCTGGCAGACAGCGGAGTGAAGTTAGCAGTGGCCCTTAGACTTATATACTGCTTCACGGTGCTTCGTGGCTCTCTCTAAGCGGTTTACAGAGTCAGCCTCTTGCCCCCATCAATCTAGGTGCTCATTTTATGCATGATGAGGATGATGATGGTGTTATCCATTCAGTCAAGTCCAACTCCTGGTGGTTCTGTGGGCTCGGTCTCTCCACGTCTTCTGACCTTGCAGCGATTGGCTTGCAGTAATGCTTAGCCCAGCGATAAAGGTTTCTGATAAATGTTTGGACTGATTTTCCCAGTCAAGGGAGAAACCTCCTCGACTCTTCCCAGCATTCAATTACATTGAAAAGCATAAAATATTCATTCCCCCACCCAGCACTGCCTTCCAGAAATCCACCTTAGCTAGACTCACAGAGAGGCGAAAGCTTTTTTTATAACTAAGAAAAACAAAACCCAGCCCTGCCTTTTCCAAGCACCTGAGCCTTTTGCTAATAGCGTGAGCTGTTGCATAGACCTTACATGCTTATTTTTGTCTTGTTTTTGAAAATTATTTTGAAGGGACCATCGTCACCCAGAGCTCTGCCCAGCAATACAGAATCACTCATTAAGAAAAGAAGGTAAGAAGCGGCTCGCGGCTCCCGGCACAGCTCTCTGGGTGTCGCCAGCCAGCACGTTGGGGTAGCTGAGAGAGAAACCGACGGCCTCTTTGGAGCTTTGGATGTGCAGGCAAGATAGACAGTGCTCTGTTCAGAAGAAATGCACACCAGCAGAAAGTGAATGTTGGAAATCAATAGGATGGCGGGGTGCAGTATTTCCTTTTTTTTTCAGGAGGTGCCTATAGAGAGAGATACTGACCTCACATGCATTCAGCGAAGACCATATGGATATATTTCTGATCTTCTGAGGTTCTTCCATCCAGAGAGACCTGGTGGCTTTATGAGTCACCCAATTTTGGGCGGCGAGGGTGCTGCCCTCTTGGTAGCAAAGGGTCAGGGGGTGCTGTCCAGTGAACCAAAGTCTGGCCCTGTCCAAGAGCCACAGCCTGATGGTTTGAGTCCCCTGTCAGGGTCTCTGGACTTGAGCTTGGATATTGAGGTCCTCCTCATCCATGCCCCAAGACCTTCTGTCTAAGCAGCACGAAAATGTCCTTGCTGGGGTTGGCAGCCACAAGAGCTGCCTCTGCAACCCCGCTTCTTGCCACTCCCATGTTTCCCCCCAGTGAAGCTTTGCTGAGGCCCTCCGCCATCTTTGGACCAGCCCCTTCCGGGCATGCCTTCTTTCCATCCTGCTGTTCTAAAACTTCCGGACGGATGCCTTCCTCTCCTTGTCACCTCACCCTCTTTCTGCCTGAGACAGAAAGGCAAAATTACGCAGGCCGATCCTGGCCTTCTGTGACAAGGGAGGACAATCTCCTTGTCCTCCTCAGCAGCAGGATTTGCGATGCCTCTTCATCAAGCTGCCAGTTGGGTTCCCTTTATTAGCCTCCAGAGTGTGGATTTGCTTGGCTGTCATTTGGACAAAGTTGATGGGCAGAAACAAGCAGTTGGGGACCCCCCTCCTCTTGGACCTCTTCACCTCAAGAAGGACAGTGGACGTGTGGGTTTGTGTGTGTGTGTGTTGGTATGGGGAGACAAACACTTGACCCAGAAACTGAAGACACGACTTTACCATTTCGGATTCAAGCTCAACATTGTAAGAATCCTTTCAGACAAGGCAGGCGCTGGGAGGGAAATGCTCCAGACCCCCAGCTAGAAGGAACAGAAGGGCAGCATGGCAGAGCAGATGGCTTCCAAGTTGGCCTTTGACGTTCAGAATATGCTCGGTTTGAACGACGTTGGCCTCGGATGCTCAGTCCCAGGCGAGGTGAGGAAAAGCACGAGAGACGCAAAAGGGCCTCTTCCAGGGACCTGAACTTGAAGAGACACCTTGAGTTTTCACCAAAATGGTCCCTGCGAGCAACTCCCCCCCCCCTCCCCCACCCCCTGTGATGTTTGGGGCATGAGAGATAGCGCTTCCCTGCCCTCCCAGAAGGTGCTGTGATACGGAACCGAGCTGCAGTGTGAGGACAGGGTAATTCGGCGGGACTCGCTGTGAGAAGAGGGCAGACGGAGCTCTTGGCTTCCTGGCCAAAGGAATATTCCATTTTTCCACCAGGGTAACAGAGTTTTCTGCTTCTTCAGCTCCACTGGTCATAGGGCTTGGACGTGATATTTGGGGCATTCCTGGAGCAGCCTTCCCTAGCCCAGCTTCAGTGCTTTGGGAAGCTCCCCTTCATTTTCACCAGGAAGCCCTGGGCCCGGCCAGAGTCCCCGGTTCTTCTCTTCAGGACCAGCCCAGCGAACCCGAGGCCTTTCGCTCTGAAAGGAGGCCTTGTCCAGGTGAGCCTCGTGGTGCCAGCCCTGGATCATTTCTGAAGCAGCCTCTCTCTCCTCCCCGCTCTGGGAAGCCTCTTATTTGCAAAAGAATAAGCACGTGCATTAGGGCCGTGCCATTCTTAAAAGGCTGCTTTGATCAAAGGCTCATCCAGGAGCCTTTTGAAGCCACTCTGTGAAGTGTACTGGCACTCTGCCGCTAAAAGGAGGAGTGCAGCTGGGTCTGAAGCAGCCCCCACCCCACCTGCTTTGGAGAGACAGGATCCTTTTCTTCCAAGGAATCCAATCAAGGGCAATCAGCGCCGCCCTGAGATGTGGCACCGGGGTGAGAGGGGAGAAGGGGAAGGAAGAGGGTGGGTCCCTTGGATCCAATTGACCAAATCTGTCTCTGGTTCTAGTCCTTTTTCCCCTTTCCCCACCTTGCAATGGGGAGAAGAACCTCTATGGGTGCTGCTGGTTCAAATGCTTTTCTAAGGTTGCACGCATGCCGTGAGCAACTGACTGGATTGGCTCAGCACACTGGGATGGTTTCAAGACTCGAAATAGATTCCAGGTACATTTAAAATATACGTAAATCAGAGAATCATGTCCTTGAGATGATCCCTCAAGAGCTTCTCCTGGGGCTTACAGTGGGGTGGGTGGCCGGCCCCAAACGACTGGTCTGATTGGGAAGATGGGGCTTGCTCTAGTCTGGATCTTCTTTGGTGCCATGTGAATGGCTCAAAGGTGTGTATATTGTTTGCCACCTGGAGACACGATGGGAGTTGGATTTACAAAATAATATAGACCAACTAATGAAGACCTGACCTTCATCAGAAGGTCAATGGTCATCAGAAGGCAAGGGTCCAGAGCCCTCGATCTGCTGCCAGAGGTCTTGTGACACATTGCAGGCCGACAGGGAGAAGTTTTTTGACTTCTGGAAGCGGGGAGGGCCTTTGCCAGGGGAGTGATGGGGCTTCGTGGGGAGTGGGGGCTGGGAGAGGCAGGGCCAGGTGGAAGAAGGCAGGGGGCAAGGAGGGGCAGCCTGACGGGGAAAGGAAGAGCCCTGTGTGGATGAGAGGCACGTGGCAGCCTTGTATCCGAGGAGGGGGCTTCCCGGGGGATTCGGGGGAGCCAAGCACAGAGCGGACAGAGGGCTTGTGATCAAAAATTCCTTTTACAGCCAGCTGCTTCTCCGTTTCTCTGTTTGTTTCATGTCTCCTTGAATGTGGTTTGCTCCAGGAGCAGCTCTGAAGACTTGGGGACCCCAGTGCCATCTGACAGCAAAGGGAGGGCAGGCAATGGGGGCAAAGGAGTTGCAGATACTCACTTTGCAACATGTAGGGGGTGCTGGGATCAAGGACTCCTAGGAGGCATTGCTGAGCCTCTCGTTAACTCTTACCAAAAGGGGAGGATTCTGCCATCACTGGGGGCAAGATCAGATCTTCTTCTGCCCTCCAGATGGGCTAAAAACTTCCAGAAGTCTCATCTAGTGCAGCCAAAGAGAAACGGGGGTTCAAGTGACTTGGAAGGGTTCCCTGTTGGGAAGGGTGCCTTTTTGGTGGCTGGGCTCATCTTGTCCAGGTTGAAAGCTTCAGGAAGCTATTATGCAGAAGTCACAAGTCAACCTAACCAATGGAGAGGGTCAGCCCCCCCCCCCCTCTCCTGCTCCTGACTCCCAGGCGCAATAACTTAGAGGCCACCAAATGAGTCTGGATGGTTTAGGTACTAAAAAAATCACAAACAGTGTAACAAAAAAAAAAGAGATCATGAGCGTCAAAGGTAACACAACCCAATGCCACCAAAATGGAAAGACACAATGCTTCCCCTTCAAGGTGCCTGAGCTCAGTTGCCCTGGCTTCCCAGGCCTGGGAGTAAAGACAGGTTTGGACAGACTTATGAGTCACTCTTAGGGTGTGGTGGGCAGGTGGGAACCACGCTGACCTCAAGGGCTTTCTTTTTTTATGTAAGTTTACATGGTGCTGCCATGGCTTTAGCCTAGTGATACTTTAATCAGTGATACTCCTAATCTGTCATGTATTAACTACGGGCACAGTCGTGTTAAATAGAGCATTTACAGAGAGCTGATTCACGAGGATGTTGCTGGTTTGGTCACTGCTGTGAATCGGCCTCCCAAATTAAAGTTTCACAGAACAGAGTAGGCGATGCCAACATATGTAGGAGAAGGCGTTTGGTGGCCAGTGGGGAGAAAATGGGAAGGAACGCCATCTGTCCTGGAGCCCCAAATGCAACTCCATGGAGGGGCACAATCCATACTGTGGGCACAATCCGTTCCCCAGCAGATGCTCCCGGGGCAGTTGCCAATGCAATGTCCTTGGGAGATCTGGAGTTGGGGAGATGGCGGGGAGGGAATGATAGTCACCCTTTCATGTTCAAGACACGGCAGACAGGACAGAGAAAGGGAAACGATAAGCCCTTCCCCAAGAAGGAGCGTTAAGATGTTGTGAAACCCTGTTCTGAATCTGGAAGGGATCCAGCCACTTTGTAACGCCAGAGAATTTCAGCACTCTATCTGGTGCCTATAACTCCCTTCCTTTGTTCAGACTACTTTGGAGGGCTGGAGGGGCTCAAAGGAACCACCCCTCTCATGCTGGAGGGTTTGGAGACTGTGAGCCTGCATGTTGTTGCCTGTTCAAACCTGCCCACAGAGACCAAGGGCGTGTCTTTTTTTTTTTTTTTTTGGAGTGGTCATCTTTGAGAAAGAAGGCTGGTGGACAACCAGAGTGGCCAGTGGCTGATTTTTCCTTCTCCAGGGTCAAAAGTCAGGGGTGTGTCTAGCAATCAGGTAATTTGTGTGGGTCTGGAGAAGAAATTGGAGGCTCTCATTGGAGACCTTGCTCATTTCACGATGGAGCAGTCAACAAAGTCCCAGGGAGCTCCTCTAAAAAAAAACGGAAGGAAGTGTGGAGTGTTGTAGACCTGTCTTCATTTGGAGTTTGTGGGTTCTGCAAGGTTTTAAGGAGATGCTTTCATGCCAAGAGAAAGCGGTGGGGGAAGGGATGGGACCAGGTCTCTTGAATGAATCAGTTAGTTTTCATTAACAGTAGGATTAAACGTAAAGTTTGACTTGGGAGTTACCTGGACTAACTCCCTTCTCCATGCAAACCACCATAACAGCATCTCTGGCACAACATCCTCCAGCTTCCGTTTAAATACTTCTGGTGAAGGACACTCATTGTCTCCCAAGGCAAAGCGGCCCATTGTTGAACAGCTCTTTCTGTGTTTTTCTGACGTCCAGCTGTTCTCTGCCTCCTTTGTAATTTCAATGCTTTGTTTCTTGCGTTGTTTCTGGAACACTCTGAACAATTCTGCCCCATCATCTACATGACAGCCCTACAGATCTTGGAGGACAGTTATTATGTCTTCTACAAGCCTGTCTTTTCCATACACCGCACCTCCAATCCATCCCTCGTGGGGTTTTCCTTCCAGCCACCCTGTCACCTTGGTTGCTCTTTTGGTGGTCTTCTCAATCTGTCAATCTCCTCCCTAAAACACAGTGCCAGAGCTGGAAGCCACTTCCAGAAACAGTGATTCCTCTGGGGCGTTTGTGTGCTACAAAATCACATATAGTTATCCTGAGAACTGCAACGAATGCCGAATGAATAGGAACCTTCTAGCCCTGTTCTCTAACTTATGAGTTTTCCATAAATAATATTTCAGCACTATGTTTCTGCCTTGCTTTTTCATCCAGAATTCATGGTGGCCTCTGTAGGGAATTCCCATTCTCCTAGAAGCCTTTAGCTTTTCACCAGCTCACCTAGTCAAGTGGAATTTTGCCCCTCCCTTCAATGTGAGTGGCAGGAGTTCCACACTCACGTGAGCTGAGAACTTTCTGGGAAAGTTTAGTGAACTGGTGGGCTACATTAATCTGATAGGTAGGTAGATAGATAGATATAGATAGATAGATAGATAGATAGATAGATAGATAGATAGATAGATAGATAGATATAGATAATGATATATAACAGATAGATGATAATAGATAATAAGATAGATGATAATAGATAACAGATAAATGATAATAGATGATAGATAATAGATGTCTATATGAAGATGATGCTCATCCCAATTCTCCGAACCTTTCCAGGGCTTCCTATTTCTGACCCTTCTATTTTCCATTCATTACTGGTGGCTCAATGCACATTATGGGATTTGTTTGCTTTAAAAAAAGAACATTTCATCTGTTGCTTTGACGTCTTTTGTGGATTTTCCTGTTTTTGTATTTCTTTAACACATCATGCAAGTTCGAGGCTTTGGTATTAAGACCTTATGGAAAAACTATAAATAGAGCCATTCTTTTTTTCCCCCTCCATATAAATGCTTGCTTTAGAATAACCGGCATCACACTGCCATAGAAGAAAAATGTAGGGTCAAGAAAATGCTTCTGAATAAAGTCCATTTTGGCCTGGGCTGATTGTTGCTTAGAAGAGTAACACAAATGAAAACCTGCATTTAGCCTGTGACAAGGATGATGACTTGAACTCTGTTTGCAACTGTTCCCTGCAAAAGATGATTTGATTTAGGCAAAAGCCCACGTTGCAAGATCTAATCTGGGTCGGTCACTGGGACCCAAAGTTTACTCTTCTGAGCTTTCAGACTCGTGCTGAGGCCATCTTCAGGGAACTTCTTCATGACCAACCCAGATTGGATCGTGTAACGTTATCCTGGGACACGTACCTTTGTGAAGAACCTAAGCATTCAATTTCTTGGAAAGGTGAGTTTTACGAATCCAAAGCAACTAATTTGTGAAACTCTGAATTATAGCTGGGGAGAAAAAAACTTGATGAGATGAAAAGAGTACACCTTATTTTTTAAGAAGGACAGATTTTACAGATCTCCAACTTTCTTCTTTGGGCAGAATGACAGGGAAAGGACGGACTGGGATGGGGAAGGTCATGGTGGCCAAAGCGGGATATAATGTGGAAAGTATGAAGTCCACTTGATCAGAGTTTCAAAGGAAAGTTGAAGAAAATGCCGACTTCCCAGTGAGTTTTGGGGTCCTGGAACCCAAGACTCTTCCCCCACCGAGGAGCTGCTGGGACAAACAGAGAGACCAGCCTCCATTTTTTGAAAACGAGAGACTCAACAGATGTCTCCATCCTTAAAGGTAACACACAGTGATCTCTGGGGTGGAAAACAGGGTGGGAGGCAGCATTGCTCACCCCAAACCCACTCCTGTTTTCTGCTATCTCTAAGACACCAGCTGATAAAGCAGAGGGCTGCATCCTGCAAAGGTTTGCTCAACTCTAAAAGTGGAGTTTCCCTTAAGGCAATGGAGGGGAGGGGCTCTAGAGGGAAGGACCATGGACCCTGCAATAATATCCTAAGAAAAAGAAATCCTCCCTTTGACTTCTCCTAGCCCAACTGTATGCATTTTGCCTGAGTGAAGGCTACCCAGATGACAAATGGGAAGTTAGAGGCACTGAACTCAAGGACTTTCAAATCAATACAGTAATGTTGGAGGAGAGGAGGGGAGAGGAGAACCGATGCATTGTGCGGCATCACAAACCAATATCTAGGAGTTGTGACTGAAGCATCAGAAAACCTATTAGCCTGCTGTCAAGCCCTTTTCTCAATCAATGATGAGTTATCTCAGATCCGTGCTTCGAGGTGGCATCGTCTCCCGATTCCTCTCCGTGACATCTCTAACGTGTGCATTCAATACGACGGCCCTCCCTCCTTTTGTTCCTTAACATGCCACAAGTCAAAGCAACATTTATCACTAATTGCACAATTACTTTATGCGGCACTAGAGATGAAAGCCTTGACTTTTAGTAGCATTCAGTTTTCAGAAAAGTCAAGGCAGTAATTATCAGAAGCAAAACTATTTATTAATTAAAGTAATATCTCACTCGATGTAGCTGAACTTCCACGGATCTGAAGACTACAAAATAAAATAATTGTGCAATTAGGGGGAAATCATTCATTCTTTTAGAAGTGCTCAACTTACTACTGCAAACAATGTACTTTAAATCGAAGTTCACAGGTTTCCAGAAGACCAGAGACCTGTTAGAATCCCTCCCTGTTGTGGGCAGGATGAAAAACGATCACCAAGCACCAGAAAAGAGTTTGGAGATCAACCCTGAATGTGAGGGAGGGCCAGACCATGATCGTTTCCTCACCTTAGTATTCTTCCCCGTCCATCCTTACTTTCCAGGAGCAGAACATTGCTCTTTTTGAAGGCTGTTATGGCTGTGCAATTCTTGGATTTAAAGACAAATGACACTTCAGAACAAAGAGAGAGACACATAAGGAATCCTTGCTCTTTAAAGCAGCTGCATCCTTTCCTGACTCTGCAGTTGAGATGTGGCATGGGGTAAGATGCATTTGGCTGGAGGAAGGGCAGAGAAGGGCTGGTGGGCGGCTGCAAAATATCTTTTGCCCTCGCAGATGAGGGGCAGCACTGCAGGCTCTCAAGTTGGATGTTCTCCAATGCCTCATTCTGGGCCATCCCGATGACCCACCCACTCTCGTGCACTTCCAAAGACAATTGCTCAAGTATCAATTTGGTTTGGCCTTTAACAAAACCTCCTCAGTGTTACACATTTTCTGAAGTCCTCTTGTTTAAATAATCTGCCAAGTATTTTTCGAATTCAGATGTATTTTCTTCATCTGCAACCATTTCTGCAATTCACCCTCTGATTAAAGCAGTTCCAGATGGACAAAGGGATACAATTTACAAACTGTTGCACTAGCACATGTGCAACACACTCATTCACGTGTCCCAGCTAGCAAGTGCCTTGCGTAAGCACTCATCCAGCCCAAGAAACGTTTCCTGTCTTGTGAGCTTCTCTCAACACTAGCCCGTTAGATAGTGCTCCACTTCCAAGTTTGGGTTTCCATGGAGGCTCCCCAGAGCTCCACAAACTCGGGCAACCAGTGTGCATTGTCACTTCCCCTCCAAATGGTGCAAAACAGATGGTGTGCTCAGGGCAAAATTGCTCGGCGCAAGAGAGTTCACTTGGGGAGACTGATCAAAATGTTGGCCGAGACCCAAAGTTTTGCAATTCTGGCTCAACATGCAGACTATAATTCATCCTTAGCAAGAACAATTGGCAAAGGGAAAACAGCACCGTGGCCCAGAAATAGATTGAAAATCTCTATTCTGCCCTTCTGTTTTCACCACATGGGACACAAATAGCAGCATTTTTTTCTGGCCAGTATTGGGTTCTTGCAAGAATGGTTGACACACCGAAATTCACCCGTGGCCCTGATTGCTGTGGCGTGGTTTGAGATAGTGGGCTGCCCACACCCCTCATTTGACTAAACAAGCAAGAAAGCAAACAAAATGGTCTCCTGCACTTCTGCCACTCCAAACAAGGAGCATTTTTACAGTTTGAAAAGGACAACTGTGCAGATGGATAAATGGTCGTGCTAACTGAGGCTCTCTAGCTGATCCAGGCTGTGAGGAGCTTAAATGGCATTTGGTAACCAACACTTGATTGCATCTCTGAGTCCCACTTATGGGTACACTGAAGTAGGAAGGGCCCTGAAGGTTCCTTGGGACCTGGAACAGGTTGCAGAGGCTTCCCTGGCAACAAGGGGGCCACACTTGCTGAATAGACTTAGCTTCAGACTCATGACTTCAGTTCTGCCCTTGCCAGAGGACAAAAAAGGATGTAGCTAATGGATAACGGCAAGTCACAGCTTTGGCCAGATTGCTTTGCCTATAGAGCCTTTCAGATAATGGACATCTTGCATTTAAGCCTCCTCCCCTTTCATTCTGGATGTAGAATATTTATGGTATGTCCAGAAACGCAGACATGGCACCCTAGTTGGTCCATGAGAGCAGAAGAGCATGGCAGGATGAACCTGAAAGTTTCAAGCTGTAGCTCTGTGGTGGAAAGCAAAGGAATGATTTAACCTTGTTGTCTCTGGCAACAGTTCTCTCAATGCACACAGTTGTAAACACCCCCAAAATGGAGCTGTGCTTTCTCTCCCCGTCTCTCTGTTGTTCCATCCCCATGCAGTATGTGGAAAGCTGTAATGGAATTGTAGCCTCTCTTGGAAGTCACAGGCAGATTAGGTTACAAAAGACTTCTCTGGTTCTAGCTGGGCAGCCACATAAACTTCAGGTATTTCTAAGAGGATGTGCCCAGAGTAAGAATAAAGGTTCAGCTCAGCCAAAGAACAATACTGTACACAGTATCCAGAGCAGGCGCGCAGCTCTTGTGGTTTCTGGAAAGCAAAGGTAGGCCATGAAATAGCTCTGGAAAACACCTGAAGACAGGAAGTTCTAATCCAGCTCAGCTTCTCAAAAGGGTTTGTGGTGATCTGTTTAATTCTTACGCAGATTTGGATCAGAAATGGTCAAACTTCCAACCTTCCTCCTTTTCTTATAAGAAAGCAGTATTTTTGTGCAATGTAATTCTGAACGCATCTCAGTAAACCATCAGAAAGA
This sequence comes from Pseudonaja textilis, assembly GCF_049901715.1. Lineage (NCBI taxonomy): Eukaryota > Metazoa > Chordata > Lepidosauria > Squamata > Elapidae > Pseudonaja > Pseudonaja textilis. The sequence goes on from NC_141998.1 coordinate 26,573,688, forward strand.
AATATGTCCAGGATTCGGTTTAGCTGGGGGTGGGGGGCGTAAAAGCAGAGGAAAACTGGTGGTGGGAGCAGCAGAGAACCTCAGACTAGTTTGAGACGTTTTTATAAAGAGGGTTGCAAGGGTTCAACTAGGAATCGTATGAGCTAAAATGCAACGAGTAAGAGAATTCTCTGATTACCCAAGACTCACAGGGAAACCCCAATGAATTCTGAATGGGCTACATCTAGGCAGGGGGAGTTGAACTCGCATGGAGCAAGTTTAGACCAGGTGGTGGCTGAAGAAACCAGGAAGCAGCCCTGCCTGGGACAGGCAGCCAAATCAGGACCAAGGAGAGCTCCACGGAGCCCTGCAGGCTAAGACCCAGAAGAGAAACTCCAGTCTTCTCTGCCGCGGTGGGCTAAAACTCCTCCGTGGGCACAGGGAACTGGGGCATCAGCTTGGAATGTGCTCAGGATCTTGATGGAAATCCTCAGGCCATCCCAGAAAAATGACAGCCCAACCTTTGCTCAAAACCATCCCAGCGGCCGAGCTGCCCAACAGCTTCATGCAGAGAAACGTCCTCCTTATTTCAAATTTGGAATTCTATGAAGCGCCACCTGTTGGGTTTTGCCCAACCACAGGGACCACTCAGAATAAATGCCCTGCCCCCCTTCAATGTCCAAGCATGGGAAAACTGCTGCCAACCGCTCGCTCAGACTTCTCTTCTTTAGGCTGTAGGCACCCCCTTCCTTTAGCAGCTCTTCCTTGGGATTGGGCTCCGAGACCTTCGTCATCATCGCCGCTGTCTTCTGTCCTCTCCAATTTTTCAAGAGCTTTCTTGGATGTACCTTGGCAACCAAAAACAGAGATAATATTCCAGATGCAGCTTGATCAGGGTAGCAATGAGCAGAATCATCATTTCCAGAGCGACTTTCGATTGTTGTTTTCTTGAGCAAAGCTGACATTTCCCCAACCTGTGACTTTTTGAGGGACAGAACGTTCTTCACAAGGCAATCGCTCTTGAAGAGGCCACTGCTGCGGGGCCAAAGAGCCACTTCGTTTGATCAAGCAATGCAGCAGAGGATCAAGTGGGAGGGGAGGGAGGAGAGCAGAAAACCTTGCATGATTGCATCAAGGAGCCTTCAGTCAAAAAAGCACGGAAAACGATTGCAAGTGGAAAGGCCGGGCCCAGCAAGGAGGGCCCGGGAGGGCAGCCTTAGCGCCAACTTGTACTTTTGGCATTAATATGGGACAAGCTGAGTAGAGGCAAAACGGACATGCAAATTTTTCCGTGTTGCTCAAGTCTGCTCTTTTAGTCTCTCCCCACATCGGCTCTGGAAGATTGAAATATCAATTACAGATCAATTTTCTCCTTAAGTAAACACTAATGCAGGATAAACAGCATTAGGAGATGCAATCGTAGCATTGCTGACTTCAGGACCGACTGCCTGCTGCTCACAGCAAGCATAAGCTTGGAGATTAATTAACCTGAGGAGATATCACTTAAGAAAGATTTAAGGCGATCAGGTTTGGGAAAATGAAGCAACCAGGCATATTAAGGAGAAGGCGGCAAGTTTCTAGAAAGGAGCAGCAAACTTTGATTTCTTCTCCTGTGGTTGAGGCTCTTGTTTTCCCCGGCTTTAAAGATTAGCTTCAAAAACAAGGGCATTCTCCTTTCCTAGATAAGCCATGGTAAAGCCACAGGCTCTTAAAATAATTCTGGTCCACAATCCGAAGAACTAGGAAAGTGTTTGAAAGAACTCCGTATCAGGACAACCTCTTCTAAAGGAGACATCTGAAGGCTTTGTGGCTTGTTCCCTATTGAGGACCCGAGTCAGTAAGTTTGGCCAAACAGCTAAGTTCCCTTATTGATATAAACAAATATCAATCAGGGAAGAGAAACTAGCCGTTAGCTTTGGGATGTTGCTATGTTCTGGTAGGCTACCATCAGCCTGGTTTTTGCTATTTTATTGTCCTATTTGCAAACTCTGGAATCCCTTCGTAACCCTTGGAGCTGCGAGAAAGCAGACCGTTGGGTTTTGTAGAACAGACTGCCAGTGGTCAACTGCTTGAATATCAGCCGCACAGGAGGCTGCCTCAGTTTCCTCAAATGAATAGTGACTTTCATGGTCAAGTTGCCAATGTCACGTATGGGACCAGAGTCCACAGGAGTTGTATCACGGTTGATGTACCTCCTTAGAATGCACTCGGATATTCTGAAACCCAAAGCTAAAGATGACCCATTTTAAGAAAACCAGGAATGTTGGAATGACGTTTAACCAAAAGGCAGCTCAATTCTATAGGAATTGCCTGGGAAAATAGGCTGAGCAGTTAATTCTAGATTTTGATCCAGTTTAAGGCAGCATTTATTCAAGAAAAACCTCTTCTTCTGGAACAAATGAGCCAAGGAACAGGAACACACATCTTGTGGGAGGCCCAAAACTCACTCAGCCATCTAGTTTAAAAAGGAAAGAGAATTAGCAACTATCCAGCTTCAGGTCAGGTAGTCCAACTGTTTCTAGCCAAATAAATATAGCCAGTTGTCTCTTCTTGCCACCTCTTCTATTAGGGCTCAGCCAATGAGAAGAAAGGGACTGTGACAGTGTGCTCAGATAATAGATCAAACCAGATAGCAGATCAAGGGAAAGAACCAAATTCTGGGGAGTGAGTCCAGATTCCCTTCCCCTTCAGCCTGACACTCAAAAAACATAATCAGATGAAGCTTCCTGTCGACAAAGGACAGGATGTTGAGAAAGGCAGGCGGGTTTTCCAGCAGAAAAAAGCACAGTTTCTCCAGAGGGAGAACTAATTCTCTTCTACTGAGTAGAGTTTTCCTTTTATGGTTTTCATAGGACAGTGAATGATGGGGCATTGGAGGACCCATTTCACGTTCCTGCTGACACCAATGTCCGGGGAAATGTCATCTGCCAACTCTGATGCCCGTCCTCAAGGAATCAGGCTTCCCTTGATCTTCTTTTGAAATCAGACAAGAAACCACTAAGACTTGTCAGTGAAAAAAAATCTCCCCTACAGCTCCATTGGAGAGCATTTCTTCACAAATAATTTAATGGCAAGCTTGCAAATACTACAGCACACCCTTGAGGGAGGAACAATAAGACAGACCAGAATTCAGAGGCCTTTCACTACCTGTTGGCATGGCTGGGCTTTCTTGAATGCCACTGTGGGAGCCCTGAAGAGGCAAATCCAATGGAGGAAAGGTCTTTTGGACCACTGTTGGTCAAGATCCTAGACAGGTCAAGGAAGCAAAGAGGCCCAACTTTGGCTATTCATGAGGTTTTTCGGTGCTGTTGGATCAGGGGAGGCCTGACCTTCTGGCTAACGGGAGGTCTCAAAGGAAGTCCTGGTGTCAGCAGGACCACCCATGACCTTTCAGAAGCAGTTCTGAATTCTGGGGGTTGAGGTCCGCTTGTCTTAAACTTGCACTGGGAAGGGGGTCCATGGGTAACACCCCCTCGGCTTCAGGAAGCAGGCCACGGGGGACAGAGCCAGGAGACTCAAGGAGACAGAAGTGAGAAATAAGCACCAACTGAGGACATAACTAGTTTTGTAACATTAATTTGTTTTTATTAAGAAGACAGATACTTTATAGTACTTCTTTCTCTTTGTAAAAATGGTATACATGAACCAATACAAAATGTGAATGGGAAGAAATGGTTATGCGTTTTCTTACACTGTAACATCATCCATGGACACCTTAAACAGAATCGGCCTAAGGGGGCGAAATTAAAACAGGTCAAAGGGCGAGTCAAGAACAAGCTTATTTGGCATTAGCAACGCACCCTTCGTTTTCCTCCTCAACTTTCCTTTTGGTTCTGTCTTGAGGAAAAGGAAAAGGGGGGAAAAAATAAAACCTCATCCGAATGACCAAAGCCCAAAAAACAAGTTTGTTCTTTCTCAACTCCTAACTCTTGGAATCTAAACCTGCACAAATCAATAGCTAACAATACATTTCAAACAGTGCACGGAACACTTGCAGGAACAACCGCCCCCCCCCGCCTCCTCCTCCTCAAAAGCGCCTCCTTCCCGGGCGATGGTGGAAGACCCACTGCCCACCCTTTCCGGGTGGGGGTTGCTCCTTGCGGTCTCTTCCAAGGTGTGGGATCCAAAAAGTTTGCA